>NC_136279.1:20764138-21321653 GCF_964198595.1 Lampetra fluviatilis | reverse complement strand
AGCGTGTCCATCATTATCGCTCCTCCCTGGAGGTGGGTTGGCGGGGGGTGGGGGTGGACAGAGGAGGAGACGGAGCAAGCCACTTGCTGGTGGCACAACGTATACAGAGCTCCCTTGCTCCTCGAAGCTGCGACTCTCAAGGGACAGACGGGGGTGGTGTGGGGGGGGCTTTCCAGCCGTCTCACCTACAACGCGGGGAATGACATTGAAGGCGCAGACACTATATATATTTATTCCCTTGCCGTCAAAAAGTGAAATGGGGAAATTTCATTTGTTGGGATCGCCGCGGTATTCGGTGATTAAACGGCGGTGGTTTGACACGTGGCGGTGATGGTGATGGATGTGTGGGCGGCAGTTTATTAAACGCGTTACACGAGGTGGACCGCACGCCTGTGGATGTGTTCGTATTTATGATATCTGCGTGACGGTTAATGCGTATTTAATTCTAGATTTGAAGTTTTCGTGACTGCAAGGATCTTTGGTTCTTTCGGTAAAGTCACGTAGGTGAAAATAAAAATAATGATAAAAATAATAATTTAAAAAATATTACCGAAAGAACCAAAGAGTATGATCATGCGTATTCCTGCGCTAAATTGCACGCCATGCATATTGGAGATCGATAACGATGTCGTTGCCACGACCTCTTATGTTTGTCACATTGTTGTGTTTTCTTTTTTCTTTTAAACGATTGAGGATGCGCTTGATTTAACCGGATAGCTACAAAGGACCAACAACATTTCTCGTGAGTTGTCCTGCATTGGGATGTTGTGCCAATACTTTTTTTTTGTATTGTGGAAGAAAACCCACGCCTATGTGTGGGCAGCAGGCAAAAGCTCCCTACAAATGGATTTAATAATTCATTAGCTTAACACCTTGCACGCCAAGCTAACAACACCCGATATTCTCAGGAAGCCTCCCATCCACGTACTCACCAAAGCTAAACTCTGCTTAGCTTTTGAGGTGATACAGCAAAAGGGCACAATGAGGCTGATTTGATACAATATGAGACGTAGTTGCACGTTTTATGTTCGGATGGGTGTTGTGTGTGGTGCATTTGGCTCGCTCTGCCTCACGTGCGTGAGGCGTTCACATTGTTGATTGATTTCCTATGGAAGGTCCATAATTAAGAAATGAGGGGAATGAACGTACACTGTCTTTATGCTGTTCGCCTTCTGGCGTTCTGTGGTCTAACACTGGCGACTAAAGGCCATAACAAAGGCTGTCTCTGGTGTAGGCCAGTTCGTTTCAAAGACAATGCAATTATTATCAAATAATTCTTGCATGCATGTTTTTGCCAAAAAGTACGTGTGGTTAATTTCAGACTTGACGCATTGCAAAAGGTATCTGTGTGTGTTTGAACATCTTAACAACCTCCTGTTTTATTGCCAGAAAGGGAACAAAAAAAACCCCCCCCACCTATTCTTATTGTTTCATCAAAATTAACAAGATCGCCACACCAGTGCTGCGCGCATGTCGAGGCCACGGCAACGGCGTGGATAACAGAGTTCACGGGGCTTCTGTAAATTGCCGTGCCTCGACAAACGTGGAGACATTACGGGAGGGAGGAAGGAAGCCTCCATCTAGAAGCACGGGGTGGGACTTGCAAGGAAGGAGGCGTGAAACGGAGCGTCGAAGTAGCGGGAAGCAAACGATGATCATGAGTTGCAGGACTCATCACGAGGATCTCCAGATAGGGCAGAACCGCTGCTGGCAGGCGACACGAAACGCGGAACCGCTGCCAATGCCGGGCGCCCATCGCCCCTGGCCAGAGATGACACGCAAAGCGCCACCGGTTGATGTCGCCAATCGCTTCGTCACACCTAGACTCCCTGCCCTTCGGGATGATTCTATCCGCTGAATCTCAAAGGTGTACACTTTAATTCTAGATTTGAAGCTTTCGTGACTGCAAGGATTCATACTCTTAGGTTTTTTCGGTAAAGTCACGTAGGTAAAAATAAAATAAATAATAAAAGTTATGGAAATTATAATATTATTTCTTTTGGTTTTTATTTTTTATATAATTAAAATTAATAATGAAAATAATAGAAATAATATTATTTCTATTTTTTATTTTATTTTTTTACCTACGTGACTTTACCGAAAAAACATAAGAGTGTGTACTCTTTACTCGACGTCTGTGTTTGTACTTTCAAAGCTTTTGACGAAAACCGACGTTGTTACGGGGGAGAAACGCTTTCATTTGCCGTTGGCCAATCTGTGGTCACGACTGGATCGACACTTGCTAAGACTTGCTGTTTCACAAGAACCCGTTGATTAGAATTAATCGTCACCACCCTGTGGCTTGAGACCCCCAAGTCTACCGATGTGGATTAGGACACCGGCTACTACTATTATTATTATTCGCTCACAGGGAAGCCCATCCGCCACACACTGTCGTTGGGTAATTGGGTGCCCATTTTTTAAAACTACGTTTGGTTTTTTTAAGCTACGTTTTTTTTTTTAAACTACGTTTGTTGGTGTAGACAGGGTGACAGCATCTCAAGGACTCAGAGGGCACACTGACCCATGTGGACACCTTGAAAAGTGCCTGCCGTGCAAAGTTATTTCTGGGCGGGGAAAGAAAAAAAAACACTTTAAAAAGAAAAAGTTTACACGTCACATCGCCGTATTCTCCGGATCATAAGACGCTCCGGAAAGTAAGACGCACTCCACAACTCGTCTCCGTGTCGATAATGTTTTCTACAAATACGGGCTCACACATGAACACATACCGGATTATTATTTGAACCCACCAATTTTGGCTTGAAGATACAGACGGGAATATGAACGCGGAAAAAAAATCCGCATTGTTATTTGGTTCTTTCGGTTAAGTCACGTCTAAAGATAAAATAATAAATTAAATTAAATAATAGAATACGACGTTTCGATTGCAACACAAGCAATCATCATCAGGTATAATGAAATAGCGACATAAAATCTAACCAGAAAACTATAAACAGACATATTAGCAGACATATATCACCAAGATACATAGAGAGAGCAACACAGGTAACAGAGAGAGGTGATCGTCTCTGTGGGGTGGCCTTAAATAGACAGAGGAGGGCGGACGCAGAGAGAGGGAGGGGGGTTAGAGAAAAAATTAGCATATCAATGAGTGGACAACAAAACGTGGTGCTGCAAGTGCGATGACACGGCAAGCAAGCCTGAAAATCAGGAGAAGGACACACTAAAATTAAATAACCTAGCAAAATATCGAAATGTAATGTAATACAACACAGAGGGTCGGTCAACACACAATTAACGCATAGCCTGGTTGATTACGTATTTCAAAGATTGCTAAGTTAGAATTTAAGTGTGAACATTCCAAAGAGAGGACACAGGCAGAGAAAACAAGTAGTCAGAGAGAGAGAAAAAAGAAGATAAGTTTAAAACTTCCCCGTAGAAGTGGTTCAATCTTAATTTTAGAACTTTCGTGACTGCAGGAATTATTATTTGGTTCTTTCGGTTAAGTCACGTCTAAAGATAAAATAATAAATTAAATTAAATAATAGAATACGACGTTTCGATTGCAACACAAGCAATCATCATCAGGTATAATGAAATAGCGACATAAAATCTAACCAGAAAACTATAAACAGACATATTAGCAGACAGATATCACCAAGATACATAGAGAGAGCAACACAGGTAACAGAGAGAGGTGATCGTCCTGTGTTGCTCTCTCTATGTATCTTGGTGATATCTGTCTGCTAATATGTCTGTTTATAGTTTTCTGGTTAGATTTTATGTCGCTATTTCATTATACCTGATGATGATTGCTTGTGTTGCAATCGAAACGTCGTATTCTATTATTTAATTTAATTTATTATTTTATCTTTAGACGTGACTTAACCGAAAGAACCAAATAATAATTCCTGCAGTCACGAAAGTTCTAAAATTAAGATTAAATCCGCATTGCTTTAATCTGAACGTTAATTCTAGATTTGAAGCTTTCGTGACTGCAAGGATTCATTCTTAGGTTTTTTCGGTAAAGTCACGTAGGTAAAAAAAATAATTAAATTAATAAAAGTAAAATAGAAAAAAAAAATCACGACGTTTCGGAAGCAACACAAGCTTCCGTCTTCAGGTGGAACCGTCACAGCACGATATCTGTATCAAGTAAATGAGAGATTGCAAGAGAAACTACCCCGTATATATACTGGTTAAGGGGGGGTGGGATGGGCCAGGAACGGCCCACTCTTTATTATTATGGTAAGGTGCGGCTTGAGACTACGGCTAGACTACATAACCTACGTGACTTTACCGAAAAAACCTAAGAATTAATCTGAACGGCTGAGGCCACGGTTTCAACCCATGCGAGCTGAAGGTGCATCTCTGGCGGGACTCGGTTCGGACTGCGTTACAACTCCGATTCACCCATCAGCCGCACGCCGACACGGTCACCAAAACCAGCCACGCAGGTCGTTTTTGGTCGCGCTCGACGGACCGGTGTGTGGCCATGGGTGTCTTGGCACCCCCCCCCCGTTGCCCCCCCCCCCCCCCAGAGAGGCTGGCGGGGCGCGGAGTTGGAAATGTCTCGAGCGGCATTGCCGTTAAACGATTTCGCTGGGGATAAAAAAAAAACCGGTCCCACCACATTTTCCCCGAGGGCGACAAATGTACAGAGCAACTCGAAAGCAGACGGCACAAAGCGCCAACAACCCAGCGGCTCGAATTGTTTCCAGGCTGCAGAGGTGAAGCCGCGCGCGCGTTTGCCGCACATCGTTTTCTTGCGGCTTGACTCAAACAAATGGAATGGCATCGTGATGATAAACTGAAGCGGTATCATCACCTCGTTTGTCATTCGTAGGTCGATTCGGCATCTCCGAATTTGTAATTTGGGAGTTAAAGGGTGGCAAGCTCCAGCAAGAGGTACGATAAGATGCCCCCGACGTAGGAGGCTGTTAAAAATGTACCCAATCATCCTGAGCATGAAGCGAGAAACACTCACAATTTCAACGGACGGAACATTTCCAACGACGCCACGACAGCCCTCTATCTTGCGAGATAAACGCACGAGATTATGTAATTTACAGTGGACCTCCCGTTTGACCTCAACGTCTGATTTATGGAAGGTTATTGGGAATGAAATAAAAGATCCCCCAAATTGCGCCTACGCTTGACGACATCTATAGCACGAATGGCTTGTGAATATTGCATTACGATGCTGTATAAATCAATGTGAAATACATAAGCCCGCTGAGTGAGAATTGTGCAGGTGGCCCAGTTGCAACGATTCATCATTATTTCATCGCCTACGCTTGAGGGTTTTAAGACATCCAAATCGCATTCAACAAGCAAACATTGTCTTAGTCCCATCTCATTGCACTTGTTAAAAGTTGTCAATAGCATAATCACATTTATAAGCTCGGTCGATCTGCTGCTAGATGACAGATTGGCTAGGCAGCCGTGGTCATGGGGGATATTTGACCAGATTTCACAATGGTGGTTGGTTGGTCGGTGAGCGTAAGAGGGAAGAGCTGCCAAGACCGGTCCAAAATATAACTCACCACTGATGTACAGGAATGCCAAAGCTGAGATTCACACTCAGGCTTCAGAGCACAGTGTGCAATCCAGTGCATTGCGGCTCCCCACTATTAATAGTTGATACACACGTAAAATAAAACACTCCTGCTGATTCTCATGGGAAATACAAAAAACAGCAACTTTCTTTTTTTTTACCACAGGATATTCATTTACGCAACGTGTAAGCAATATCTGAAATACATGGTATTTACTCTCGCGTGGCACTGGGGCTGCGATTGTACAATGCATACGTACCTCCTCCGCCCCAATTTAACATTTTAGACAATTGCAGCGAATATAAACGCTCAACGGTGAATACTGTCGAGAAACAGCACAGCAAAACGAAGCCGCGTTGCAGCTGCGGGAGCGGCCGCATCATTGACGGGCTCGGATGATATCGGAGTCCCTGGGGATGCGTTATGATAAACTAATGGCCTGGAGTGGGGAGCCCGGACAACCGTGCCCCCACCCTCCAACACCCCCCCCCCGTCACAAGGGAACAGGAGCCGCCAATCCGGGCCACGGCAGGTCGGACTGATGTAGAGGTCTGCAGCAATCACTGTCAGTCACATGATTTAAGTCCAGAATTAAGGAACCTCGCAAACTTAAGTGGCACGCGTAGGTAATAAACTTCGGCACATTTTTTTTTTGAAAGCAAATTGAGTAATGAGCGCGGACGTGAATTAGTATCGCAATTAATAAGGCACGCCGAGCACACGGGCGGGCGCTCCCCATCGCGGCCTGCCGTGTCCTCTCCGTCAACAAGCACTCGATTCG
The DNA here is from genome assembly GCF_964198595.1 of Lampetra fluviatilis. Classification (NCBI taxonomy): domain Eukaryota; kingdom Metazoa; phylum Chordata; class Hyperoartia; order Petromyzontiformes; family Petromyzontidae; genus Lampetra; species Lampetra fluviatilis. Next base: position 21,315,350 of record NC_136279.1, on the reverse strand, counting down.
GCGTTCGAAGGCGGTGAGAGAGGCGGAGTCCTTCCCTCGATCACCCATTAAAAACCCAACCGGCTCCGTCCGCTCCCCTCCTCCGCCTACTCCTCCTCCTCATTCCTCCCCATCGGATCTGCAGTAGCTGACGGCTCAATTTTAACCGATAGGTGACGAACACGTTTTTTGTATTCTTGGTTCTTTCGGTAAAGTCACGTAGAAGGGAAGTAATAAAATAATAAAAATAAAACATAACAAAATAATTCTCACGACGTTTCGGCCACAACGCAAGCAGTCGTCTTCAGGTGGAGAACAGGTCTGTCGAGAATGCAGAGTCTGAATGGCACGCCCAGGCTTGGAGCGACTATTTATGCTGGGATGGAGGGGGGAGAGCGCCTTGACAAAATAATTTGCATATCAAGAGGAATTTAGCATATTTATGGAAAATGCAGATATGCGATTAGTACTACTTGTGAAATGCGTAGGAGGTTTGGGCGAGGGGTTTAAAGTCATTATGCCCGTGCATTATGCAGGATTAGCAGTATCAAAAGGAGGGAGTAAGGTTTTTTGTAGTTATTTAACGTGAACCTCTGCATCGTCGCCCAAGAAAAGTACCAGCGAGTCTCAACTGAGTCTCACGCCACCTGATTTTCAGTCGGCTCCTTGCATTGAGACGTTTGGCCAATGTTATCAGAATCTTTAGATAGACTGCAGTAATCCAATGAGCCATGAAGCTCATTTTTTTTTTAATAGATGTCCAGTAGTGTTCACAGATGTCCTGTAGAGGACAAAGACTGGTTCATGTTATGTCCTGTAGGGGACATCTGTATTTGGCTTCATGACAGAAGTAATCCAGAGTTCCCAGAGAGATGTTGTATACATAGTAGGCAAACCTCTGCACAGATTGATTCAAGAAACCATTACTGTATCAGCTGCCACATCCTGGCCACCTTGCACCGCAAGCCTACAACACCTGGTATTCCCAGACAGCCTCCCGTCCTCAACTCTGCCTATGAAAAATAAAACACCAAGAGATATGAGCGTCGATCTTTAGTCACTCAGGGAGCAGGGAGTACGGGCGATGGGTAACCAGAATTATTTTTAAACGTTGGCCTTAATTGTTGACACATTTTTCACTTTCCAGTATATTTACTGATCATTCACTACACCTGTGCCAGACAAAACACACGAGAGCAAAAGGGGGTTAAATCGTGTGTCACAAAGGGGAGTGATATCGATAGCTTTTCTTATTGAGAGCCGTGCAATGAGCCAGCTGAGATTAACATATCACCGTTGTAAGGAGAGTGTTGCATGTTTGAAATATTAAAGAAGATTTAATGCACACCCATAACAATACATGTAGCAAATCGCAGCAAATAAAACAAAGCAGCCACAGAGAGAGACAGTTTTCTGACAAAGACCGGTTCATGTTATAACTTTCTTTATTCAAGGGTTCACCTATTAAAGGACAACGCATTTTACACAAATCTGCCATGACTACAATTTGTTCCATTACTACAATTGTTTTCTATTGAAAAAAATCGTACGCAATGGTTAGGAAACAGATGAATATTGTCCAAGCAAAAGTTGTTTGTTAGCAGCTCACATTTTTTGAGAGAGAGAAAAAAAACCCGATGCGTGTGTTTATGTGTGTGTGTGAGCTCAAAAAATATTTTAATTGCATCCATATGATGAATTACCAGCCATGGTGTGTGAGTGGAAAGGTGGACATTTGAGATTTCATTTCTTCATGTAATACGAACCGTAGTAACAGAATCACAATGACGGCTGCAATTTTGTCTTTCTACAACTTGGCATGCGGTTTACTTGCTCTTAGATTAATACATACAGGTTTAATATAGCCCATGTTCTGATATGTTCGATATACTTTGCAGGTTAACAATTCTACGTACACTTGAACGTTTTTAATTGTTAGAAAAATGGTTGCAGTGTGCACGATACAGAATTTAAATATTATACATGCTCGTGGCTTGGTTTTGGTGGCAACGGTGGCACAATTTTAGTTGGCGCACCACACCAATGAACCCGGCCACTTTGAGTTTGATTCCCAGACACGGCCACCGTCAGTGGCGAGCGATGCTTGAACTCAGTCCTTGGGTGGCGTCTCCTTGAACAATCCGCACTGACGAACGTAGTGAAGTATGGTTAAACAACTCCATGGTCAACACTGTGTTGTGGGTGGATTCACTATATATATAATTATACATTTTTGTATACAAATCATTTGCTTTGTTTCCCTTGCTATATGTATAGATATATTTTCCCAGGTTTTTTTAAAAATTATTTTCCGGAGCATGTCTTCGTTTCAAACGATAATAGGTATCCGAATGTAAATTGTACCTGGGCTATGCATACTACCGCACGAATGGCTAAACGAATGCCTGTGACAGGAACAACTGCGGGATATGGCACAGATTGAAGACACGGGCAAAGCAACACAAAAGCAACTGAAACATTTTTCCCCAACTGTACGAAACTGTGCAGCTTCAGATGCTATACTGGGGAGGTGGGTGGGGGGGATACCCTAAACACGTCTTTCTCAGCCACAGCAGGAGGAGGAGCAGGAGACAGACGAGGTTGTTGAAGAAAGAAGAGACATTTGTAACTTATAAAACAGCACGTGGGGCACCTTAAAAAGCACCAGCAGTTTCTAAATGAAGGCGTGATCCGCTACACGTGTGGAAAGGCTTGGGGGAGGGGGGGCTATCAACGCACGTTGGGGGGGGGTGGGGGCGAAAATTCGTTTCGTGACTTCACTATTTTGTACGACAAAGCGGCCGCAACCATCACTGTCTTGCAATGCAGCTCGACGAAGATTAAATCATTACCGAAATAAACAACCCCCCCCCCAACAGCCCACATCTATACAAATAAATAACACCTTTCTTGTTGGCTGAACAAGGGAGGGAAAGAACCGGCTTCCGTGGCTTGGGCTGAAGATCAAAACGAACGCAAGCGCCGCAGAGCGATCATGCGCCGGAGTCCTCCGCTGTGTTTACAGCCCAAAGATCAAGCTGAGAGGCCAACCCTTTCATCACGCAACTCACGCGCGCTAGCGGTGGCGATTACCGCTTCCCACGTTCAACGCCGCGATTTGAAGGATAATTGGGGGGGGAGAGGGGGCGGGGGAGGTGCGATTCATTACTAGCGATTAACATAAAGTGGGTGAGTGAAATCGTAAGCAATCAACAATTTGACGCCATTTAGAGGGGGGGCAGGGGAGGGCGGAGAGGGAGAAGGGATTGCACATAGATTTTACATCAAAATAACACACCTGTCAGATGTTTAAATCGTTTGACGCGTGTTTCCGCGTCACGATGTGCGATAGGTGGAATTCCTACGGCGACGTCGCATTACATAGGCCATTAGCTGCCGAGAAAGATGACCGTTTCGTGTTCATTGCGCGCCGTCGCCGCATTCGGGACGGGACGGGATTATTTCTTTCCAGCGGGTGGATTGAAAGGGAAGGGGAGGCAAGGCGAGGAGAGCTAGGTTAGGTACGACGCTTGAGAACGTCGGGGAACCGTTGGGTAGGAGTTAAAGAGTCGCGGCGAGCGACGCAAATTACCCTAAACCACACTTTCGGGTGCTCTGCATGAACGACACGCGGATTTTTTATTCGCTCGCTCGATCTGAGCAGCAAGCCCCCCCCCGCCCCGATTAACGATCTCCACCTTCTAAACACCAAGCGCTACCCCCCGCATCCATCCAGTCGTGTCTGCTGCAGATGCCACGTCGCAGTGTGGTGATTGCTACCGGTGGAAAATGAAGACCGCGCGGGGTTTGTCCAAACCGTCAAATCGCCGCTTTCAACGCAGCTCTGTTTGGTTGATCATGGTCTCGCTCCGGCGTGGGAGGTTTGAGAGCAACGCGTTACTTTGGATTACGGTGCAGGTGTGTACGTTGAACTTCTTTCGCACCGTACGCAGCCACAGCCGTGCTAATCGGAGGTGCGGGGGGAAGGACTACGAAGAAGTTTGTGTTTCGAGTGCCGGAGGGTTTGACCCTCCACCCCCCACCCCCTCCCCCAACAAAGCATCGGGAATTGATCAATTGCGGGGAGCCATTCTCGAAAACCAGGACATCCTCCTTTCGGATCACATTAGTCGGTGTCCCGTATTTTAATTAGGAGTGCTCTTGCCAATGACATGCATGCTAATCCGGCAGTATGTTTTTTAACAGGCCTGACTGCTGACGAGACCCAGTAGGTTGAAGCTAGTCAAACACAGTTTGCTTGCTTAAAACAAAAGTGACGCTGCATGTATGTTGAACTGTATGTTGAACTTCTTTCGCACCGTACGTAGGCAACCGTGCTAATCGCGGGATAACACTGTGTCTAGGAGAGCGCCAATAGGCTGACGAGGTCAAACACATTTGCTGATTTATTTATACGTGGAGACACAAAAAGATGGTTCTGCATATTTCGTTTTCTACTCTCATTGGATCACTTTGGTCTGCCCTGAAAATTGACCACGCCTAGTTTACGGTACAAATCGCGAGCAATTCACACATTTGGGTACAGAGCATAACTCCCGTTTTTGGTGGGCGCAGGAATAAAATACAACAATCTGAATGGCTCCGAAAAGTCATCCACATCAACATGTAAGAGCCGCACATGTGAAAGAGACCGGTAAAAGACTCGAAACAGAGGGAGGGCAATGTAAGGATACGTGTGATTTGGGGAAAATAACAACATTGTTAGGTGGGTATCGATAACTGAGAGATATCCCACGCCAGTGGATGTGGTGCAGAAGTGGGCAGCTTGAGTCCAGAGATATTGATCTGAACATTCAACATCATCAGCATCAGCCATGACCAATCCACTGCTGGATTAAGATCTCCCCAAGCCGTCGCCATCTATCGCATTAGCGATTAAAATAGATTTTAAAACAAGCCGTAATGCACCGTAAGATAACTTTATTTTTCTTTTGTTTCCTTAAAACAATAATTCTTCTGATTTCAACTTGTGCCTGATCGTTTGCATTTCACACAACACAAGCCGCCGTAACGTATCGCATTGGACTTAAAGGAAGATTCAATCCAAAAAACAAATAGCCCTTATTTTGTAGATTTATTACGTAGCACACCCCCCCCCCCCCATGCGTCCGCGGGTTGTCAAAACGCGATTGTGGAAGCTTCGTTAATGAGAAAATAGACTCTAAAGTTACGGTCGAGCGTGTCGTTAAGTCACCGCTGTAACGTCACTCCCAGCACACTTTGACGCGCCGATAGACGAGCTGACATCGTTAGAATGCCGGAGTGGCGCACGACTGCAATTTCAGTCTCGGGGTTTTTTTTTTGTCACTAACGAAGATTCAAGCTTGTGTCAGGCAGCCCGGGAAGCAAAGGGCTTGGATATGTAACGACAAAAAGCCATTGGTTTGTTGGGTTGTGCATTCCTTTAAAAAAGTAAGTAGGCTGTAACCTCTCATAAAACATTCGTCAGCACAGACATCATCAACAACATACGAATGAAACATGTTTTTTTTGTACCTGTTATTTCACGTTCTGCCAAAAGCTTCGAACAAGACGAATTTATCAATCGGCTCAAAGTTCCGAGAATGCTCCGTCCGTCTCATCTCGCCGCAAGCTGCTGCACAGTTAGTTAAAGCTTTTCGTGTATAGCTGGGTGTGGATATCAACGTTGATGCGCAGAGAAGATAGATGGGCCAAAGCAAAACATTCATTGAGAAGGGGAGGTAAAGAGTGTGTGATGTGCAGCCGCCCCCAGATCGGTGCAAACACCGCTCAAGTCAGCAGAATGAGAGCCAGTCAAAAAGCGTTAACTTACGTTACGTGAGAATGCACGAGGTGAGCGTTTAAGCATTCCTGTTTGGCGGTGGGCAGAAATGTGTTGCCGCTCGCAGTGACTGTAACACAAACACGTAACTTTTGCACCAAAATTCGAAAAAAAAACCCCGCAAATTACTAAATTGGGACTATCAATAGAAATCACTGCCCACCTACTGGCAGACTAACGCCCCAGGCCACTTTTGCAAATGAGATTGTCCTGGTCTCGTGAGTTCTCAGCTGGTTCAGCAAAATAAACTTGAACGTTCAAAATGGTGGTTCTAGGTAAACCTGGATATTTTTTGTTCGTTTCAAGATAAACGCAAAATAATTAGTCAGATTGATGCTCAAAGTTTGTTCAGTGGTCGTGGCAATATCTGGCAACTCCTGTCGCGAAGGGACATCACAGCCAGGCAAAGCAGTCTGGGTAATTTCCATAATGGCAATTAACATTGGAGTCACGTGCTGTGGGACAGCAGCAATGGACTTTCTGGTGAAGGATAATTTGAAACCAGCTCAGATTTGCAGGTCACCTGTACAGTTTGGTGATTTGTGTCCCTCGTAGAGAAGTCCGTTGGAGCGGCCGCAGAGGTTTAAAAAACAAACGAGGGTAATTTCAAAAAAGTTACGAGAATGTGAAAGCAGATGTCCTGAAAGAGCTGCGTGCATGCGCCTAAATAATTATGCACATCTGGTGTTAAGGCGTCAACAACTCCAATTGGACAAATGCGTACGTGTGGCAGGAGGGCACATTAAAAAAATACTGTTTTGGTCAGTTTCCTTTAGTTTCAAATGATCTCAAAAGTGCAGGTTTAAACTTAGAACCACCCTCAGTATTTTTCGGTATAACGGTACCTACATGCGCAGCTTACATGGATCGACCTATAACTCTGGCCTGAGAGCCCAACTATGTCTACAGCTGAGGACCTGCTACACACACAGTTAAAAGCGTTTTCTTATACTGCCACCATTGATCTCTGTTCAAACTATTTTAAATCCTCTCAAAAAAGTAAAAGCTGAAAACCCATCTTCTGCTTATGAAAAGATGTCCATAGATCTCACAGTATATCACAAGTAAAAATGAAAGTCCACATTCTTTTCCCCATTCACAATAAAACATAAAATGGTTTAAATCAGTGGTTTGCATGTTTTACCTATGGGGATGTTCCCATTCAAGTGGAGAATGATGATGTCTATCAATCTAGAGCAGGCGTATAAACAAGGGATGACTTACATAGGAGTTGTGAGCAAAGTCTCCAAATGTGGGACCTTGACTGCAATGGTGTAATGCCGACGACATATTCTGTATACAGGATATGCAAAATGCCCATTATCTTTAGTAATCTCGCGAATTGAACAAAAAATATTAAAAACAATTCACAAAAAATACTCTTTCTCATAAGGGTGAAATAAATATAGTATGGACGTCTATTTATGAGAACGCACATCACGGCCGACGCATTTCCTCATTAGTGCCCCACGTATTAATTGGCTCACTACAGTTGCATGTCTTGCTCAACGCACAGCGCTCATGAAATAAATAATCTTGGGAATTGCAGCTTTCTCCTTGTGTGCAAACAAATCACATTTGGATCACCCCTCAGTCAAGGCCCCTTCCTTCTCCCCGTGGTATTGGCTCAACGCGCCTCCTCTCTTAGTGGTTTCCATTGTATGACAAGAAAGCATTCCCTCCAGTGACAGCCAATGATCAATTTCTGGAGCGGATGGATTTGCGGCAAGATCTGTTGCTTGGGACCCATTCAGCCGCCCACCACCACCACCCTTCTTCCCCACCCCAACCCCCTACCCCTCATCCCCATACATTAAATGATTGGCGGCCGAAAAAGAAGTGAGTGGTGTGTGTTTGTTAATCCACGAATCACCAGGATGCATGCAAGCTCATCCCCAGAGAAATACCTTTATTGATAATAAATTGGTTAATTGATCATAGTACATGCATACAGAATAACAAAATAAAAATAAAGGGAAGAAAGCAGAGACCCGGCTATATATTATATTTGTTATCATGGTTATTATTACTATTAACAATATTAACTTGACAAAAGCTCCTCTGGGTTTGGTGCAGCCTGTAAACAATGGCACGTTATTGTTACGGCACTGGGCGTGTGAGAACAATTACTATACACAGGAAAGGTAAACATAGAGGATATTACACTTCTCCCCGATTCCCCCCCCCCACCCCGCGACCTCCCTACCCTCCAAACCCAACCTCTCTCCCAGTAGAAACAAAATAAAACAACACCAACAAACCTAATCAAAAACAACAAAAAAAACCCCACAAGGCTGGCTGGGCTTTGCATGGGGCAGCCGCTGGCTAGGAGCCAACAGTTGCTCATTAGAGGCTAAAAAACGGACTTTTTTTTACACACCAGGCAGTTGGTGCGAGATCATGAAAAGAAAAAAAATCTATAAAGAGCAATAAGAAAGCAAAAACCCTTGTCCATATATATACCCACACTTAACCCCCCCCCCCCCCCCCACCACGACACTCAAAAAATTCTGGAAGAGGGAACGATAGCACAGCATATCGGAGGCAGCGATGAATTCGAGTGCGCGGCAACGTGGTCTGGGACACACCGCACCTCCGCACCTGGGAACGCCAGGAGTAATACTGAGGGCCTTTTTTTGTCTGGCCTGGCGTCACCTTCTCGTCTTCTCCCAACCCCCAACGCCTTAGTTCCAAACTCAGCCCCTCCCCCATACCGGCACCCCCCCCCCCAGCCCTTACCCCCCCCCCCCCTGTCCCAGCCCTGACACCCCACCCCAACCCAAAAATACGACACTCAACAAGTTGTAAAATACTATAGTGTAAAATTTTGCATACAATTGCATGGATCATATAATTAAAAAGGTACAGTACTTTTTATTTTTATAATCGTTATAGAGCTATTCTACAGAGACACTCTACGCCACGTCGTTCGCTCTTTAACTGATCGCGTATTTTCAGTTCCTCGACAAAGATCACGCTTTATATTTCCCAACCATTTTTTTTTAATTATTTACTATCGAGGTTTTGCAGAAGAAGGAATTCTCCGACAGGATAATTTCCCCCCTCTTTTCTCTCTTCATCCATGGCTCTGTTATTATATCATTTAAAAAATAAAATAAAAATAACAGCAGCGGCTTGAATAATTTACGACATAAGACAATTTTTTAAAAGCACTGTGTAGGAGTACGGCCTAGTATCTACTAGATTTGCGCAAATTCTAGGGATATTATTTTAGCTTTTGACCCCATTTAATCCTACGCCACTCGGATGTTTTGCTAGACATTACAGTTAGAGTACATATATAAACAAGTTAACTGCCTGCACAATATGTACAAGACAAATAAGCTTTGGTGTGTGAATAAACAATTGTGAACGATGTAAAAAATAAAATTAAAATGACGGGAGAAAAATGATTTCGAAGCTTTACACAGGCTTAAATACTTGAAACTGAATTGTTGTATGCATGATTGTTGCCAGCATTAGGACTTAAATATAATATGCTTTTAAAACGATTATCGTCGTTGTGGATTTATTTTCCTCGGCAGTTAGGCCATATCATGGATGGCTTCACCCCCGACAACACACTCTCCCCCTGACCACGCCAAAACTAAACTGTACAACATATAACGCTTAAGCTAGCCAAACTGCACAATTTCTTTGGAAAATCAAGTTGACGCGCACACGCGCACGCGCACACACAAAAAAAGAAAAATGAAAAAAAGATTACAAAAGAATGGAGCAAACATTCTTTAAGTTTGAGTAAACCTCCTGAGGTATAAACAAAAAAAAATCAATAATAATACAGGGTGTCCGTTGAAGGTATCGCTCATAGTTAAGGAATCATAATCAGACGGTAGTTTGATCGAGGCCAGTATAAATTAACACACGCGCACGCCTGGAAGAATTAAGATTATTATCGGACGAGTCTCGTCTCCCTGAAACCTTTGTGTGTCTGCCGTGTGGCGTTTGCGACGAGCGCGCACACACACACACATCGAGTCCAGAACTTGAGAAGAGTCTCGTCCATTTGCAAAAAAAAACATCTCGGCGGTGATTATTTAAAATCCGACTCATTATTATTATTCTGCACCGTTGAAGATCACTCGAGCTTTTACGGTAAAAAAAAGCCAACAACCCATGAGCTTATAATGAATGAATACATTGTTTCAACCGCGCAGTTCAAACTGCTGTCTGAATTATATTTATTTAATGATGCACGATACATTTTGAGGACACCCAGAATAAAAATAATAATAATAGTCAAAAGTACAACACATTACTGCTTGTCTTGAAAAAATACTCAGATGGCAGGGAGGCCTTTAACCATCTCCTCACTGGAAGGGCATCTCTCTTGCATTCAGTAAGGCGTGAAGCGGTTGTAGCCTCCCCTGTAAAGACTGGCCTGAAAAAATACAAGGTGCGTGGGCCGCAGGAGAAAAGCCAGTCAACGTTTTTAGAAAAGGACAACGGTGTTAAAAAGAAAATACAACATTCCCCACGAACATTCCTCATTTCCTTGAGCGAACATTAAAAAAAAAAAGCATGCGCTGGGAAAACCACTTGTGGTTGGATTTAATTATGAAAAGCTGGCAATTATCTTAATTAAGTAACACGTTTGGCTTCAGGAGGCTCGGGAGATTTGACATATAATAACATGCATAAAATCTGGCTCGCTGGGATGTGGACATTAATCAAGTGGCTGGGTAATTGTTTGGCGAGCATTGGCTGGCTGGTCGGCTGTCGCGTCGCCACGGCAAGATGTACGATGATCTAAGTGTGGCCCGAGCGGGGCGCCCCGAGTGTGCGGCAAAAAACAGGAGTCAGGTATTTCACGTTTAAGTGAAGGGGGAGCTGACCATAGTGCTGACTCCATAGGTGGCTGCAGGGCCAATGGCGTGGTGATACGGGTCTGCGGCGGCTGCATAGACTCGTCCGTAGCTGCGGGAGGTGACAAAAAGGGGGGCGAGATTGCACGCAGATGGAAGAATGGACGAGGCACGGTGAGCAAGGCAATGGGACCCTAATCCTATCTGACCCCGGGTCAACTCAGCATGGGGTGCACCAATCAATGCGCGCTGCCCGGACAAATGCTCGCGAGCAGACAAACAGTTTGACGCGAGTAGATAATGCTGCGTGCTATCTCTGGCTCCCCACCCCCTCTCCATTTTCCTCTTCCCTCTTATCTCTCTCTCCCCTCTTTTCTCTCCCTCTTTCTCAGATGCGCTCAGTGCATTTAATTGGGCAGAGGCTGGCGTTTCTGTATGAATCACTGTCAGCGGGCCAAGCCAGTGCCTCACGTTACTCGGCGCATTAACGACATACGCTGCTGCCGCCGCCGCCATGTGTAACGCGGACTACAAATTCACTCCACGCTGGAACCCTTCATCACTGTCCCCATGCATCCCGCCAGCAACAAAAATTACACACGAGGCTTGCTCATAACGTTATCCAGCTTGCAGTAGCGCGATTCGTAGCGTGCAGTCTGTGACCTGAAAATGCCTGTGGCGCGTTTAATGCCATCGTCGTAAAAAAAAATATCGTATCTCTGAAAGCATTCTTCAGTTGAAACTTCTGTTTCACACGCAGCGCTTCCAATTCACATATCCAGTGCAAGATTGCATGACATTTTTTGTGTTGCATTGTTATCTAAACCGTCACGCTCTTAATATCTTTCCTACTAAAATGAAGCAATGCCCGTATATTTTCCTTAAAGTAAAAAAAAAATGTTTTTTTATCTTTAAAACACTAATATGCATCTCAGCAAGAAACAGCCTAATGAGCAATTATTGTTCTTAATATTGCTCACAGAAGACATAATTTCCATTATCACACTCTGTAGTAAAAAATCACTCATTTGAGCATCAGAGTCTCGAACAAAGTGTCGCCTATTAGCACCGATTTTTGGCTGAGACCGAGGGGGGTTAACGCGGTAATTGCTAAGCGAGCGCCGTGAAAGTGGTTGGCTGCTGTGACGGCCGTCATCGCCGCCGCTATTGGGAATGGAACCGTGAGGAATGGCAACGTACCTGTCGCTGTAGGCGGCCGCGGCTGCGGCTGCGGCGGCCGGCTGGGCATACCGGTAAGCAGTGTAACCACCCTGCCGTCGCATGAAAAAAAACACAACGGTAGAATACGTCAACACGTTTCAGTCGCATCGAGACACGCGCCGTGCCTCTTTGTGAATCGTAGTGTGTGTGCGATGGGCAAATGCACGCTCGCTCTCTCGCAAAGTGCTTGGTTAGACGGACAAAACCGGCGTGCCAGCCCATTCCAGAATGGAGTGCATTTCCGCAAAAGTTGCGCCACCCATTCGGGTGCGATGATCGTGAAGCGATGGAGGGAATCGCCGGCCAAGGCCCGTGCATGCGTGCCGACGGTGTCGCGGCGTCATCGGCCGAGAGGCATTTGGACGCCGTGCCACGAGCATTCACCTTGATGTTGCTCATTGCCCACTCTTGCGCCACCCAGCAACGCGCGCACAGTCACGCTCGTACGGATGCGCTTTCCGACCACACATGTACTCTCGCGCGGATGCACGCAAACTGAAACCCGCCCTCCAAATTTTTGTGTGAGAAGACGTTCCAGCTGAAACTGTAGGGCAATCGTGGGCCATCACCCCAAGCTGGTCCAACCCCATTGCGAGTGCTGTCACTCGTGATAGCCACGGGGTCGTAATATCTGCGCACCGCTCGGATGGCTGGTGGACCCAGCTCTCGCTTGCACTGTTCAGAATCGGTGTCGCCGCTCGGCCATTGTCATGCGGAGGATTAATAACGCCGTCGATTTCATTCTGTTGGAAGTTTAAATATTTTTTTTACAATGTTAGCGAAATTTCACGTCGCCAATGTTTGCTGCGCGGCGTAGGAATTTAACATAATTTTAACATATTGCGAGGAAATCAAAGTTGTCGTTCGGCTTCGGCTGTTGTATAAATCAAATCGCGTTTTAATAACGCAAATGCTGGCAGGTGATTTATAATCAACAACAAAATAAAGGTATGATTTTTTTTCCCCTTGTCGCCATCGAAATCGTGGAAACAAGCGTGCTGTCCTAACCTTGGAAGAGTCAGCTTTATTTAATTAATGCCTAACGCATCCTGATCACGGGCATTATAATCATTCCCGCACACTAAAGTAAATGGACTGTCAAATGATCGTCTGCTTGTTTTCTAGCCCGCCTCGTACCCCCGCCTGCAGTTTTGCTGACGGGGGCATTTTTTGGGTGCGGGAGAAACGGCGAGACAAAGGACGCGAGTGCACGCATGGAGGTCTGATTAGAGGACCATCACAGGCCCACTCTTGACTCTGCCAAGGTTAATCACTTCCAATCTTGTTTCCCATTCCAGGTGCCAGGTAGTATTTACGCAGAGGACAGATGCAATTTGTAGCCTCCAGACTCAATTCCCACGTGAGGATCAATTAATAAACCCCAAAGTGTTATTAAGCACGACCAACTGACAGGAAGCCGCTCCGGCCATTTCAGATAACCGGAGGCCCTTTAAGCCGTATTTACAGCCACGCTGTCCAAACCCACTGATGGGCACCCCCGATTGGGAGGATTTGTGTCGGAACGTCATTGCAGAAAACACACCGGAACCGGCACGAATTCGCCGCACCCCGTTTTGCACAAATCAGAACAGCATCCTCGTCCAGTCGATCGCCCACAAAGCCGAAGAGGTTAGTACGTTGGTGCTGCGTGGTTTTGCTCACGAAGAAAATCACACCGAGAGGGTTTGAGAGGAAAGTCAAGTACGATGCAAGAAGACCATCATACTCTACCTGGGGCAATCTATTGCCAAACACAGGATCAGGGTACACTATTCTATAATGAAACAGAGAACACATTGAATGTAGTATGAACATTGTGGGAACATTCAAGCCAGAAGGCGATCGCGTCTCTTCCAGGCGTGTTGATGTGCGCAAAAGCTGTTGCCAACTTAAAAAAAAATGTCCCATACGTCTGAGCTGCAATCAAGTTTTTTTTTTCCTTCCTTCAGAAAACCGAAAGAGATAAACTGTATTTACGGCCATGGCATAACAGTCTCGAACATTAAATTAACAATTAGCGGTTTTCAGACACATCTGGAAGTGAACGATGCACCTCCCTCCAGCCACAGTGAAAAACAATAACAATTTTGTCTTCTAATACTTACATAAATATCAGCACCATAAAAGCCATCCTGGTAAACAACACTGCAAATGTTTCGCACAAAAGACACACACGTACCCATTAGCGTAACAAACCATATGCTCGCAGTGAAATCACGGACAGATGTTTGTTAATTAAACCTGTGTTTGTTCTTCATTGAATTTGTCTACGGCCTGCAGATGTTGGCTCGGCTGATCTTTGTAAGGCCATGGAAAGCTTTGTGTAAAGGGGGGGGGGGGGGGAGCTTGGAGGGGGGGGGGGGGTCACACAGAAACTATTTAAATATTTTTATTTTACCAGGTAAGGTCCACTGAGCTATATAACTGTTTTAATATGCGACCTGGCCACAAATGATAGCTCAACAAAGTGCCTTATCACGCAAATTCGAAATATACACGTGTCAGGATCAGGATCAAATCCACGACCTCCTGCATACCAGGCGAGGTAGTTAACATCTCACCACCACCGTGGAAATATAATTTGACTCAGAAGTTTTGGTCGGAGCTTTACCTGTCCCTCTGTATTCCGTACAAGATGTCTGCAGCCACCCCCACGTTGATTAAGATAAATTGTACGCTCGTTGCCCTGAGTTAGGGGGTTTTCTCTAACTGCATGCTTACACAAGCACATATTGGCGCGTGCAGGTAATGTGCGACCAGGACGGGAGTGGTTGAACAAACTTGTGCATTTTCCGCTATATTTGCTTAGCTAAGGTCCTGCTGTTACTTATTGGGATCTATTGCCGATGGTGCATCACTTTAAGTGGACAAATATTGTTCGAACAGTACAATTAATTACAGGGTAACGCACACAATTAGACAATATCCTGTCTTGGCTTCATAGTTATTGCACAGCTATCGCCGGTAATTAAGGATAAGGATTTGCATTTATTGTGGGCTTAAATGTCACGGCGTCTGAAAGCGCCCGAAAAAAAACAAGGAAGGGGATGCAACACATCGCCGGACAAAAAAAAACGTGGAAAAATCTGCTACATTTATAGCATGTATCAACACGCTAGTTGAAATGTAACTTTACTCCCTTAATTTGTTTTCTATCTGCTGGACAGTGGCATTCTTACTTATTAGTTTATTAACTCAAGCAAATAAAACGTGCACAAATTAAACGGCAACGCATGTCCCTTGATAGTGCTAATTAAGAGTTGCAAATATTTGCGCGTGTAGAAAAATGCAGTCGTGAACATTTATCATCTGATGTGATTATGGATGCTGTAAAATAACGGCGTTGAATACATTTAGTAATTCACATCGCAACGTATTAATTTATCCTTCAAAGGACACCAGGAAAAGTTGTCGTGATGGTGGGGTTATTACTAACATCTTATAAGGTTGTCAACAATTAATAATTTGGGATCTGGCTGCACCCTTGTTCTAGAATTCCCTTCCCCCAGCTGCCCGTGCCGTCAATTCCCTGCTGCCCATTTTGGTCCAGGCTCAAAACATTCCTCATCCTCTCTACCGATGACCGACAGTGTTCTAAAAATACACAGTATATATGTACAGCTTCTTTTTCCCCGTGACGCACATGTACCTGTTTCCGTAGAGTGTATTAAGGTGTGGTTGCGATTTAGACAGTATATAAATCCACATGACAATGCATTGGCATGTAATGACCCGTCCTTGAAAATGCTGGCATGAAGTCTGCCTATGTTGATGATGCAATTTGGTTGTTTTCTACAAAAAATAATGGTTGGCTGTGGATATCAAACTTAATAAGGAGTGCACTGACCACAGGCACATTCTGTGTAATTTCTAATGGTATTTTAAGTTTTTTTTAGCTCTCTCACAGTCAAAACCCTATGTTCAGAAAGTGATCTTCTGATGAATTTGTTTGTAGATCAAAGAAAACACCCAACAGGCATTAAAGCTACCGACGGCCATCGTTAGAAAATTGTATAAAAATGTATAAGAAAGAAAAAAATTCAAAGCCAGAACTGGGAATCAAAAAGAGGCGTTATATTCGGAGAATATGAAGAAGTTGCTGCTAAAATCCATTGGTTTAAAAGCACAGCAATTGGCGGCGACACCAATGCCGTCCTGCATGTAAGCGCGATTGTCCGTGCCACAGCAGCTGCGCGCGCACTCACGCACAGGCCCCGTTGAGTCAGATTCCCCCGTATCGGGTTTAACGAACGGCCCTGCCACCGCGGTCGACTTGGCGCCGCGTTGCTTTGTGCGACACCCCGACTGCACGCGCCCAACTGCCGAGCTGCCCGACAAAGGGGCGCCTACATCGCCTCTCGCGGCGACAGGAGCTCTCGCTGGATTAAACAAACAAAGCTTGGGACTTGTCTGGGAGGTGGACTTAGAAAAATGGACGACTGGAACCCCGGAAGAAGTGGCGATCAGGCTTTTTTGAGCGATCTGGACATCGATGGGCGACAGCAAACGCAAGCGGCAGCAGCAGCTTATAATTATTACCCTCCATATGCAGGGATGGTGGGGGGCGGGGGGGCTGGGCGTAGCGCGTTGTAGACGGCCCGGCCCCGGCCTCGCAGGTGGGCCCCCCGGTACGCGGCCACCGCCCCCACCGCAGGGTACGGAAAGCCCGCCACTGTCGCACGCAACGCAACAACGCACGTGCACACACACGCAACGCAACAACGCACGTACACGCACACAACGCAACAATGCACGTGCACGCACACGCACGCAACGCAACAACGCACGTGCACGCACACGCACGCAACGCGCGCAGCACAATGCACGTAACACACATGCCCAACGTACGCATGCAACACGCACACGCACGCAGCACACACACGTACGCGCAACACACACACGCAGGCAACGCACACATTAGAATAGTTGTCTATTGGTAAGATTGCACCAAATATCATCCGGAACTCAAATCCTAATTTATGTTTTCAATCGCATCATTCTAACACCACTACAGTATTACGAATAACTATAATTGGCTGAGTACCTTAACCATTTTGTGCAGCTGTCACAAGATTGAGCTAAGTAGCTTGCCCAGCATTATGATGTTTGTAGTCAAGTGATGGATACCAGAAAAATATTTTTTTTCAGGGGGGGGGGGGAGGGGTCCCTGGTGGGCTGGAATCACCACTATGCCACCTTATGCTTAGGGCTTCAGTATTCCTCTGGATGAAATCACCCAGAGTTTGGCGCAGTGTAATTATGAGCGGTGCGCCACTGGGATGAGCGGGGACAACCATTGACGTTTATTTTTGGGGAGACCCACCTGCATATATCTCAGGCCCGTAGACTGCTCCAACCACCGGATTCAGTTTCCAGCCTGTAGAGTAAAGAAATAATCATCCGAACGAATTAGAATCTCGATTTATCCCGGAGGAATCCGATGAGCTCCAACGCTCTTTTTCTTTACAGCATGTCCAGAAGGGGCGGGTCAGAAAGTTGCAACAACAAACGATACAAAAAAACGATAGGAATGAAAAGAATATAGAAAAGGTAAACAAATCACAAAAAATAAATACGTTAATTAAAACTAAATTTTTTATTTGAAAAGGTAAAGCCCACTGAGCTATTAGCTATTTTTCAGAAGTGACTTGGATACAAATGATAGCTCAACGAAGTGGCTTATCATGTTGAAATGTATAGCAGCCAAATAATCTAAAGGAAGTTAATGGAAATGTAGCTAATCTCTTGGACACATGCGAGAGTCATTCTATTAAGTCAACAGAGGCTTCTTTAGAATTGTTAAGACTGAGCAAGCATCCTTAATCCAAGAACAGGTTCGTGTTAACTCGTAACAAGCTTAAATTTCCCCACCAACTACCTCCAAAAGTGTATTTCCAGGTTAAAGCACCTCCTATACACAGAAGATAGCAATTCCAGTGCATTAAAAATCAGAACCATATTTATCAACCACCTGGCATTGGAAATGCAGCACTAACGGCCTCCGAGTGCCAAAACGCTGAAGGCTGAGTTCACGCAGTGTTGCCAAAAGCTGTTCTCTTTCAGTAAGGACCATCAAAGACCCAGTGATCGATATGTATGATAAGCGAAAAAGGGAACGTGGAGGTGGGAGACACCGGGACGATGGATTTGCCGAACTAGGTTCCCCTTTTGTGCCTGTGCATCACAGCTGGCAACGAGGGTGTGCGGCGCATTGAAGAAGACACACGTGGCAGACACTTGCA
Source organism: Lampetra fluviatilis (assembly GCF_964198595.1). Lineage (NCBI taxonomy): Eukaryota > Metazoa > Chordata > Hyperoartia > Petromyzontiformes > Petromyzontidae > Lampetra > Lampetra fluviatilis. The sequence goes on along the minus strand of NC_136279.1, from coordinate 21,297,258 downwards.
CAAAGCCAGCAGGGATTTCTTACGGGAGGAAAGAGTGATCCGAATATTAAACATTGTCGTAAAGGTTTTGCCCGCAACCTGTGCCTGCACCCCGTGCCACCTCGCAATTGAGGACACCGCCGCTTTTTCTGCAGGCATAACGCAATTTAATTGTTGTGCTTTTCGGGAGGCTTATTTAGAGCGCCGACCCCCTGCAGCCAAGCTACTGCCGACAAACTCGGATGCAGTCATTGATCTACGCAGCGCAGGGCCCTAGCCTAGTTTCATGTTTTGTGTCTAACCCCCCCCCCCCCCACCACTTGCAACACGCAGCTTCCCCACCTGCCGCTAAAATGAATGCACCTATTCACTATTCGCGGGTCCCAATTCATCTCAGTCTTGTGCGCGGGCACCAATTAAAGCTCCCCGGACGCCTCGGGGTCCGTGTTGGGGGTGTTTTGTATAATGTTAACCCCCCACCACCACCCCTCGCGCCGTCAGCCATGCTCCTGACTGCTTTCGCTCGGATGCAACCCACAGCAATCCCAACCTTCTTTCGTAATGGTTTTATTTTTTTCGGGAAAATAAAAATAATAATAAAAAAGCACTCAGCAGGGCCTTCTCACGTCGCCAGCCACGCTCCGCCTGCACTCCGGCAGAACGCACGCTCATCCGCGGCCGAGCGGTGCCCATTGCTCACCGTTGGCGTACGGGTTGACCGCTTTCTTGTTTGTCATGACTCGTGCCGTTGCATTGTTAACCTGCGAGCCGGAGAGCGACAGGGAGGCGAGGTCAACCGAGGCCCAGGCGCCGTCGCAAGAGAGGCATGCAAATTGATTCGTTCGGCAATTACTTGCTTATTTTTTTTCATCTTTAACATTTTAGCGTTTTATAATAAAAATATGTATAGATAGGTATAAAAACGAAATAAGTGAAAGCGAGTGCATTGTGTGCATGCGTGACATTTTGCACTCTCCACGCAGAAGTGTACACACGAATGAAGCTGCGAGGTTATTCCTTTTTATTGAAGCGTAGACAAAATGTGCGGTGCGATTACTTTGGTTTGCCAATAAAATTCGACAAAGACACAGCACACAAAAGAGAGTTATGCAGCAAGACCAATTTCTGCTCATGCTTGTACTGCCACGAGAGTAAAGAGTGCACCCAATCGTACAAGTGAAACAAAATCAACGTGCATGATTTTTACTGAAAAAAACAAGGCAGCCTTTTTTTTTTTAAATTAACAACGGAAGGCATGGGATAAAAACAAAATCATGGTCGGGTTGGAAGAAATAACCAATGTGGCAAGGAATCCGTGTGTGAAAGAGCCGCACACATTTTGTCTGGTCCAGTGTCTAAGCCATGACTAGCGTTCAACGCATCACGGGAAACAGAACCAAATTCAGTAGTAACCAGTCCATTCAAGCCGCACCACAATTTCAAATTTGCTAAATTAAAAATTGACAAAATGATTTTAAAAAAAGGGAGCTGAAGGGGAAAAAAAGGGGTCGGTGGTTGGGTGGGTGGAGGGGGGAAGGAAATGGGTATGGATTCTGGGGGCGTGCGCATTGATCTGAAAAAGATGAAGTTAACCGTCTGAAGGTGTGCACAGAGAAGCCATCATTCCCATCATTCGCTACAAACAAAACAGGTGATGAGGAAAGAGTGCGTGGCGGGTGAATGGGTGGCGGGGGAGGGGGCAGGGTGGGAAGGAAGCATTGCTAAGCACATAGTACAGGCGGACCAGATCATAAAGTAGCATTCTATAGAGAGGAAAAAAAATGGGAAAAAAAAATTCACGTAGAATATTCAATTAAAATAATAATTAAGACACTGCCGTGTCTGAGCATTACACATGAGGGCTGAGGCGGTCATATCTACTTACCCCTCGGGGGCTGCGGGCGGCCAGCCTGATAGGCTTACGGTTACCACATGGTTACTGAGACATTGTTTGGAAGGGTTTCTAAAACGTGAGCGCACTCTGTCTCTATACCGCCAAAGAGGAGGGGAGAATGGAAAATGAAAAAAAACACGCAACATCTTACTCAGGGGAGCTACTCATGAAAACACCCACGCATTCCAGTCACATGACAGGGCTGAGTTTTCCATTGCACACATTTTAGATCGACTTTGCATTTACCGCAGCCAGTGTTACGTTAGGGCAGGTGCGCAGAACTAAAATAATCACGAACAAATTTCAGCAAAAAAAAATCCCAGCATCATACTTGGGGAGTTTTGATTTTTCATTCACCCTGCCAGTTGTCTGAACGCGTGTATCATATGTATGCCGTTGAAACGAACTTTTCAAGCTATGCTCAGCCCTGCATGTAAAAATGTTGTAAAAAAAGATGGACAATTTCTTGTTATTATCTTTGGCGTCTTTTGGCGGAATTTTCTACGCATATATATGTAGACCCTGTGTGCGTATAAAATAGTCGTATCGACATTCTATTCACAGTGACGCGATCCCTTTCGTAAGTCCTACGTACATGCGTCAGTTGCTTTAGTGAAACCCACCACGTAAATTCAGTGTCAGAAAGGAGTGCAAAGGGGTTAGAGAGTGAGAGGGGCGTGGGGGGGGGGAGTCCGTGGCTCGGTGTCACAGACAGTTGTATGAGCGTCGGGTGGCGTGAAATAACAAAAAAAGTAAAAATGTGAACAAAAAAAAAGACGACAACAAACAACGAAGAAACCAACCAAAGAGTTAAACAGCATCTCGTAAAGCTGTAGCGGCAGCAGCGGCAGCAGCAGCAGCAGCAGCAACAGCAGCATAAGCAGAACACTTTGTCCAGGGAAATCATAATAATAAATAATAAGAAGAAGAAGAATAATATAATGTGAACATGCACCTCTATTTTACGGCCCTCTACCATCGTGCCATGTAATTTCTCCCGCGCCCTGTCCGCATCAGCACTACTCTCGAAAGTTACGAAACCAAATCCCTGCATGCAGGCGGGAAAAGAAGGGGGGAAAACAACATGCGCAACCGTTACATACACAGAGAATCCATCACAGTTCCTTTGCTCCGTCATTCATTTGTTCTCGCATGCAAAATTTAGCGTGGCTCGTCAACGCCCAGGGTAAAATGAACGCACACGAAGAACAAAAGAAAAAAAAAAGATGAGAAATCGACGTGAGAAAAAATTAAAAGGGACACGAAAAAAAGGAGATTTTTCGATGTGTCGTGAAAAAAACAATCGGGGGCTTGAAAGTAAACGATACACGATGGGAAGCACATAAATGCGGTTAACGTGAGGCGGGGAGTGGACTGCGCTACCGCATTTAGGCGGAACAGAAGTGGGGGCGAGAGAAACAGAGATAGGTGATTTATTTTAAATTATTTATCAAGCATTTGATCCATAAATAATGAGTTGCATTGTAAGGGGACCTCAATTACAGATAAGGAACATTCATTATATCTGCATGACTTTAAATAATATAGCGTAAACAATAAAAAAACAAAAAAATATCCATATTATTTAGTTTTTTAGGGCATGTGGTAAAAAATAAAAATAGCGAGAGTAAAAAAGTAGAAGATGTGCGTTTACAAAATTTCATTTAAAAACGAAACAAAGTGTAATAATAAGTGTGCTCTATCATTGCTGTATTAGTCTCTTTAACATTGAATCGTAATCGCTGTCATTTACTGGGTTTTGTTTCCCAAAGAGATTGAAGGAGCCACACACTGACACTGGAAAAGTGGACTGGCTGAACATGCCACCGGGACCATTTCTAAGTACATGCAGCAGAGCATTATTCAATGGCGCCCACCAGCACCGTTACGAACACAGCCATAGCTCGCCAGTGTAGAGTGATCTACGGCAATTCTAGCCGGCGTTCTGGACAGAGAGACAATTTGGCATCGGTTCATTGCTGTGACATTCAGAAAGCAAACCTACCGCACACCCCACCCTGCCCCGCCCCGCCCAGCCCCCAGGCCCCAAGCCGTTAAATTCCAGTCTCACCCTGCATCGGATAAACTATGGCAAATGTGGTCCAAAACCCCCTCTATACACGACTCTGTGCAAAACGATTGCGCTTTTCGCGGAATTTTCTGCAATACACGAGCAAATTCTGTTAAAAAAATGTATTTTTTACACATTCATTTAAAATGTAGGATAAAAACACCCGCGCACGTAATGCAAAATTTAACGATTGCCTAACGACATTTATACAAAAGTACATTTCGCACACTATGACGTAGCTATGCACAATGTTCTGTAATATTACGTGGGCTAGACACATTATGAACGTACAAAATTAAACAGCGAGCAGGTAAAAATATCAACAGTACGCATTAACATTGTCTTTCTGCCTTTCAAAACATTAAAGGTAGACATTAGTAAGGCATTTGCTATACTACAAACATAAGTCATACATTCCTATGGATTAAGGGCTGCCATCAAGTAAATCAGCATAAGGTCAAATAATTTGCATCTCAGCTTCTTTAATCAAAATAAACTTTTTCCAATAAATGCTTAGAAATATTCAAAGAACCATTAGCAGCAATTCAATATTTATGCTTTGAATTATTTATAACGTGCATTAAAAAAAGGGGGGACATCATACCTTTGATCCTCTTTCGTTGAAAATGATTTCCACATCTAAAATTTTACCAAATTGCTGGGGAGGAAAAGGAAAAGACAATTTATAATGACAAACATCTCTGACCGGGTCAGATTCGAACAACACTCTTGAGGGATGTGTGCGAGTGCTATTGTGCATTTGCATACTGCTGGCGGCTGCTTTCAGGATGCTCTCGTCAGCGGGAGTAGGGGGGGGGGGGGACCTCAAGTTTGTATGTACCAAGCGTCGTCTTCATGACAAATAAGGCCCGTCGCTTGATATCGGGTCATCTACCGTGATGGTGGTTCACACTCGTGCACGTGTCCGTTACTGGCTGGCTGTTTGTATTTAAATGCCACCCCATCCCCCCCCCACCCCAAGGTCCCCAGCGTTGACAACGCGGCTCCCAATCCCCCATGACTTCACCACAACTCAGCTGTTGTGCAAATTGGGTAAAGGCAGTAAAAACGTTTCCAAATTTTTGTTTTATTTTAATTTTAGAACAGCTCCAGGTGTGGGTTGTGCACATCTATAACCCGACAGCTCAGGGCCTTGGGATCGGTGATTTATTGAGTTAACATACAGCATCAGAGGCCAGCGCAGCTAAATCCATTGTTGTTCTGTGCTGCCTTTTCCTCCCACGCACGTCTATGCTCCCCGCCTTCTCCCGCCAATCCGTGTTGACCGGCATGTTGAAGTATGGTCGGGTAATCCCAACAGCCCGCATGATGTGGCGATACCCTAAACCAGTGGTGGATTGACCATAGGACTGTACAGCACATGGGTGAAACAATTAATAAGATATCCAACCCAATCTCCAATCAATCAGAATCCTGTTCTTGATCATAGCATGGGCATGTATTGTCCATAACAGCAGCAAACCCAAACCGTTTGAAGTTCAACCAAAGACGACGCAAATAAAAACAAATTTTAATGAAGAAAAATCGTTTCAGCCATCGGCAAAGACGACCTCCGAGAACAGGTAGGGCAGGAGGGTTTGCGTTTTTGCCGCCTCACCCCAAATAGCTGCCGGAGGTCGGGGTCCCGAAAACGGAACGGGATGTTGGAGACGTGCAGACGCTTGGGCTGCTGCTTCCCATCCGGACTCTCGGCTGGGACCACCTGGGTGCAGTCTGTCTGGATGATGTCGTCAGTCTGCTGCGAACAATGAACATGGGGGGGGGGGGGGGATACGTCGATACAGAACACAGAATAAGAATCTTTATTTTTACTCGAGAAATCCGATGACTTATAAAGCTCTTTTTTTACAGATGTCCAGTAGGGGGTAGTTACAACAGGAAGTACAAAAACACCATAGGAAAGGTAAGAAAATCACGAAAAAGTAAGGATCACTGAGCTCTCAGCTTCTTTTACAGAAGAGACCTGGCCACAAATGACAACTCAACGAAGTGGCTTATCACGTGGAAATTTCACAGCAACCAAATACTCTGAACAATGCGAACGCACGTTTCTACGGACGAGGGGCGCACGCGGGCGCACGCAGACGCTCGCAAAGGCGGAAGACATGCGCAAGTATTGCACACGCGTGCGCACGCACGTACGCTGGGGTGGACGTGCTCTCGGCAGCAATCCCGGTGTTACCGCTAAAGCGCACTCCTCACCGTTCGGCGCGGTGGGTTTGCGTTGCGTTTTAGATTACAATTTTAGGGGCGTGCCAGATGAAATGATAACGGACGTCTGTTAATGCATTGAAACGTCGCGCTCCCATAATTCTGAAAACCACGAATAAAAGTTAATTTATTATGGAGGCAGATTATTGTGACAGTCTTGTGTGTTTTTTTCATATTTGTTCAGAAAACTGACAAGCCCTTCCCAGCCCATCCTAGGGTGGGATTATTGCAACTGATTTGCAAACGAAACTAAAATCCCACGCAAAAAAAAACCAGACCCGCCGAGGAACATTCTGTTGAAAAACTCACATCGTTGACAGCTGGCGTGCCTGAAATAAAAAAAACAACTGCAGCTTTCAGTGAGGTTTGCCCAACATAATTACTGCCATGACTCATCTCCGCGGCACTGGAGGAGCAGGACACGCGGTGTCGTGTGATTGAGAGAATTCCCACACAGGTGAACTGCAACTGGCAGCTTCAACGGCAGCCCAGGTGATGGTGCCAAATACATTTTTTCTCTCTCGCATTTCAGATCCGATTCAAATCAAACGATACGACAAACTCATTACCATTATTATAGCACGCACGTGTTTTAAATAATTTCACATTTACCCGTAATTTTTATTCGATTTCCCCCCCCCAACCCCGTCTCCCCCCCCCCGCCCAATAAAGCCCACGTGCCGTGTCTCAATAAGTGGCGCTATAATTACTGCGGGGACGCGCAGGCATCTGCGCGGCGCGTGATAAACGGTAAGGGTTTGCGATTTTTTTTTTGGCGAGACGGTGTCACGTCGGCGAGAGACCGTCAGGGACGCAGGCGGTGAAGACGACGGCGGCGGCGGAAGGAGACGCTCTGGGGGCTGGGGGCGCTGCCTGTCGAACATAAATCACTGTCCCTCCACCTGCGCCTGACCACGCCAGTCAGGGCAATCATCGTCTTGAGCCTCGGCACTCAACTCCCCCGACGCCAAAGAGAACAAGAAGAAGAAGATTTTTTTTTTAGATATGTAATAATAAAAAAATTCAAATCACTCTTCATCCATCTGGAAAGCGCTCAGTCTTCCTTCCTGTTCCACCCTCCCCACCCCAGACGCAATAATTTATTTATTTAAAGCCTGCGAGGATGACCGCCCCTCCCTTTGTCATGTTCGCGTTTGTCCTTCCTCCGGCTGAGTTCATTAATTAAGGCACCTGGCGGCCCCTTACGTATTTTGCCTCCCCCATCCATCTCACCCTTCCTTTTGGTCTTCCTCAAGTAATACGGAGTGAAACGGGAGAGCGTTTTGCCCAATGTGATACTTTTTTTGATTCACCACAAACGCATGAATCATGCGCTACATCCCAGAAGAGTATACTTGTAGCTATCCAGCGTAGCTATCTCAGACCCGTGGTGTGTTTTCTCCTGCTTTTGCGTGGCTTTTGGCATATGTTGATAGGCGGAGTTGTAGAGGCAATGGGCAATCGACGGGTGTGAGACAGAGAGAGAGAAGGCCCTACCTGGCAAAGTGTATCAGGCACGGTTGGCAGAGGAGGCGAGAGTTGGGGGTCTGTGCCTTCAGCAGGGCGCTGACAGGCATGCGATAATTATAGCAAGCCTCCCGCAATGGAGGTCGTGTGTTGTACTTGCCTCACGAGTTAACGGGAACGTGGTGTTTATTCTAATTTGCCTCAACTAAATTCTTGAGATTTTGTTTTAATTGGTTGCTCTCATAGACGAACGTCCGACGTCATATCTGTTTGGCAGACTGAGTGAGCTGCCTCCGTGCAGATCATTTCACTCCACCGATTTCACTTAATGCCTAAGACCAACACCAATTGTGATTGCAATATCTGGTCATGTTTAAATACGCGGTCATATTTAACACCTGCCTTTTTGCCGTTCGGGAACTTTCATTGGCATAGTCCAAAATACGTTACATATGGCTACAATCGTAAAGTGTAATCATTTTCGAGTTTAGGCCAATAGCATGAAAAAACCCATTGCCAACCTAAACGGAAATATATTACCATTGGCATAGAGCAAAATTTTCCAATTAACTAAATTTTGTTCTCATTGTTCAAATTAACATTTATCACAATTTTCAGAAACAGTAATAGTTTTTGGCTGGGATTACTCCCCCAATCAAAAGAGATCTGACAATGATATAATTATTCTAGCCCACACCAGCTGAATTCGTAATTAACGTGCAACTGTAGCAAGCCCGCTGACAATGAACACAAGGCAACAACAACAAAAAACACAAACACACAAAAATTCAACTTTTCATCTGCTAAAAATAACCCAACATCTGCCAAATAACTTTCCAAAAAATTAGAAATGCGTGAAAAATCCCAAGCATGCGAACAAACCAACACCCACGCACACATCAGTGCTTGTGGCATTTAGTTACGGCTCACAGTTGATCTGTTTTGAGGAAAACCCACGGCCGCAAACTTAAACGAGGACCCCCATTACCAAACGATCACACGCATCGTTTCAATAAACGGTGAAATGCATCCACACTCCGGCATTTTTTCTACCGAGTGGTAGATTAATTTTACTGCGGGTGCATTCAGCGTTTGCCCGGCTCTATGAGTAAAGTTCTCCGCGTGACATCTGGTGCATTGACCAATTTTATCACTTTCTGAAAACAGGCTGTTCAGGAGAATGGAAATCAATTAAACATGGGGAACATTGAATAAATGCCAGACAATAAACGTGCACTAATAATTCGAATATCCTCCACGGGCTTCCATTTCTGCTCTAATATGCCACTTCAACACAGTTAATGTGCAAATACTGCTGAGGGCTAAACCAGACTTCCCAAAGCCGCAACGCAATAACAATTCGCAAGGCGGCTTCGACAGGCCCGAATCGGACTGCACTTCAAAGCCATTAACGTAGCTGCCTCGGTCCATTCGACCACTGAGATTTTTTCCTGCGTTGGCTTGGCTCGTTGAGCAGCATCAAGGATTCTTCGACTTCTGCTCGTCCTCACGAACGTGGACGCCGATCTGTCGGTGCGTGGCACGTGAAAGACGAGCCAAGCCCTCCTCCTCCTCTCGCGCACACCCCGAGATCATTCCAGCAATCCCCAAGACTTCGCTTACAGAATTGGCCGCCCCTACATGGCCGGGAACTGGCCTCCGAACGCGTTCTCGAATTTCCCGTGCGCCGCCGTTTCGAGTCACACGACGTGGACAGGTGGGAGGGGTAAGTGTCTTTCGTAAAAAAAGAAAGAAAAAAGCTCAAGCTATCACGCGGCAGATGGGCCCAATGGTTCTTGCGCGCGCGAGCTCTCTCCTGTCCTCATCACTTTTATACGTAACTCGAGTGGCGCTATCTTGGCGCGGGGGTGGGTGAGTGGGGGGGGGGTGTTGCTATTTTCGTGTTGTCTCAGAAATGACACTCGGCAAATCCAAAAAGAGGTCCGTGCTGTCACAGCAACGGCGACTCTGTTTACCGCCGACGCATCTTCTGGACTGGCCGTTTAGCACAACGAGAATCCCGTCTCTGTGTTCACCGAGGGGCGGCGGGGGGGGGGGGGCTCCGTGGTCTGACATGGTGGCCCGTTTACCCGGCTTACTGCAAGTCATCGCCGGCAGCGTTTTATCTCTCGGCTGCTGGTTACCCACTAGAATGGGAATTCTCATAATTTAAAGAGAATGCTGCATCGCCTACACTTGACTATGTGTGGCCCCCATCCCACATGAGATGCGATAAGCATCTTATCTGGATAAAATGTAAAGTGTGAAAAAATGTTGTTGCTTGACACACACAAATAGTACAACTTGTTTATGCCTTCCTGTGATCTTTATCTTTACCCAACCACAGCAGCACTGTTTTTAGAAAACCTGGTAAAAACAAAATTTTTGCTTAAAATACCCGATTAATAATATCTCGCGAGACGTCCCCTGTTTGTTACGGGAGCTGTGCCACAGCTGGCGATTGAATCGCTGCTACTGACCACCGTGCGAGGGCCTACGCCCCCACATGGCCATCACGGACCTGACCAGGCTGCTATGATGTGAAACGGCATGATGATCAGCGAGAAGTTAAAAGTCTGTGTGGACGCATCCAGTAGGGGTGTAACTCCCGACGATTCAATGAATTGCCACGACTCAGAATCGCCAATTCGATTTCCGAATTATTATTTTTTAGGCTGTAGCGACTTCCAGCTGCTGCAGGGGTTATATGACACACGTGACGTTACATAGATACATTCAAACATACTTGAGTTGAAAATATATATTCCTATGCACATGATTCTGTACATGTATTATGAACTCAAAATGGGATTAAACCAAGTCCTCAAGCATAGAAAGTTGATGGTCTCAGCCTGGTCACAAATGACTGCACGCACACGCACCAAAAAAACCCATCACATTAAATTTGGTATTTCACTTAATTTGGACAAATTCCAGCTCTGAAAATTAATATGTCGGTTTGACTGTCATGCAAAAAAACCTCACTCTCATTTGCACAATGGGTGGGAAGTGCTGGCCTCTGCTGTGACCAGACCACATGTCACTTGAAGAGATCTCCAGAGGTAGCTCTGGGATATTCACTTCCTTGGGGCCGGGGTTGCACTCGTTGCATGACGCCAATAGCACAATCAAAGAGTCATTTTGCGAAACTTGACATAAAAAAATATCGAAATATATCAATGAATAGATGCATTGGAAATGCCTAATATCACGTGGCTGAACACGGAGGAGCCACTACAGCTCGTAAAAAAAGATAAACTATTATTATTTTTTACCTGGTAAGGCCCACTGAGTATATAGCTATTTTTCACAAGCGACCTGGCCACAGATGAAAGCTTAACGAAGTGGCTTATCACGTGGAAATTGATAGCAGCCAAATACTCTGAGCGCGTGTTGATTATACATGTGGAGTGAAAAACTGGAGGGCCTGGAGAAAAAATCCACACGACCACGGGGAGAACATGCAAATTCCAAATATACAGCAGCAGGCGTCAGGGTCTAGGCTTGAACCCACGACCTCCTGTATACCAGGCGAGGGAGTTAACATCTCACCACCACGGCGCCTCCTGCATTTGACACCAAAGTGCTAAACGTCCCTAGGCCAGGTGAGAATGCAGACTATGTTCAACCCCTCCTACAGTCAATACTTTCTGGCAGCAGATGATGTTCACCTCTCAGATTTACATCTATACCAACCTAAAATACGGGTGCCCTAAAAATTAATAACAAGCCGGCAATCCAATTCATTAAGTGAGAATCCACTTTGAATTTTGATGCTATAAAAAAACCAATTAAATTATACGGCATCATGTTATGCGTAAATCAAGGTCGGTGGGAGTGAAATGTTCCACTTCAGTGGCCATGTGCATGACCTACAGAGTATGTAAAACTCACACACTGCCTCACAGTAGGCCTCAGCCATGCTTTATGGCTTCAGATTCCTTATCATGAATGAGCGGCATGTCCTCCTCGGACCAATCAGGAGCGCTCATTCAGAATAAATGTTGTGCTCATGCATAACACATGCATGCATGATGGTAAGGCCAAACACAATTTATAAACGAAGGATTTTATCAGTTTTTTTCTCTTTTCTTCTTTTTCCACATTCAAGTCAAAGCATCTACCCGTTCAAGTGAGTAACCGGGCAGTGCTCATGTCCGACTGCGGCTCTGAGGCCATGAAGGAAATTATACATGACTATGACAGGGGAGGGAGGTCGGTCACGTAATCATAAAAATCGCCGTTGACTTCCCACAAAGTGGCACTAATTTTATTAAACCCGGCCGGATGGAAATAACAACACGCAATGGTGTGATGCTGCTCAGAAAGAGCAGGAAGGCATGACTCCCATCATCATCATCATCAAGCCTTGCTCTCAGCCTTATCTAAACCACCCACTTCACAGGGATGATAGGTGTGGTGACTCCTCAACCGAAATTTGAACTCACAACCTTCGAATTGCTAGGTGAAGCGCTCTAACCAGAGAACCAGCTACGTCAAATCATTGCGCAAACATTCCGTAAAGGAATCCTGGCCTTATAGAGTACACAAATATACATAGCCCAGTCGGGACATAGGCTCTATTGCATTTAATCAAATGGTTTTCATTTTACCGAGGAACAGATTGATAAAAATAAATATAAAACACAGTAAAAATTATCATAATGGAGACATAAAGGACACTTGCTGAAGAAAATCAAGCAGAATACTCTGTACTCAAAAGTAATTTCATTTGTGTCTTTAAATAAGGACACAGAATTAAATTTAATTTAGAGAACTTGCGATTAACGCACACGCACCACAATGCAGTATGCGCAACACCCAATGTGCATTGAGATCAAATTGCGCGCTCGCGTTTGCTGCGTTCGAGCAGAAATCAAGACAGGTGGAAGTAAATTGGCTAACACCAGAGGCGAACACCCGTGATTTCAGCACATGGCGAAAGACGCATAGAGGAAAGGTTGGACGATGCAGAATTGCAGGCCCTGTGCACTGTGCAGCAAGGAACATCTTCCATGAATCCACCTGGTCAGCCCTGAGTTAACCCTTTTCTCATTTCGATGATGTACGTGTTCGTGTAAGTCATCAGTTTTTCTTCAGATTCCGTTCCAATAACGTACAAGTAATAAAGTCATCGGTACGTCTTCCCAACTGAAGACGTACCGATGTCATCATCATATTTGAGAGGTTCCCACAAGGCAATGCGGGAGGGCGTGTGCCAGTTTGGCGCCAGCTATCATCGAGTGCGGTCGTGACGCTACAGTTCTCTGCGGTGAGTACAATGTCTTTAAAAACTACCAACGCTACGCCTCTCTAAATAAAGTGAACACCGAGCCAATTGTGTGTTTCGAGATTCAGCGGCGAACGGGACACCCACCCTGCAACTTGCAGACGTTTTGGAACGGGAAAGCGTTAAGAAGGAATTGATGATCTCAAAAAGGCCCTGACCTCAACCTCCCTCATTCACATTAGAAGGATGCTTATATCCGAGTGAATGGATTTCAAAGAGCCACGTTCAGCAATTTAGGATGTACGGGACATGTACGAGCTCTAATCGTCGTCTTCTTCTGCACGTTTGGCTCCGAGAGCAAAGAGATTTCATTTTGTTTTTCTTTAATTTATCAGCTGCCCCAGAATTAAAAATGTATGATGGTGCCAAAGAGGAGGGGAACAGTGTGTGACCAACATAACCTTCGGCATTCACTTACGCACACACAAGCGCACACAAGCGCGCACACGTGCGCACACACACATACACACAAAAAGACAAAGATTCTCCGTATAGCCTTAAAAGACTATTGGGGCAAGTGCTGTTTGCGAGCACCTATGAAGGCCGGCACAGTACAGGAGTGGGTGGGTGGTCAGCACCACGCCCGGCTGCATTTGTTTTCCCAGTGGCAGTGATTTTACACACCGCACCAGGTACTCATTTGAGGCTGAGTCGACTTGAGAGAGGCCGAGGACTGGTTCAGATAATCGTCACTGGTGTTGGCCGTGAGCGGGAATCGAACTCTGATCCCCGGGTTTGTAGCGCATTGCGCTAACCGCTACACTACCGCTCCCCACACACAAAGACCCCCCCTATAGCCTTAACAAACTGTCAGGGTAAGAGATGTTAGTGAGCACCTATAAAGGCTGGTACGGCACACGAGGGGGTGGGGGGCCAGCATCACACCCGGCCACCTTTGTCTCCCCAGTGGCGATGTTTACACACTGCAACAGGTACTTATTTGAGGCTGAGTCGACCAAGGGGAGGCCCAGGACCGGTTCAGATAATCGTCACTGGTGTTAGCCATGATTGGGAATCGAACCCAGGTCGCAAGGTTCGTAGCACAACATGCTGACTGCTACACTACTGCTCCCCAAATGCACACACACGCACAAACACACGCGCTTGCAGGTACATACGCACATGTGAAAAATAAATCTCTATAAAGGAAAATCAAATTGCGCAAAGTTTTGTGCACAATTTAGTACTTCAATGAAATATTACCAAGCCATAATTGCGTAGATTGCAATATGTATAAGTCAATTCCTGTGTTTGTGTATTTGCCATTTATACCGGTTAGCGTTTTGCAAGCCTCACATTAAGAGATTGGCTGTGTCGAAATAGAAAAGTAAAATTTATATATTTTTTGCTTCTGGTTACAGGCGTTGTCAGTCAACGTGGCGCACTGCTAACATGGCGTGGCGAAAAAAATAAAAAATGATATTGATTATTTTCTTGTTCTGCGTCAGGATTTATTGTGCGTGTCCTGGCGGACGCGGGTCGATACATCGCTGTGCTGACAAACAAAAATGATCCATAAGCTCCTGTTATCCCCTCGCATTGCTTGCAGGGTACAGGTGACATTGGTGAGAGTGAAACTCTGAGCTTCCTTCTAGACTTATTGAAACGCTTTGTGCATTTCAAACGCGAGGCAATGACTGCATGCAGGGCGTTCGTATCAATACGAAATAAAAACAATGTGCAATACTGTATGTTGAGCCGTGCCCGTTGTACAATGGCAAAACATGTTCACGTTACTTACTTTAGCAGTGGTGCAAAAGCACAAACAACAAAAACTGAACACATTGATTAATAACACTGAATGTTATCATTATATTATTATTCTGCAGAGGCTCTCCTTCGTAGCATACTTCCATTATGGAGGGCTAATGCGTTACCTGTTATATATAATTTATATAATACCCCTCGAAGGGCAGTGTTGGCGACGGTCGTGTTGAAGGACTTGGCAACAAAGAGCTTTTGGTGCAGGGATAAAGTAAACGCACCTCGTCTGGCTACGTACGGTGCGAGAGAAGTTCAATATACGTACACACATACAAACGAGAACCCATTGGTTGTGGGTGCCGAGATCGATGAGCGAAAACACTTGCATCCATTTCGCCGGCATTACGGTGGCCAGGGAGTTTCGTCCCAGGCCACCCGGCTGTGGACACACCTTGGTGATGAGAGCCGGCGGCCGCGCATCTCAAGAAGCTCACAGATTTCCTCCACTACGAACTCTCCCACACATGGCCCTTTACATCCGTACGTACAGCATTCCCTCATTATTCGCGAGGTTGCGATCCGCGATTTTTGGCTATCCCTGAACCGCGTCCGGAAACTCTACGCGGCCACATCGAGAGAGAAGGAAAGTGATGAGATAAAGTGATGACATGATAGCTACAGATACAGAGAGAGAGAGAGAGATGACTTCTCAAAGCTTTAGAAGCATCTGCAGATGTTGCGTGTACGATATTGGTAGGCCAATATCATCATCCGTAAAAATGTGCTATTCATGAGCTCCTCCGGAACGTATCCCTCGTCGCGAATAACGAGGCGATCATGTACATTCACTGATACACGACACCGCAGAGTAACGCGAGCTTCACAAGCGATCCGAACAAGGCAAGAGTTTCGCGGCGCCACTCCCCGAGTACTCGAGTGCGTGGCATCATCTGTAGGCGGTCCTCCTCCTCCGGAGAGAGAGAGAGAGATCAGAAACGAAGACGGAAATGGAACGTTTAAAACTCGCGCGCCTTTCTCTTTCTCGTGAGCTCACGCAATTCCTGGCAGGTTTGATAACGCGGTGAATAATAAACAAAAAAAATACGTGAGCAAAAAACACCTCGCGCGAAAAGGGGGAATCTTCCGGGCCAAGAAAGATCAATCAAATTCACAGACCTCCCCTTGTGGAACTCAAAACAGGGCTCCCAGTGGAGTGAGGAAGAATACCTAATGCAGCGATGTGAGGGGAGGGCCGTGCGTGGGGAGGATGTCCCAAAACGCCTCGCACATCCGCTAGCTGGCTTAATGCCACGTGACGTCAACACCAATAAATCATAGCAATTGTGCCTTTTTTAACCGCCCCCCCCGCCAACCCTCAAACATACGTGAAATATACAGTACAGATGATAGAGCTTGCTATATGCATAACACCACATGCCGTTTGGAAAATATCATTTCAGTTATATTCTTAAATAACAAGTGCAGAAAAAAGAGATAACCAATATCAGCAGCGGCAGCAGGGTTGATTGTGAGAATCGGAGGATTTTTTTTTTTAAATAATAACACATTCTAGGGGAGTAGGGAAGGCGTGGAAACATCGTTTTTGTGCGCCGCGCAATGAACCCGGAGGCCTCGGTTTGAATTCCGGCCACGGTTAATGTCAGTGGTGATACTCTTTGGTTCTTTCGGTAAAGTCACGTGGGTATAAAATACAATAAATTAAATCACGACGTTTCGGGCGCAGCACAAGCGTCCGTCAACAGGTGTGACAACCACAGTAAGAAACAATTGCTGAAGTGGGTAGTGGTGATGTTTGTGAGATCTAATTTTGGTCTCAGGCACACCTCCTTTATTGACCCACACCGACCAGCATCGTGATGTATGGTCAAACAATGGTAAGGTCTTCATCCAGCAATGAATTGAGAAAAAGCTGACAACTATTATTCTATTAGAGTCTCGAAAATAATTTTTTTATTAAGAAATATTCACCCTTATTTGTATTTTTCACATTTATTTTTAGTCCAACTTGGTAAAGTTTTTCTATAATATTCTATAGTTCATTTCCATTAGTTGCGATGATGACTTTGTCATCATCATATTTCAGATGGTTAATCCTTTCTCAATTTATCTCTATGCCTTTTAAATTCGCAATCCAATTTTCATAAACATCATAGAACGTCGTTGTGTGGGTGATTCTCGGTGCCTGACCCTACTTCTAATTTGTAATGTTATTTTCTTGACGCAAACTCAGTGTGGGTTGTACCATCTCTTGAAATAATAATTGGGTCAATAGTTTATTTTAAAAATAATGTTAAGCTGTGGTTTGTGCCAGAGTGGATGACTGTCCGGGATTACACTGAATAATCTGCCTTTCCATAGTCTATAAAAACCAGACAATAATGGCATTTGATAATCATTTGTTTCTTCCAGAATTCGATTGATGGTATGTAATATGGTCGATGGTATAAAAATCACTCCCATATTCAGCCTCCGTGAGCAACGTGTTTTTGCTTAACAAAATTTAGATATTTGTTGGAGGGACACACCTGGAAAACACAAGCGAGAGACAGAAGGTCTATCTATGGAAATTATTGAAGGTAAACCAGGATGAAATTTATGAAAATAAAATGTGAGTGAGAGCAGGGTGGGTGGGACGTGATTTCAGAAAACTGATTTAGAAATTTGAAAATCAACAGATTAACATACCTAATAAATAAAAGTGTTCAGTTCATATTCCCTGCTCTACCGTATGGATCGGAACCATGAAACATATAAACTAAATTATAAACTAAAACAATTTGTTTATTTTAGCAGGTAAGGCCCACTGAGCTATATAGCTCTTCTTCTTCTTAGGTTTTTTCGGTAAAGTCACGTAGAAAGTAAAATAAAATAAAAACAAAAATCACGACGTTTCGGAGGCAACACAAGTCTCCGTCATCAGGTGGGACCGTCACAGCCAGATTAGCTGTATCAAGTGAGGCAATGATTATCTGTTTGGAGTTCGGTGAGGACACAGCAGCGGATGTGAGTGTGAAAGCGATGGGTATTACCTTGTTATCTCGGCATCTCTTGAGGAAGGCCAGCGTCTCGAGAAGCTGTGACTTCTTGTCTCTTTGTCTGTTAAAAACTCTAACAGATAGGTGGAATTCCTCCTTGATACAGCTAATCTGGCTGTGACGGTCCCACCTGATGACGGAGACTTGTGTTGCCTCCGAAACGTCGTGATTTTTGTTTTTATTTTATTTTACTTTCTACGTGACTTTACCGAAAAAACCTAAGAAGATGATTCCTTGCAGTCACGAAAGCTTCAAATCTAGAATTAATGCCCTCTACGGGGAGGAATTCCACCTATCTGTTAGAGTTTTTAACAGACAAAGAGACAAGAAGTCACAGCTTCTCGAGACGCTGGCCTTCCTCAAGAGATGCCGAGATAACAAGGTAATACCCATCGCTTTCACACTCACATCCGCTGCTGTGTCCTCACCGAACTCCAAACAGATAATCATTGCCTCACTTGATACAGCTAATCTGGCTGTGACGGTCCCACCTGATGACGGAGACTTGTGTTGCCTCCGAAACGTCGTGATTTTTGTTTTTATTTTATTTTACTTTCTACGTGACTTTACCGAAAACACCTAAGAAGATGATTCCTTGCAGTCACGAAAGCTTCAAATCTAGAATATATAGCTCTTTTCAGAAGCAACCGGGCCACAAATGATAGCCCAACAAAGTAGCTTATCACGCGGAAATTGATAGCAGCCAAACATGTTTCTAAATGATGGAGGGAAAACCGGGAGGCCCCGGAGAAAAATCCATGCAGCCACGGCGAGCGAGCGAGAGAGAGAGAGAGACATGCAAACCCACGACCTTCTGTATACCTGGCGAGGTATTGAACATCATGCCACCGCGGTGCCGATACATGGGTTAGAGAACGAACACGATTAGGGAGAACATATCGACCGGTAAAATTAGCGAGTGGGCTTTGGGCAGGACACATTGCCAGCGGAGACGATGGTCAATGGAGGAGACTGGTGGTGAAATGGCAGCTAAAGGAATGCACGTGCCTGAGAGGGTGGAGTCGTTCTACCAATGAAGTGTCTTCTGCACCATGCAAGTTAACTCTGTTACACTCAAAACGAAAACAGAGTTGACAGGTAACTTACGTAACAAAGTTTGGCCTTAATTTCCCAAGTGGTAAAGAGCATGGGGGCACACGGTGTGCTTCTGTTGAAGGCTTTTTATGATGAAACTAATAATACGTTTTAGCAATTTCTTTTTTTTCCAATTTAACTTCATGCAACATAGTTGACATTTATGAAGTACGATATGTTCCCCAAGAACAAGATAGTTTTAAAAAGAAAGATGTGACAAACTGCTTAGATACACATCTGAAGTAGTTTACGTTATCGTCCTCGTTTATGGTAAGGTCACGTGCTGCTGAACATCACTTGACCTCTGTGAATAAACCAAAATTCTGCAGGGGGATTTCTTTCCGGTAGCAGGGTTGACAGTATATTTGGGGAATGGAGCAGATATTTTTTTTGATTTTTTTATTCATATTCATAAATGTACATTGATTGTAAGAAATGCATATGTGATAAAGAAGTTGTGTTTAATGATAATCGTGAGATTTCAAAGATACGTTCGGACTGAGCAAGTTATTTTGTAAATGGCCTCAGTAAAAAAGATGCGTAGGGATACATTTTCCTTAAAAAGTATGGTGAGTTTTTTTCCAACTTTAAATGGTATCGAGTGTATTTTTTACTCACACAGTATGTACGGCAATGACAAAATACTTTGTGATGCATTAATTCCGTTGAGTAGAATAAATTACTTCATCCAAAATTGTGGCATTCGGACGTAAAAGGAAAACTATTGGTAGCATGAGCCGACAGCCATGGGAGATATGGAGCAATGGGACCAGTTCGTGTGCAGGAGTGAAAAGGATTGTGATATGACAGGATCGTTCATGGATAGAGCACGGCAAATGATGATTATTATTAACATTGATAGGAAAATAATACGAAAATATGTTGCTTCACGAAGAACAATGATATTTCATGTACCGTACAAGAAAAAGGCAGACGCTGAAGATTACCATGTAATTACTATCATACTTCAGGCAGGATTATTATTGATATCGATGAATAAAATACTAATCATCATCACAATAACAATTTGCAGTAAAGGATTGCAGACTGCACTTTGGTAACATCAATTTGTTACCACCGGGAAGCTGTCCCTCCTTAGAAGTATACCGAGGCGGACCGATGTCTTGGAGAGAAATGGTCTGGTGATCTATCTTGCCGAGCGTTTACCTGATTTCTGCATTGGCGAGTGTAGGTCTCGGCTGTTTCACGGGGGACATTACGGAACAGAGCCTTGGCCGCAACCAGACAAACGCGGTCGTTTTTCTGCGCATGTTTAAGATGCACGCTCAGATTCCATCCCCCCCAAATTGTCCATTACGATCTTCCGTTATTAAATCGAGAGTGATCTATCCATTTTGTGGCCCTAACGTTAATAAATCAGGCTCCACAATTCGCCTGCAAGTACGAGAGCCAAACATGAGCAAAAAAACATCTCAAACAAAAAGGTTAATCAAAGAAAGTAACGGTGGAAAGAAAACTAAATATTTACTGAGTATTTCTTGAGAGGCAATACCAAAGTGGATTTCCTGCTCAAATGAGCATTGAGGTGGTGGTCACCTTCTGTTTGCAAACATGAGCCAGTGGTGGAAACTACACATTCTTATGGTTGGAGCGAGTACATCCACAGGACAACTACTGTTGACTTCCCCCACGAAGCGATACCTATTTTATCAGTGCCAGAAAGATGATGGGATGACTTTATCTTTTTAGCGAATGGAAACAAAATATATTTGTTGTTTTCTCTCTCTCCTTCCTCTTGTTGTTTTTACATCCTTCCAACAGCAAACAGTCACTGAGCTGTCCTCCTTAAATTCTACGCTCGCCTGTCGCCAAAAAAATCCCGTCGTAAGCAGCGCTAAATCGGGTGCCGCGGTGTGACGGGCGGCGCCAACTGCCGCGCTTTCTGAAATTACAAAGTCGGATTTCGCCAGGGAGGGGAACCGCTCCCGCACGCGGGCGCACGCCGAGGCTCCAAATAAACCACGGAGGAAAAAACGCACGCCCGGCACGGGGCTGCTGCCCTCACACGCTCCGCTCCGAAGCGCGGCCGTCAGAAGCGGCAAATCGTTTCCCCCTTCCCGCATTAAAAGCCCGATTACACGTTGGCCAGCTCCTGGCGGGTTGCCAGCTAATGGGGATGAGATACCCTTCGGAACACACCCAAGCGTACTTTTGTTTTTAATGTCGCCTCCCCCCCCACCCCCGCCGCACACTTTATCATCATCCTCCTGCTTCGTGCCTTTTTAAGGACGAACTCAGGGATTTTTCTTATTGGGGGGCGGCGGGGGGGGGGCAGGTGAAATAGAGGAGGGGGGGCGGACACCGCACACCTCGGACGGCCCCAGCCAACTCCGCTCCCACCTCCCTCCTCGTGCGCAGTGCATCGAGGTAGCTGCAAGCAATAAGTCGTGATCTCAGAACAACACGGATAATGCCAAGATATCTTTGAACAGGTTAATTGTATCCAAACAATACACTGATTGATAAGCTGGCGTAGTTTGCCAAGAGCTAACATCTTAAAAGATCAATCCTCGTGAATAGATGGAGGCATACAAGTCGCATAGATTCAGGGGAGGGCAACGAAGGAAAAAATGGCAATTCTGTTGCAGGGCCTCACCGAAAGCTGGCCTAACAAAACGCCGGCCCTCTGATAACATTTCAACTACAAAACGGTCTTACAAAAGAGCACAAACGAAGTAATTTCGGTCAATCGGCTGCAAGGGCCAAAGCTGTCAGCATTCCCCTGCTGCTTAATCTATTATTCATTTCGTTGCATTTTCCTAAAACATCAATCTTCCCAAGGGCACCAAAAAAACGCACACACAAAACAGCTCCGGCACACTCACTCTAATCCCAATATTTTCAAAGCTCATAACCTCTGCAGCAGACAATTTCAAAACACAATATAACATATTTGAGAAACTGGCAGTCGTGGCAAGTGCACTATATTTGAAAACTTGATATCATCTCCGGGTGCCGAAATGCGGTTTCATTGCGTTGAGGCCCTCGTCCAGTTTATAGCCGTAAAAGTGAGCCACACACGGAAGAACAAATAATTAATCAACTTAACATCCACACATTGCTGAGGGCTTTCTCCCAGCAGAGTGTTTAAACACCGAGGTCCAAGGAGAGAAGTATGGATGGTAATTTCAGTTCCCTGGGGATAATAAGTTACTGTGTGTGTACAGAGTGGTGGGGAGCGGTGGCGCGAGTGGTAAGTGCTACGCTAGGAAAGTGGCGACCGCTCTACTGCATGGACCAGAGGTCAGCTGAGGGAATCTCAGAGGTAGTTCTGTGATATCCGCTTCCGTGGAGCGTCCTCTCGCAGAACGGGTTGCACTGCTCTGCGAGAGATCCAAAGAGGCTACGCGGGAGAATCCTTGCCGTGTGTGTGTGTGTGTGCTTGTGGGTGCACACGAATAGGGGCAATAAAACAGAGCACTCCAGTGGCCGGCATTCACTTCACGGCCGCGGCCAACATGACTGACAGGTAGCATCCGAAAATGGCAATGGGCCATGCCGAGGTCAAATCAGTCTCGGCACGGTGCGGTAAAAATCAGCAATGAGAAGACAGAGGTGGCGTGCGCGGTGGCGGCCCTACCACGACCTCATACGCCACGGTCTTCGCCAACAGCACCTATGCCTGCTGGAATGTAAGACCCACAGCAAGTGACATCATCACTTGTTTCTGTATACCCGTATCCAGCACGTGTGCATGTGCTCAAGCACCGATGTTATTCACACTCATGGTCCCGACGATGGTGGGGTGGTGGCATGGTGGTTGGCGCCTGTTGTGCTATGGACCCAGCAACCCGAGTTAGATTCCCGACCGCAGCTAATCTCAGTAACGGGAGTGATATTTATAACGAAACAAAACTATTTTTTATTTTACCAGGAAAGGCTCACTGAGCTATATTGCCTTTTTTCAGAAGCGACCTGTCCACAAATGATAGCCCAACGAAGTGGCTTATCACGTGGACATTTATAGAAGGCAAATACTCTCAACGCACGTTTCTAAGTTGGAGGGGAAAACCGGAGGACCGGGAGAAAAATGCACACAACCATGGGGAGAGACAGGCAAACCCCAAATATACAGGCGTCAGGGTCAGCATCGAACCCACGACCTCTTGTATACCGGTTCTCCCACCTCCCGGGGGGCATTCCGGTATCACGAGACATCCTTCTTCTTCATCATCATCTTTTTCCCATGACATGCCCCCACACCCCCCCCCCCCCCCCCGGGTCGTATTTACCGCCCCTCGCTCAAGCAAGGCGACAACAACACCGGCCGTGGGCTCACCGTGGAGGTAGCTGACACGGGCTGACACGGCGGCTCGCCGGTGCCTCCCTGGTCGCCGTGCGGCTGCGCGGCCGGGTAGATGGACATGGCGTGCTCGGGCAGCGACGGCTGGGCGCCATAGTCCTGCACGGGGTGGGCGTGGGGGTGCGCGTGCGGCGGCGGCGGCGCGTACTCCGCGGGGAGGCCGTTCTGCGGCGGTGCGTACTGCCCTGCCGTGGCACCGTATGGCTGGGCCATGGCTTCCGGAGGGGCCGTGGGTTCCTGGTTGCCCTAGGCGAAGGGAGACAGATAAGCAAGCACACACGCACGCACAAACAAGCACCTTTATTCACGGTTCTTTTTTTTCCCAATTGCCAACAAATGTGCGAGGGGATTACAACAGTTTGCGAGCTTCTTGAGAGATAGAAAGAAAATGCAGAGCGGGCAATGTTTAGGCAAACTGGCCTCCGTTGGGATGAACGCTGTACATTTTTCCGTGCTTCATTGAGGTTTAAATAAGAAATAAAGGAGAAAATAACTTCTCCAAAGCAAAACAAACAAATAAAACAAACGAAAATTGTTTCCGAAATAAATTTCGGTCGATATGTTTCACTGAGAGAGGGAGATTTTTTTTTTTCAATTTGTCTGTGTGAAGTTGCCCGAGAGATCAAGGAGATGATATGAATCCCACCGATGCTTGCAACATGATTGGTGGAGCTTCTGCTATTTATTAAACGTTCTTGGGGACAACAAAGTGACAATTTAAGCAAACATCGGAGAGATTCTGCCGTCAACCTCAAAGGGAAATGACACCCGACATTCGGCAAATTGAGCGCGGGAGATGACTGTGGGGTTACTGAGCCCTCTGTGAACCCACGCTGGGGAATTTTTTTGTAGTTGTTCTTATATGTGGGGGGCGGGGGGGGGAGATGTGTTATTCATGCACAGGTAGCCCTCATCAACACAACGCGCCTTCCCGGGAAGATGAATGAATTCATAAGAAGGAGCCACCCCGAGCCGCACGGTGCGAGAGCCACGTGCCTCCGTTGTCAACACGACGTCGCGTGGCCAGAGCTGCGGGGATTCATTTTGTACGCTGTCCGGCATTCAATCATTTCCACCAGCTTGGGCTGTCCCTCCCACGAGAGTGCAAGAGGGGTCAAATTACCGCGGCGGTGCGCAACGCTGTGACTTGCAACGTTCATTTCCACGGGGCCTGAGCTATGATCGATACAATGCGGTTTAATAAATATCACAGCAATGGTAGCTTCCTCCTCTCACTTTGCAAGCTAGACCACACGCGCGCGCGCGGTGTTGACCCGTCTCCGGTCAATGCCACATTGCAGCGCTGTGACGTTGTGCAATGGCCAGGTCAATAAGCATGGACAATGTTCCTTTGAAGGAGTACTAATGCATTTTCGAAGAGCGGTCTAAAAGGATTTTTTTTTCTTTCTCACAAACAGATGAAAACCAATTGATCATTCGTTGCCAACAAAAAGTTTACGATGTACCATTGTGACCTGTCTTTTTTACGAAATTATGTAAATCGTAGAGTTAATTTTAGTATAGCAATAGCATGGTGGGGATTGCTCAATATCAAAGTTGCTCTCAATTAGACGTACCGATTTTTACAAAAGCTACGTGCCTTCATCAATAAACGTGGCACAAGAAACATTTGGAAAGACAAAAATTAATCGCTCACAACAAAGGAATTAATCAACACCTCTCGCTAAATTAGCTGTCCGGTGCAAGATTCTCACAGAGAAAAATAAAATATATATATCCAGGTGACCTACTTTGTCAGCATTGTGCTCGCTATGTACTTTTGTACAACTCCACACGTGTTAACCCGGGTCTTCGAGAGAAACCGGCGCACGGGTAGCGCAACGTACGCTGTTAGATTGAGCGAGTGGAGTGAGAGCGTGTTGGCAAAATGTATCATTCCTCTGGACAATTACGAGTCATCAGTCAATGCGGAAGAGTGATCGTGCCACTGGCTCATGATTAAACATGAGCATCATCATCACCCTCATCGTCGTCATCTCATTTCTATGCCTCGAGGCAGGGCAGGGCAAACAAGAGCCACCCATAGGTCGTGGTGTTCGTGTAGACACACACACACATTTAGAAACATATTCAAACAAATCAAAACGATTCGTTTTCTCTTTTTAATTGATGAAGGTTATTTTGAAGAAAAAAAGCACCACCAATGATGCACTTGCGGGAAGACCTTTGCCTTATAACAGTGAGTGCATTACTGGAACAAATAAAAAAAACTGTGCATTACTGTATATCCTTCCCTACCGCTGCTATGCGACTCACTAATGTTTCCAAATTAGTGCGCGATCACGCCATTAAACGGAATTAATACTCCATCGCTCAGTTTATTATCCATGTGTTTCTTAACCATAGCCATTCATCCTTGCGTGTGTTCATTTATTCACTGTTTTCATTTACATTTGCAGCATAGAACGCGCGAGGAAAAATATTGAATAACTCCAGTGACTCGTTACGATGTCGTATACACGACGTGCGCGCACGCACACGCGCGCACACACACACACACGAGTATACTTATCAACAAAGGCAAATAGCGACTGTGTCACCATGCTGGCTGTTTGGGGCGGCAAGAGTTGTTAGCGAGCAACCCGTTAAGGCAGGGGAATGGCACACGAGGGGCTTCGAGTTGCCAGCGGCACAACCCAGCTGCCTCTGTCTCCCAAGTGCTGATCTTAGCGCACCACGCGAGAGAATCATTGAGGCCGAGTGCGGCAAGGGGAAGCCGAGAACGCGGTTCAAGTAATTGCCACAGATATTTACCTACGGTGTCAACCGGGAATGGCTAACACACACTCTTTGTACACATGTGTAGGTGTCAACGATATGATCAACTACACATGCGTACAAACCATACGTGCATACAAATACAAAACAAGCCTTAACAGACTGTTGAGGCAAGTGCTGTTAGCGAGCACCTATGAAGGCCGGAATGGTACACGATGGGGTGGGTGGCCAGCACCACACCCGACCGCCTTTGTCTCCCCAGTGGCGATGTTTACACACCGCACCATGTATTCATTTGAGGGCTGAGTCGACCTAGGGGAGTCCCAAGACCAGTTCAGATAATCGTCACTGGTGTTGGCTGTGAGCGGGAATCGAACCCGGGTCGCCGGGTTCGTAGCGCTAATCGCTACACCACCGCTCCCCACTACACACAGTCACAAAGATAAAGACGAAGTTCCCCCGTATAGCTTTAACAGACTGTAGGGGCAAGTGCTGTTAGCGAGCACCTAAACACACCCACACGCACACACGCTCACTCACACACACTACATTTCACTCCTACCCCCCCTTATATTACCACCCCACAGCACTAGAGAGGCCGCCGCCGCCACACCACCACGCTTCTTCTGCTCGCCGAGTCTGGGCCCCGCCGTCGACAGCTGACAGACGCAGCTGCTGCCGCCGCGTCTCGGGCACAAACAAACCGGGGCCATCCCCTCTCCCACGCACGCCAACTTAATCACCGTCCGGCCCACACGCGCCACCGGCGTATGCTAATGCAGAACAAGCCGGCGCGTCAACTCCCATCTGCCGTGACACGGACACGCGCGCTCCCTTCCGAACGCTCTCACAGCGCTCGCGCTCTCACCCACCCACCAAAGACACACAAAAGACAAAGAACCCCCGTGTAGTCTGAACAGGCTGTTGGGGCAAGTGCTGTTAGCGAGCACCTATTAAGGCCGGCGCGGTACACGAGGGGGTGGGCCAGCACCACGCCCGGCCGCCTTTGTCTTCCCCCAGTGGCGATGTTTACACGGCGCACCAGGTAGTAATTTCAGGCTGAGTCAACCTAGGGTAGGCCAAAACTATAATCGTCTCTGGCGTTGGCCGTGAGCGGGAATGGAACCCGGGTCGCCGGGTTCGAAGCGCAGCGCGCTAACCGCTACACTACCGCTCCCCCACCACACATACACACTTATACACACGTGCGAAAAAAACATTATCTCCCTTCTGGCCGACACAGGCTTGTTGGGGACAAGTGTTGTCAGCGAGCACCTATGAAGGCCGGCACGGCACACGAGGGGGGGTGGTGGGGTGGCCAACGCAACGCCCGGCCGCCTTTGTCTCCCTTAGTGGCGATGATTACTGCACACCGCGCCAGGTGCTCACTTGAGGCAGAGTAGACCTAGGGGAGGCCCAGGACCGGTTCAGATAATAATCGTCACTTGGTGTTAACTGTGAGCACGATTCGAGCACGACTCGAACCCTGGGTTTGCCGGCGTTCGGAGCGCAGCGTAGCGCTAACCGCTGCACCACCGTGCCCCACAGACACGCGCATATACACACACACATACAAGAACACAACACACATGTACAAATAAACACGAGCATGAACAGTAAAAGATAAAGATCCCCCATTTCAGTTAACACGGTTGTCTGAACCACATGCGTTACGGATTGTAGCCTCCTGCCATAGGCGTGTTTGGGGGGGGGGGGCATCAGCGAGCCCCTATGAAGTAAGGCCCGGCAAGGCGCACAGCGATGTGGCGTGGCCAGAAAACCGATTCCCCGACCCACTTTGTCTCCCTGTTGCTGATGTTTATGCAACTGCACGATGGTACTCTTGATTTGAGGCTGAGATTCAGATATCACTTGCCCACGCTGACGTTAGTAACCATGAACCGGTAGAATCGAATGCACGTGGCGGGCTTTGTAGTGCAGTGCGCGAACCACTGCACCCCTAATCACAACACAAAAACGCCCCGTGTAGCCTTAACAGATTGTTGGGGCCAAGTGCTGTTAGCGAGCGCCTATGAAGGCCGGCGTGGCACACGAGGGGGTGGAGTGGCCAGCACCGCGCCCGGCCGCCTTTGTCTCCCCTAGTGGCGATGTTTACTACACACCGCACCAGGTAATCATTTGAGGCTGAGTTGACCTAGGGGAGGCACAGGACCGGTTCAGATATTTCCTGCTAGCACGGCGCGTTAACCGCTCCACCACCGCTCATACTTCCACAACAGCAATGCTTATAATTAGATGGGGGGGCGGGGGGTGTTTGAATATTGTATATATTACTCATTATCGCAGCTACCGCTTCAGAATTAACATCTTAAATAAATGTATTCCCAGTCACGTGCTTTTTGATGTATGTACACTATCGGTAATATTCCCTTCCTTTCAACCTAAGTGCTTTCGGGGGGGTGGGGGGGGCGTGTGCGCATTACATATGCTACGTGCGTATAAAGCCGACTGTTACGATTGCCTTTATTGAAAACATCAAACACAACTGAAATCTGCAAGCTCGTGAAAATTACTCGACGCTCACGAGCTTGGCAATCGTTCATAAATATGTGCTGTCACGATTCTTTGCTGCCCCCCCACCCCAACACACACACACACAACCAACCACCCAACCCTCTCTCTCAGGTGTCTCCGAAGCGCCGATTTTGTCCCGACGTTCGCGTTCGCCGCCTGCTCTCTTCCCGGAGTTGTCGAAGGTGTTCTGGCTACAGCCCCCGTCCGGTTCGCTCGCTCGCTCATCACCCGTCGTCGTCCGAACCACGTAATAACCTATCTACCTGACTTTACCGAAATACGCAAAGAATATAGTTTTAGTTTAGTTTGCATGTATGTTGACCTTCTTTCGCACCGTACGTAGCCAACCGTGTTAATCGGAGGTGCGGGGGAAATACAAACTAAACACAAAAAGCAGTTCTGAAAAAATTAGTGTTCAATCGATATTTAAAAGTGCAAAGCTCTCAGCGGCTTCCTAATATCGGAAGGAAGAGCGTTCCAGACAGCCGCAAAAGTGCATCTGAAAAGCGCGCAATGTGATGACCATCTTTGTCCGGTGGCTAAGCCAAAAGCCGCTGCTGCAAAGATGACCGGAGTTCGCGTGATGGTTTATGCTCTTTGACAGTTTAAATAATTGTGCAAGTTGTTTTTATTCCAACCCCCCCCCCACTCGCCTCCCATCTCCCATGACCTCCATTCAGCCAGAAGCATAAATGGATACGACCCCAGTAAATCGAGCTGCAGTCTCGCGGGGTGTGGCGGGGTTAAACCGTGGGCACTCACCCCTCTTCCAAGACGTTTTAAGTAGCATGGAAGAGTAGGCCAAAATACCCATCTGGTGGAAGCCCTCCCGCCAACAGTCCGCACCTTCATTTACCCTCGCGAGAAGTGTCCCAGCCCGAGCCTCAGGTTAAGGGCGCTACGCTTCCTCCTTCTCCTCCTCCCTTTAACATCTGCCACCAGCGTGCGGTGAGCCGCTCATCTGGAGAACTGCTCAAGTTACGGGGCAAACAAACACACACAAACAAACAAGCCAGCCCCCTATACGCACACGCACCTACGTACACTGATCTCCGTGGCAGGGATTAGCCTTGCGGTCAGCGTGCCCGCCCGCCCGCCAGCGAGGCACTGAGCCGATAGCGAGGATCCAGTGTTGTGCAGCCCATATTCTTCACAGGCATATTTATATGTATATAGATTGCGCATATGAAACCCAATAGGTAAGGTTGAATTGTCGTGTAATTATGATGATGATGATGATTTACAGAACTTTGTCAATCCACTGCTGGACGAAGGGCTCTTCTTGTTGCTATGTTGGTTAGTCATGGTTTTTTTGTAGTTTTGACCATACTTCACCGTGCTCGTCAGCACTGCCTCTTGGTTAAGGTCGTAGGAGGAGACAGGGGGTGTTGGGGATCCCAAGACCAGTTCAGTTATAACTTGCCGCTGATGTTAGTCGTGGCTGGGAATTGAACTCAAGAGAGCAAAGCCCTCACCACTGCGCGGCCATTCCCCCCAATATACAGTAAATATTTAATAGTTCTTGGGATTATCCTCGTGCAACCGTGGTCACCGGTATTTCTAATGGGAAATAAATAATGGATATCTATGGGATTTGGCCTGGTTAAGCTAAGTAAATAATTAATACACAAGGTAATTGTAAACAATAACTCATCTTAACTACCCACAGACCTCCTAGGTACAGAGTGATAAAAGATGGAGTGTTTCAATGGCTTCCCATCTGCCTGAATTATAAAAAAAAAACCTCCACAGTGAACACAAAGAATGAGCATGATGTGATACGGTCAAGAGCACACTTGTACATCGTATCATCTTGTGTCCATTCTCTAATCCATCTATATATGTTAACTACCCCGCCTGGTATACAGGGGGTCGTGGGTTCGATTCCGACCCTGATGCCTGTTGTATATTTGTAGTTTGTAAGTCTCTCCCCGTGGTCGTGTGGATTTTTATCCGGGTTCTCCAGTTTTTGCCTACACATTTAGAATCAGCATGCAATTAGAGTATTTGGCTGCTATACATTTCTACATGGGAAGCCATTTCGCTCAGTTATCATTTGTGATATCCAGGTCGCTTCTAAAAAAGAGCTACATCACTCAGTGGGCCTGTAAAATAAAACAGTTTAGTTTTAGTTTATCTTCATCTGGGATAAATCCAATGCTGGAATGAAGACCTCCACCGCCGCCCCGAATCCATCGCCGCCTCTCACGGTCACACGTGTTTACACGCACACATAGACAACGAGGCCCGCGTATAGCCGTAACAGACTGTTGGGGCAAGTGCTGTTGGCGAGCACCTATGAAGGCCAGCAGAGCACACAAGGAGGTGGGTGGCCAGCACGACGCCCGGCCGCCTTTGTCTCCCAGTGGCGATGTTTACACACCACACTGGGTACTCGTTTGAGGCTGAGTCGACCTCTGGGAGGCCCAGGACCGGTTTTGATCATCATGACCTGTGTACGCTGTGAGCGGGAATCGAACTCGGCTGGCCGGGATTGTAGTGCAGCGCGCGAACCGCTACACGACTGCTCCCACACACATACATACACCCGCGCGTAAACAGATAATTTTACACGCGTCTTTAAGAGCGACATTGCCAGATTTGTATTTTTATTTTAAGCGACTTGGTTCCGTACGGACCGGGGCACCGCAGCACAACTTCCCCCTTAAGCTCAGCTTGCTCAGCCCTCGCAGGGGATAGAAGAACCCCTTTTTTTCAACAAAATAATTGCTGCCAATTATGAAACTATTTTTTTTTTTAACAAAAATAACGGACTACGACACTCACGTACAACACAAGAGGCCTAGCCTTGCGCATGGTGTCAGCGGAGTAACACCGCCGGGGCAACAGAATCACCTGGCAAGCTGTGGGAATTGACCATTAAATATTTCCCATCTCAACTGAATCAGAACCCACGTTCGAATTTAAATGTACTCTGGTCGCACTACAAAGACCCCGTTTGTAATTCGCAACACATTATACGTGAGCTTGTAAACGCTGGGATAGCTGTCGGCCATCCCGGTGAGTGTCAAGCCGCACCCAGCAAGCCGCAACGCTTCACCGGGGAAGCGTTGCGGCTTGCTCACCGTGGCGGCGTTGCCGGGAATATTTCACATCTTGCGCGCGCAAACAGGAGCACAAGACCGCGGCGGACTCGAAAGGGTCGCGCATTCTGCACATCAGCGCTTCGCCGCGGCTGTCTTAACGCATACACGTGACGTACCCCCCCCCACCGCGCCGCAACCACCCGCGCCCTCCCCCCACTGCCACCCTCTGACACAGCTTGACACAACACCTCAAGCCGTCTGTGGCACGCGTTGACCCTGCGTTATCGTTAGTGGCTGCTTCTGTCACTCTCGGCTTCGGACGCACATGCAGGAGTCACTCAAAACTCCACGAAGCGGGGGGGGGGGGTAGGCGGACGAAACTGGCCTCCCTCCCATCTTTTATTTTCCTCCCGCGAAGGAGCCCGGGGCGAGCCCGGCGGTCCGGCGCGGTGGCGGCGCACGGCAACCGATGCGTGCGACGCGTGGAGCCTAAATTATGATTGCGCCCAAGAGCGGGGCCGCTTCGACGGTGGATGATGCTGCGAGGTCCGGTGCAGCAGCGGTGCACAACGGCGAGCAAAGCCGTTGTGAATTCTAAGCAGAAAAATACGTGGCACCAACACCCCACACGCCAACACTGCCCCCCCCACCACCTCATGCAGTCTTCCATGCAGTAGTAATCCACTTTCCTCCTATACACGAAGTCAGCACAGTCTGCTGAGATCTCGGTATAACCAGTGAGTCGTCTGGGCTATACAATATTTAGTTTTACTTTCTTCTAGACACCAGCCTGTGTTTTTTTTTTATAACTTCTTCCATCGCAAAAAAAATAATAAACGTTTAAATTTCCAGCAAAGGACCGTTAATTTATTTTCATTTCATAAATGAGGCAGAATAAGAGTCTGCAAAAGACTAATGAGCATAAAACATCATCGCGACGAGCTGTTTCTCGCGGGCTATGAAAATGAATTTGACTCATCGGAAATTGACGTCATTATCCAAGCTCTCGCAAAAACCGAAAAGGCTAAAATAAAGAAAACATTATTCGGACGGAAACCATTTCACAGGGATATAATCACTGCATGGACAACTGCACATAACAAAGTAACACAATGCATGTGGGGGAAGGCTAGTCAGCCAAGGAGAAACGCCATCGCCAAAGTTATTCATTCAAACATGTTTTCTGGAAATTGTTTTGGAGAAATTGAGGCATGAACATAACCGGAGGAAAATTTGAACCAAATCAGATTTGCTGTTGTCACGGTCAGCATCACGACCGATTTCAATTGATGAGAGAAAATGGGAGATCAACGTCATCACAAACTCTGTAAAGCTGAGCTCGTGGCAAATACCAGGATTGCGAAAGAAAGAAAGATATTCTTTTTGAAGGGCACAACAGGAATGCACGTTCGGGTATATATACACTTTGGGCAATTACTGAAGGTGGACCATGATCGAAATGTCTAAACAAAGAGGTGAACGCAAGTTTGGAAAACCGAATTATAGAAGCAACGCCTCAATGTGCCTTAGAACGGAATATTATCAATCAGTATGGAATGGAAACATGAATACTGGCAAACAAAAATCTGGAACAAAATCCGAAAAGTGCGCAAAGAAGCGTCGAGAGCGGTTGCGCACGTTTGGAATGACACCCAGGGACGGAAGGATCGCAAAGACACCATATCGACCATTGAGGAGAACAAGTGGGGTTTGGGAAGGACATGTAAGCGAAGCGAGATGATACGATGGTGACTATGGAGCGGCCGTAAAAAGAAAGAGAGGAGGGAACACTACCCAAGAGGTGGACTGCCGTGGAGATGGAGCGATGAGGTCAGCTCGTACGCATGAACAAGATGGATCGTTGCATCGCAGGACCATGAGGGATGGTGACAGTGCCGAGCTGGGGGATGGGGGCTGGGGGCAGGGGGGGGGTGCTCAGTGCTGACTATGGGAGACCTTCAGCGTCTGGCGATGATGAAGATGAAACAAGGTGGGAAACCGTGCACCTCAAATCGTGCCATCATTGCAGAGGATCCTCGACTCATTAAGTAATAAGGCTCTCTGTTCACAAGACACGTCACCTCAAACCAGACCTTACAATTAAATGCTGCTGCAGGATCAGCGTAACGATGGCCATATTTGGACGTCACTAAAAAGGAAACCTTAAGTGAATTCTATTCTTGCCTATGGCAGCAATATGTCCGGGAGATGAATGCCGATGCCGAGGTCTGGCTCGCCACGACCAAGAGGGGCGTCGGGAGAGAGGAGCTGGCATCGTTTTACTGCTGCCACTGCTCCTCCTCCTCCTACGTTAAAGGAACACAGCGCTGCAGTGGGTTTACTGCACGATACAAAGCTGACGTTGTCGCCTTACGGCGGCAGACTGACGTTGCGGACGGCACGCCGATGGGCAAGTCACAGGACACCCGAAGTCAAAAGCCACACACGCAAGACAACAAAACCTTTCGCGAGCAAACACCTCGGATAATACTCACAGTTACAGAGTTACAGGAGAACAACAGGTCTTTCTTCCGAGGCGCGGCCGCACGCCACCACCACGCCTGCACGAGGCGAACGCGCTAGCACTACCCAGAAAGCCACTCGGACTCTCTCGTTACACGACGCAAATACTAACCAGCCACCGCCGCCGCCACCACCGGCTGCAACTCGAGTCCATTTACAATGTATCTGTCAACAAGTGTTGCTCAAAACGGCGTTCACAAACGGGTATTAATTTTCCGACTGCACCACCGTCTGCGGCTCAAACCACGTCGAATTTGCAAAGCAAACACCGAGACCGACGAAACATTTTGCTCCGTAGAGAGCGATACGAGCATACACCCACACCTGAAATTATTACATTTACTGTACCAAGGCATTCCACAGGTCTGCTCGGCGCTTGCAACAAAAAAACCGCCCATACAGCGCACACACACACACGTGCCCGAAACGTGCACGTTTTGCTTTAACACACACACACAAAAAAAGGTTTTCTCAGGTTATAGACCACTCGAGGCTCTTTCAGACAGGCAAGACGAGTCTTGCTGGAACAGCCACAACCACCACACCCCGGCGGGCAGTCTAGTCGGTCCCACCTGCAGCATGGGTAGAGGCATCCCTATGCAGTGGATTCGATACATCCTGAAGGTGTGGAGCCAATCCTCATGGACTCGCGGCTACCGCCTGCGACGAAGAATATGGTCACTCGGTCACTCGCGGCTCCGCAGTTTCGGCGCTCCGAACCGTCGTGCCGTCTCTCCGTGGCCTCGACCGCCGATGTGTGCCAAGGCTCAGCCGTGCCGGGACGTCAACTGGAGACGTCAAGACGCCATATGGCCCGAGGGTTGTACCCAGCCTGCCGTGCATCCTGAGAAGGGCTTCGCTTGCCATGCCAGGGAGCGTGGAGGGGCGGGGCTGCCGATGGGGCACGCCAGCGGCTCATTCACTCACTCGGGTGACAGAGACCGCTTATTCAAAAAGCAGGAGGGGGTGAGAGGTGGTGGTGGCGGCGGCGGGGAGGGGGGTGTCGATAAGACTTCAGCTGTCAGAAACGGGAATCGCCACGTAATCCAAAGTAACGTGCTCTCGTGTTGTCGAACGGTGCCAGACGTCAAATTGCAAAGTTTGCGATTGGGGGAAAAAAAAGTATTATGAATGGGGCAGAGCGACGCTCGCTCCGTTACCACGAATGTTGTCATAATCACCGGGATTTTCACCCCTTCACCCATAACCCTGACCCTCCCCCACCCCCCAGAAGGCTCCACACAACCCTCCCACGCACACGAAGCCCTTTCACCGTAAATAAGCCCCCAAAGGCCCTGCCCCCTTCGCCATACCAGCCGCTTAAATGTCAGGCGGCAAAACAGGTGCATAGGGGCCCTTCTGAAACGTCAAAAGGAACGGCCTGCGTGTGTGTGTGTGCGGGTGGGCTGTAAGCAGGAGGGGGGTGCAGGGTTGGTGGGTGGGTGCACGAGCAGAGAGAGTGCTGTGCAAGTATTCCAGACGAGCTCTCCGTGTGAACGCATCCTTTAGGAAAACACCGCATCTTGGTAATTCCGCAACCTGACGCGTGGTCCCTTAGAGCGGACGCACGCGCACACGCGCGCGCACTCACACGCGCGTGCAACAAGCTCTTCCGTCATTACTTTGCCGCTCTGAAACGCCAAAGCGCCGGGCAATTCAGAGGAAGCACAATGCCGCAGTGGCAAACCTCGGGCCGCTCCGCTAAATACTGGTGCACCCCCCCACCCCCCACCCCCCCCATCTGTTTACGCTCGCATCCCCCGCATTTTCACTTTGCACAAGCGGCCCTTCGGACACGGACCACGCAATCAAATAAAAATGAAAAACCTCATCGCTCACGCGCGATTGTTGACGATTTTCGGTGTACAAAGTAATATTTTGTGTGCATATTGGTTTGCAGCCTTCGCAAGAGGTGATAGTTCCCAAAGGAGAGGCAATAGCGGCCGATATCAAGCGAAGAGCAACGCGAGCCACGGAACGCACTCAATCATCCCGCGTTATAATTGCTCACGCGTGTAGGAACGCAATTCCAAAATCTCAGGTGCATACGTGGGGGGCCAAGCGAGCACCCTGGCTCTCAACGTCCCTGGCATACGGAACGCGGGGAGGTTCGGATTCTATCTGGACTTCCTGCCATAAAGTCGAGCCGTTTGAATAATTTATTTTGCACTTAATTTATTATGCTGCAGTCTTCCTCTGGAATTAAAGAGTCTTTCAAAGTAATATACTCCATCATTTTGTTTTTATTTCTCGGCTGGTGCCAAGGGTTTATGTTATCTGTTTATTGTACGTCAATGCCTGGTCAATGTCGTTCTCTCTTTCATTATTCTTTCACATTAGCCATGCATTTGCTGCCGTGCAGTACTTACGAGCCAATTGCTTTGAGAAACGCAGCGATATAAATCCATTTACAGAAGAAGAAAAAGTGACAAATAAAAATATAGAAATCCCACAACTATTACTTTTTGAGCTCGCGAGTGGAATGTGACCACTGCGTCATTTTCAAATACAGCAAAAGTGAAGGAGAGTTGGACCTCACCAAACCTCCAAGAGGGCAATAACGGAGGGAACAAACCCCATCATCGGCACAAACACACAACTCACACTCGCCCGACGCCCAAACTGGCTTTGCAGAAACCATTTGCGGATAGACACTGCTCCATTTTGTGGGGTTGAGAAGCTGGATGTCACCTTCTTTATTTCTATAACTGCCAGTATTGGCCGGAGCAGAGGCAACCATGCGTGACTCTATTGGCTCCTCCCGTGCCTTGGGATCAACATCCTTTCCAACTCCACAAGCGCGTGGGGATAGTAAATGTCCGTCTCTTCCTGTGAAAGGTTAAACTTTCTGCATTGCCTCTCTTCTGCTGTAATTTGAGTAAGTGTCCATCTGACCTTTAGATTCCCAATGTCTCTCAACAGCATTGCTCTCAGCAGGTGAAGTGTTTTTTTTTTAAGTATGAACGTTTTTTTTCCATTCAGGCTGCCGAATTCCTCGGTGGGTTCCACTTATTAAGTAAAGCGAACCCAAACTTTTCTCTTGAAACAAAATACGTATATTGTAAATTAAATTTCTAACAGTTTTTATATTTGAAATGTCAAAATGTCAGCCAAGAGAAAACCCTAAAAATATTAAGGCTCCTTAATTGTATCTGTCCATCCTTTTTCCTGTCCACATCCGTTGAAATGCAATCACACATCCGCCTCCCCCATGCTCCCTCCCCTAGTGTCATACCCCCCCTCCCACCACCACACCCCCTCCCTCCGCCTCCTCCCCCCTCAAAAAAAGGTATCCTGAATGTGACTGCTTATAAATAATTCATTCCAAGGTTACCCTTGCATCTTCCCCAACACACTGCGCAGACGAGGCCTAACTTTGCGTGATTACACCTCGACGCTGGCGTCAAACACGCCACTGTTCACAAAAGGCTGTCGTGCAAACAGCTCGCGGGGCTCACCGCTTGCCCGTGCTCCAAAGCAAACGCAGGTAAACACCAAATAAATAGCGCCCGCCGCCGACACACACGACAACCACCTGCCCGGCCAACAAACAGTAGCTGGGGCATCATCGCATGCATCGCACGCGGAGGATGTGCGTTGCACGATGGTCAGTCGCGAGGGATGAGATGCGATTTTGTCGAATCCGGTTGTGTGATACTGGAGTGAGTGCGATTAGCCCTTTGTGAAACCCTGTTGTGATACAGGGCATAGACTATATATATAAATAAAAAGCAAAAACTTAATTATTACACTCATGTTAAGTTTGTTGTCCTTCCCCCGCATCTCCGATTCGCACGATTGGCTACGTACGGTGCGAAAGAAGTTCAACGTACATACATACATTGTACCAGCCATTACCACAATTATGCACATGGTTATTGGACCTCCACCTTCAGGATATCTGTACAGCATGGAAGATCAGGTTAACTCCCTCGCCTAGTATAACAGGAGGTCGTGGGTTCGATCCCGACCCTGACGCCTGTACATTTGGAGTTTACATGTTCTCCCCATGGTCGCGTGGATGTTTTCTCTGGGTCCTCCGGTTTTTCAATCCACATTCAGAATCAACATGCGTTTAAGAGTATTTGGCTATACATTTCCACATGATAAGCCACTTCATTGGGCTATCATTTGGTGACCAGGTCGCTTGTGACAAAGAACTATATAGCTCAAGAGGGCCTTACCTGGTCAAATAAAAAATAGTTTAGTTTTAAAATACACTCTAGAGAGACTCTCTAGAGCTCCGTATAGTGGAGGCCCTCATTCCGTACTTTACCCTACGGTTCTTTTTAACGGCATTTAACGTGGCCGCGTTACCGATTTCCTACCCTCGAAGGTCCTGTAAGGGCCAACACTTCCAACGGTCTGGGGCTGTGCTCGTCTTTTTGCAAAAGAGTTGCCGAGCTCAATGGGCCTCATCAGCTGAAATAAAGCCTTGGTCTGAGTTTTCATCGTATAGGGTGGTTCCAGATGTCCTGTGACCTCCGTTCAGTCCCCTAAAACTGAATATATTTTTCAAGAAAGGTTGATTTAAAACAGAAATGAATATGTAAAGTTAAAGCAAGTTAGGGGTCAATTAATTAGGTATCTGGACTACCCTGTACAGCACTTTGTAATAATATTGCATGCAAATGTCAGTTTCGGGAATGTATCGTTTTCTTATCTCAATTGTTTCTGTTCCACACTAACTACACCGTGAAAATTGTTTCCCCCTCCGTGAATGTGCAGCTGGTGCTCCTTCAAAGAGAAACTGGCTTTCTCAAATAGCTCGTAGCTGGTTACGAAGGAAAACGACACCAACATAATTATGGTAACGAGATTATGTTTGAGATGAGAACTGAATACGTTACACAATCCTGACAATATTGTGACGAGAAGCGGTAACGCTGTAGAATGTGTGCAGGAACTGTGAACGTCGTTTTCAAACAACACGTTTATTTTGATTAAGTAATTATATTACTGTTCACAAGCAGTTGTTGTGACTGATGACCGCATGCATTTTTCATGTTTTTTGCGCACGAAACAATTATATGCGTGGCTAAAGTGAATGCAGTCAAATGTATGCCTCTTGGTTATGGTTACATTGATCATTTGTATGTTTTTGGATACGATAAATGTTACATTTTAAATGATAAATGATCAAGGAGGCAAAATCATCGTACATTTTTTATATTTCCATATAAGTTGAAGGCCCCCTTATCTGATTTGATGCTGAAGGCACTATTGGCTGATCCCTGTTAATCTCACTTTAGGGGGCTCGGTATATATCCGTGCAGCTAAGCTATCTGCAGTTAAATGCAACGGAATATTGTGAATTTGGTTGGCTCCCCTTAACGGTGGAAAGGGAGCGAGTGAACATTTCGTGAATTTAGAACTTTGTCAAGGGCATTTCTGGGTGACATCTGCGGATGGTAGGGTGAAATCGGTGGCACTTCTGCCCACCTCCTCCTATCCACAAATAATACATAGGAAGAATCCATCTACGGATGAGAGGAGTTTCCGCAGACCATTTGAGCATGTGGATAAAATAAAATATAAAAGGTAAAGGTGCAGCCCTGCATTTGCTTGCTAATGCCACAATAGCTGGTGGGCGGGCCTCCATGAGAGAGAGGGTTCCAGAGAGGCCCCTCTAAAGGATATTTGGCCTACGTTTCCACGAAGGCCAGACATCTTCAAAGAGTTTCGATTTAAAGCTTTCGTGACTGCAGGGATTCATCTTCTTGGTTATTTCGGTAAAGTCACGTATTATATTATTTTATTTTATTATGTTTTATTTTTATTATTTTATTACTTCCCTTCTACGTGACTTTACCGAAAGAACCAAGAAGATCTTCAAAGAGGTGGGAGTAACATTCTACCCCACCACACACAACCTGCCGATCTACTAATGGTGGGTGCACCCATTTATACTGCTGAGAAATCGAACTGGCGACATCTGGATGAAAACTCCAGTGACATTACCGTTGACCGTAGCTACGCAGCGGATGATACAAGTGGGAAATTTGGCCACGATAAGAACTGTGTAATTAAATGTAAAACTAGCTTTGTGCAATGATTTTTATGTTACATTTCTGGCATTTCTATGCTTAATTTCCCACCACTGCCTTCTAATATGGAGACTTGGAAGGCCTAATATGAGTAGCAAATGCAGGCAGAAGTCTTTCTGAAATCGTGTAAGAAGCATATGCATACTCTTTGGTTCTTTCGGCATATGCATCTTCTCGCAAAGCCACGGGTGCACAGATATAGCATCCGTTCAATTATGGAGGTGCAGTGTAACATTTTCTTCTCCTAAAATTGTGTTTTATTAATAAGACACGGCTTCTAGCCTAGTTATGTTTTTTTTCCCCAGGCCTTGAGCACACATTCAGAGCGATAGACACATGAGAGGGCCCTATGCAGCAAGATTCACTAAGAGGATAAATAAATACGCATCCCACACTTTTTAAGTGCAGTGGAAACTGACAATTGTAATCATAGTATCGTACAGCCATGTGTCACTCCACTGCTGGACGAATACCTCTCCGCACCTGGTCAGCACCTACCGGACATCTGTGAAACCTATTGGACATCCGTGAAAAAGAGCTTTATAGTGCATCTGATTCCTCCAGTATAAATAAATATTCTGAATCTGAATCCTGGGTGGTGGTGTTGTTCAACAACATTTTGGCTACGCTCATCAGTGCGGGGTTGTTGTACTGGAGTGGGCGGAGGGGGCAGGACCGGCTCGAATATCACTCGTCGCTCAGTTTAGCTATGGCCAGGAATCAAACTCATGTTATCGGAATCAAGAGCACAGTTCGCCAACTAGGTGAGTGCACTTCAGGTATTGTTGATATGAACACGTGGATCAGTTCCGAGTACAAATACAATCCTAAACGGATCTGATCCACCTATCAGTTTTTTTATCTGATCCTGAGAAAATTGGATCAGATTTGCACAATTGCATAATAATGTATCACACTCGTCAAAGTGTTTAAAGCGTGAGGAAACAGCAGTGTCTGGAGAAACCCCACTCGTACAAGGGGATAACGCTGAAATATTGGCAAAGGTAAATACAAATTAAAATATATTTATTAGAATCATCTTATTTATAGCAAAAACAAGTTTTCATACAATTTACACACTTCATAAATCGATGTTTTGAGTGCATAATTAAATGTGCATATGTTGAACATTAAATGGATGCATTGCACATATACAATATAGGGCGTAGTGTACATGTTCAATAACAGTAATTATTACTGTCATTGGTAAATTAGCTCTACATTTAGGTGAAAACACAAAGGTTAGAACATGGACTGATCCAGGGCGATGCTTTCCCACAGCTTTAGCGGCACGATGCTCACTGCTCAAAAGTTAACTTGAACACTCGCAGAGTTTGTGTTATGGCTATTTCGTAGATATCATGGCCATTCATGTAAGTTCATTCGCATTGGTTTGCATGAGAACCAGTTTGACAAAAATTGGCGTGGCACAATCTTAATTCCGATCTCACACGCGATGACGCTATTTCCGTGCGTCCGATCATCCGCACCGATCCGCTCGCTGCGCAAACAATCGGAGTAGATTTCCGATTGGGAGCACAACTGGTGATAAACTCCCACCACTCCCTGCCGAGTCATCAACCCTGCACTTTTGAAACACTATAATATTTAGGTTAGGTGGAGCAACATTTTATAGATTTAAAAAAAATAATAATGCAGATCCACAAAAATTATACTAATTGTATTTACGTAGCATGTGAATGCGACCGTTTCTCAGGACGCTGTGCAGAAACAGTGGACATCTGTGACAAAGAGCTTCATCGCTCATCAGATCCCTCCGGTAAAAATACATATTCTCATTCTGTATTTATACTTAAGAGATAGGATGCAAAAGTAGAGTTGTCTTCAAAATGCTGCAAAGGTCAGGTTGCAGAGAGTCAATGAATTACCGGTAAATTTTGTAGGATTTTTCAAGAACGACAAATAAAATAAAACACAATCTCAAAATCATGGGACCTCCCTTGCCGGTATCAAAATATAAGAACAGGTTTTACCCTTTCTGGCAATAAAACATGTGTTAAGAATCATCAGGGAGAGATGCATGCTTGGAATTCCCCCGAGAGTTAAGCAGAGAAAGAACACGGGGAAAACAGGGAACAAATGCAAATGAAAGTCATCGTATCGACCGTTAAGGGAAGTAAGTGGGTTTGGGCAGGACGCGTCACGGCTCGAAGTGATGGTGGCGAGCGGATGAGACTGGTGCCAGAATCGTCGCTCAGCGACAGCGCGCCTGAGAGAGAGAGGATGATCACCGCGGATATGGAACAACGAGAAGAGCTTCTGTGTAGAACAGCGAGAAGGATCTTCGCTTCACAAGACTATAACACGCGGCGGTGGTGTGGGAAGGCCTTCAGTGGTGGATTGACCAAGGTCCGCTGATGATTTTCCAAATGATCCTTTGAGAGTAGGCAGTATTGTTCACTTTAAAGCGAACGTCCAAGAACGTTCATGTCCTGTAATATAATGTACCAGGGAAGATGTGTCTATGTCAATTATTTGAGCTCGTGGCGATTAATGCGCATCATTCATAGTCAATCCACGGCTGAAGGCTTCGCCAAACGGCCAACACCCTTCGTGATTCTGCGGTGCAATAATCCACCCAGCACCTGCAAAATAACTGATTTCATCGCTCCATATATTTGGTGGATCTGCTCTCAGATGCGTTCCATTCTTTGGTCGCCACTCCGTGATGATTATTGACCTTCGGTGCACTAACACCTTCAGTTA
This sequence comes from Lampetra fluviatilis, assembly GCF_964198595.1. Taxonomy (NCBI): domain Eukaryota; kingdom Metazoa; phylum Chordata; class Hyperoartia; order Petromyzontiformes; family Petromyzontidae; genus Lampetra; species Lampetra fluviatilis. The sequence continues at coordinate 21,254,528 of NC_136279.1, read as the reverse complement.
CAGAGTTGACATCCTGGGCTGGCTGGAGAGTTTGTAACTTTTGATATGTTTACGGCAAATGCGTAGGTCAAGAGATGATGATGGATGAAGACGAAAATAAAAATTGCTTGGATTTTCAACTCATCACGTGGCTATACAGCCCCATCGAAAAAAAAGCCACGTAATCTTATAACAGCCCACTTAAATGTTTTATTGAAAGCCAGGAAACCAAAAATTAAATGTCTAAAGTGCAATAGTAAAGGTAATCTACTATAACATGTTTAAAGGAAACAAACAAATCAATATCAAGTTCTTGACAGAGGACAAATGGAGACTGTAGTTATGTTTACAAATGCATGTGCCACCATTTTGGCTTGGGCTCCCTCTGATCAGGTGACCGCGCGGAAGCCAATCGTGAGACCGCTGCCCTGCGGCACAGAGTCATTAGCAACCTATACTTTTATATTCCAGTACAGCAGTTTGGTTTTTATATACGTAACACCCTCTTCCCGTCTCCGTGCCAAATTTGCTGCCAGAAAAGCGGCGCTTCTGCTTCCAGGAAGCATTCGTGGACCGTTTGCTACTCAATGTCCCGAAGCTTTAACGAAGCTGGAACGCATGGGCTTGGTGGGGGGGGGGTGTGGGAGGAATGAGGTGGGCAGCGGGTGGTTGTGGGTGGAGGTGGTGGGGGGGGGGCGCGTATGACCCAACGTGCAACAAACGGCATGCTCTAATGACAGCGGTGGCCAGAAGAGGCCCATAAATAACATTCATCAGCCGTTCTAATGGACTCTTCCCAAGCAGCCTCATTAATCGCATGTCAGCATGCAGGCCTTCCACGGGCGGCTGCTGCCACATTTTCCGCATGCATTCGACAAGGTCCAGTAACCTTCCCCACACGTGAAAGATGAACTTTTTCACGGGTTTTTTTTGGTTTTGTGAGGAGGCTAAAATTGGTATAGTTAGGGGCTGCAGAATGTTTGCGGCGGGAGATGGCATGAGGGAAGGGGATCGGGGGTGGGGGGGAGAGGCCGGGAGTGGGGTTATATTTACATAAGATTTAGACGAAAATGCGGAAACGTGCCATCATTTAAAAAAGAAAACATATTGTTTGATTACATGCAAGAGGAAGCAGGCTCAATTTTAACTAGACAGCATGTCTTGTAAGACATCAGTCTTCTCATCGTTTTTTTTTATACACGTGTGTGTAAAACCCATGCCTCCGAGCTGTGTTCTCTCATCAGATATTGTTTATACACTGCAACTTTCAAGCGGACGCAAGAGAAAAAAAATCTCTCAAATCCTTCTCGCACGCTCGCCACGACTCAGCCGTCACGCGCGCGCGCACGCACGTGGAGGCGGGCGGGACGGGTGGGGATGCAATGAATAAAGCAACGCAAATGTAGAGTGCGTTTTAAAGAAGCTCCAATGAATTTCAAGAGCATCTCACCACGTAGCGGTGTGACCCCCCCCCCCACCACCACCAAAAAAAAAGGCTCCGACTGTGAACATTACCTTCTGACTAAATTATACAAAAAATAATGATGGTTATTACGCATCCATTGTTCCTGATGTGTTAATTTGGCAAAGAAATCATGCATCTCAATTAGCTCTCACCTGGCTAAGTAAAGGACGTTAAATTGAATTAGCGAGTATTTAACAACTTTTTTTAAGCAAAGCAAGCCCTTGAGCAAATCACGGGAACAACAATAATACAAATCCGTATGGCCAGGCTTACATTTGTATGAAACATCACACAAGAGGAGCTGCGCTTAATCACAAGCACCGTAATTACTGTTAAACGTGCATGTGTTTACACACTTTGCATATCGTAAATGCTCTTGCATGCTAATTTCGCATGCGTATAGGCACACCGCTCCACGCGAATGAGTGCAGGGGTACATTTGAACAAACGTACACGCACGCACTCTCCACATATCCTGAATGAAGCTGCTGCATAAGCAAATGCCGAGCTGATGACAATAAACGATCTATCTATCTATATATAAAATACCGTGGATAGCTTTACCGTGCAATTAACGTCGGGACCCGAGTGTGATTCCCCACCACAGCTGATGTCCGAACCGGTCGTGCTCTTGTCTCTCGCCCCACGTGTCCTTAAATCACAACTGTGTTGATACATTATGTGCTTATGCCTAGCTTCTCGCGCGTTACGGGAATATACGCGCACTACGATGACGACGACAGAAACAACTGCTGAGACCTCTTGCACTGACACTCCCGACTGACAAAGTGTGAAAAAAAAGCTTCCTCCAGTCGAAATAAAAATTCTGATTCTGATCAGAGAGAGTGGTGAGAATCACAAAATGTAAAATCCACACCTGAACAGAGCGCTTGCTAAACGACAGAGCAGCCCTGTTTCCACAATCGGTATCGTGAGCTTTGGCCGATGAGCATTTGACTGCCGAGGCAGGTTTAATCCCATAATAACCACCAAAGTGGCCCATTAGCAGAGAGACTTTAATTAGCAGAGCACCCGGGGTGAACGACAACAAAACAAGAGTCGGTGGCGTTTGAAAATTAAGGTCACGTCTCCTTTGTGCCTTGGGATCGGACCGCCGACTGCGATAAACCAGTCTTTTTTTTTTACATTTTTAAATAAAACTCTTTTAATGAATCCCCAGCGCTGCGAGGAGCATGCCCCTTTGGAAGCACGCCGTGATATTGGGAGAAGCCAAATGCGCCGTAGCGTTACGGACCCCGGCGAGAAGGGCCGTGAGCACGGAGGCATTACTCATTGGCGCTGCCGCGTCGGCAATGAGCACAGCGAAGAATGTTTAAGAATTAAAGCAAAGCAAAAAAAAAAAGATTCAATTACCGGGCAGCGTTAAAAGTAATTGATTGCGAACGGAGAATATTTTTTGGAGTGTTCAGTGCTGTGTGTCTCTACGAAATGAGGCATAGGATTGGTGCTTTAGCTGGTGTCGCAGTCCAGTAATGAACACAATTTTTGTGGGCGTTATCCACACCGCACTTTCATTTTCAGGGTGGTTGCACGTTTGATGGCTCGGGGAACATGCGCTTAAGCTCCCAACTTCCCAACCCGAGCCAGATATGCGCGTCGGCCAAGATTAAGCGCAGACGAAGTTAGCGCAGCCACTGCGTCACGCTGCTAATGGAGCATAAGCGTGCCTCAAATTGGCCTCTGCTCACGGATTGCTGTACCAACAGGACTTGAGAGTAGGTGCAGAGGACAAAACACCGAAAAACACACGGGTTAGCTTTTTTTTACACGCCGAAGAAACATCAAATCATCTTCTTTTTTGGCAGGCAGGCGGGGAAGGCGACCGCCATACGAGTGCCAGCGGAACTGGCAACGTCAGAAGTCGTGAAACTTTCGACGAATTTGAGGATTTTTATTTATTTAATTGATTTATCCTCGGGTTGGGGGGGGGGTTGCATTAAAGGGAACAAAAAATGAATTTGCCAAAGATAGCAGCAGCTGCTCGCAGGCACCAAAGGGGCGCATGCAATTGTGTACAAATCTGCTCAGTCAGCAAGTGGAACAACTTGAAACGAGCAGGTGGGCTGGGAGCGCTTGAAGGTGGCCGCCTGCCTATGGGCACGGCCATTTCTGTTTGCCGTCGGATTTCCGAGAGAAAGTGCGGTGGGCCGGCGAGCAGCGGTCGGTCGTGCCAACATCACAATCGCAATTAGTTGAACAAACAAAACGCGAGTTCGAGCGGGCGAACAAAATGAACGTCTGTGCAAATAAATAAAAATACCGCTATGCGAATAAAATACTACTACTACTGCTGGTATAAGTAGTAGTAATAATAAATAAATACACAGAGCTTTGTGGCGGCTTAGAAAAAAATCCCATCAAAACACGGTGGCATGGAGTAATAGCCACGCACGGCGCGTCATTCGCTGGCGGCCAAGTCAGTAATCAAAGTGACGATTTTGGCTTTACTGCGAGTAATGAGGTAGGACAGGCGCATGGGCCGCATGCAAATCGCAGTGTTTACGGGCGGGCCCTGTGGGTTTCTGGGGAACGGTGGCGGCCACGGACACACGATTCCTCCTTCTCTCTGACGAACGCGCTTCACGCCACGCCGTGCAAAGTGCACTCACACGCAGAAAGCGTCGGTGGGGAATCATTTTAAAGTGTTCAAACCGCTTAGCAAAAAAAAAGGACATTTTTTTTTTTGCAATGCCAGACAAATTTTTCGCGATTATAAAACAGCTTCATATTTCTGCATTAGGCGAAGGTGGCAACGTCAGTTAGGATTATATAAAAATGAATGGCCAGGTCCGAGTGGGCTTTTTTTCTAGTGAGCAATTTTGCAGCTTATGCATGAAATCTTATGCAAGAGTAAAAGGGCAGTCAGTCATGAACCAGCCAGGAGAAAAATAGCAGGATCTGCACTCTCTCTCTCAACGCAAATCTCGCCACACTCCTCCACCAATAAAAAACCACTGGCCACCAGTGCAGAACAGAGCTGCTGTAATGCCCACAGCAGATAATGCCACAGCTGGAGGACATGGTTTCTTTCCTAGCATAGCTGTACACTCCAAACATGCCTTTGGATACAATTTCTACGTAAAGCATTTGCGTAATGTATCAACATTGCTCAATTCTAGCGAATAATCTTGGCGGGTGCTGACCATAACTGCTGCGAGTGAATTATGTTTTGAGCTGCAGATTTTTTTTCCTGCCAAAAAATGTTCCATCTGGAACGTCATTAAGCGCATGTCCATTGATCACCTAAGCACAGGGACCAAGTGTTGACGTAAGGACATTAAGACGTGCTCCTCCCCGGTCGCTGTGCAGCTGTTTCACAAACCACAGTTGTGGCATCGTTGTGTGCATATTCACCTGTGACCGCTCTGGAGATAATAAAAAAAGAAATCGCAAGGAAAAAATATCACGAAAACATGAAGCGCAAATGCAAACGCTTGCATTCTTCTCACTGCTTCTTTCATTATTGCTCTTCATATGAATACTAATGCCATTTGTTTATTCGACAAAGTCTCACTGAGTCTCGACACTCTTTACCATGAGGGTTTTGGCATTGGGATTATTGGTCGGTTTTATTTGGTGCCGTGGTGACGAGATGTTAACTCCCTCGCCTGGTATACAGGAGGTCGTGGCTTCGATCCGGACCCTAACTCCTGCTGTTTATTTGGAGTTTGCATGTTCTCCCGCGTGGATTTTCCTCCAGGTCCATCGATTTTTTTCCTCCACATTTAGAATTGACATCACGCGTTCAGAGTATTTGGCTGCTATGCATGATGAGCCACTTCGTTGAGCTATCATCCGTGGCCCAGTTGCTTGTGAAAAAACAAAACTGCATATCTCAATGTGCCTTACCTAATATAATAATGAAAAAAAAGTTCCTAACGAGTGTTTGTTATGTAGGAAGAAATGGGAGTATGTGGGGAAATCCCTACCTTACGGCTGTACGAGGGGATCGCACTCAAAGCTCTGCACAGATGAATTCAACCCAAATTGTTGCACTACCATTACCTGGTCACCGAGCAGCTCAGCTTGTTTGGGAGTGTCGCAAGTTGCGTGCGATCGTTCCGCGACGACTCCGAATACAGGTTGTGCATCAGCATACCCCGGGTGGGGTGAACTTGGGCGTTGTCGGTGGCATTTGAAATGAAAGGGAGGACTGCGGTTGACGAGCAGGAGGCCGGAGATAAGTTTAACGGTGCACTCCCACTCATGTCGCTAAGGGAGCCACCGCATTACCGGATGCTGTGGGCCTACCCGGCGTTATGGCGCGTGAGTCAGGTCAGCCACACCACACGCTTGCTCAGGCCGGAGCTGGGCCCAATTAGGCGGGCAGTTGTGGAAAGTGTGGGGCAGTGGTGGGATCTAACGTGGCCACAAATTTGACGCTTTTTGAGTCTGCGGTCTAAAAACAAGGCTGTGCGCGTGATATACAACACGCGATATGGCGAGGTCAGGTGACATGCAAGGCATGAGGTGGAAGGGCCGATCTTGTGGCCACGATGGCATCTTATGGTGTCTACAGGTAACCTTTAGTCGGCATTATTACAGTTATTGGTGGAAGCTGGTTACTGACAAGGACACTTTCACTTTACTTTGAATTCCGATTTCTTTTGAACTTATTTGTTCTGTTTAGAGTTGTTGTGCCCCCCCCACCTCCGCTTAACACGGTCGGCTACATACGGCGCGAAAGAAGTTAAACGAACACGCGCACACACATGCTTGGACACGTATCCCTCATTAATATTGGTCGAGCGAAGCAGAATCGCACACGCCGGTGTCGAGGCATCGCGGGTCGAAGTGAACGAGAGATTTTTTTTGCGTGACCGCACAAGTCCCAGGAGATTCCCCCAGGAGATCGCCCATCGCTAAGCGGCGTCGCGTTTGATATGCTTCACCAACGCGTGCTGACACTGCAACCTGCACCCCCCCCCACCTTAAATTTTTTCGTGCTTTGACTTAAAAATAACGCTTTTTTTTAAACCCAGCGACACTTCATTTGACGACGAGTTCACGCGCGTGACACAAACCTCTCGCTTGTGGATGGAAAATAAAAACAATCCTCGTAATTTCATAAACGGTCATTCCGAAGCAAGGGAGCGTGTTTTACGCGTGGCGTTTCCAGCACGCTGGCCCGTGTATTAAGGTCGTTTCTCTCCGTTTTTTTGTTTGCAGGTGACAAGGCGAATCGAGTGTTTTGTGCCCCGGTAGACTGATCACCCAATTTGAGCGAATTTTATTTGCAATTTGGTAAAGCATAGCCCTGGGAAATTCACGGCAGAGCGGTGGCACAAGGGCTGTTGGTGTGGCTTTTGGCTGTCTGTCCTTGTTCCCTTACAAGCCTCGCTCTGAGCCAACGTGTGCTTACACGGACACACACGCACACTGCATATCAACCCACAAACAAGCGCGCATTATCTTGCCGCCCTTGTTGCAGACAAAGCAAAATTCGAGCACCGAAGCAAGAAACCAGCTTTTGGCTCAATTCGGGAAGTCAGCATTACTCGTGTGTGGCATGGAAGTGTTTTGGGAAGAGTAGCATTTGCCTACAGGAATTTGTTCAGCGCAGGCTGGTAAATAACATTTCGGGTTTGACGCTAAGCATGCAAGTACAGCAACAGGGGATTGTGGGAAGTAAACCCGATTTGTTCGCTGCCCTTACAGAGGAAGAGAGTGCATCACATTGGCATTTAAGACCGCTGAAATTCAATTTCTAGTGGCCTTATTGCAGATTAACTTTTTGCTTGTTGGCGTGTGTTGCTCAGCGTGGGCCAGACATGGTTCACAACTCAGGCCTAGGCTTGCACCACACGGCAACCAACTTTTGCTTTTGCACCCCGACAACACAAAATGTATAGTACAGAACGGACAAACAGGGAAATAAAGAAATTCCTGGACAGTGTGCTTGCAAGCCATGTTAAGAGCGATTTTCTAAAACCAACAAAAAAAACGAGCATGAATTGTTGGGTTTTTAAATAATATGCCCCTTTAGTATATCAATATATTAATTCATACAATCACCCGTCTCGTTCATTCAGTTGTTTACATGTTCATATGTAAATTAAATGATGAAACTGTATTTTCTGTGAATTGTCAATGAGCATAAGTCAGTGCCGAGTTCAAAGCATTGGTTCCATGAGACTCAGCACTGAAACAAACCCAATTATTGGCAGCATCCGTTTCCAGACTGAGGAGGTGGTGGGCTTAAAATAACGATGACATAAACGAATTTCTGCGGCTGAGTCAGGGACCTGTGATACTCTTCACTTGCTGCTAACATCTTTGGCAGGTCTAATAGAAGCGGTGAGGAAGAAAAATACACACACACACACGCGATCAAAACGCACCTGCTTCGTGTCTGAACGGAGAGGGCACAATTGCGGCGTGTCAAAAAAGTGATGCGCGTTGCAAGATTACCAGAACTGCGTTATTTTAGCAATACACGTCATTACATTTTACTCCCGTCATTTTGCAGAACAACACAAACGGTGCTTCGTTTGGCACTGAGCAGAGAGCAGCCTTCTGAAGAGTGCAGCGAAAAGCCGCCAACCCTGAAAGGGCCACGGGTAGATTTACCAGCGAGAATCCCATTATTGTCTTCGTCTCACTGCAGCGATTGGCCGCATTAATATTTCAGCAAGTTTTGTCAATACCCTTATCATGGGGGTCAGGGGTGCCTTGCTGGCTTGCAGGCCTTTCCACGTGGCCAGACAAATTGGTAATTTAGGGGGGGGGGGGGGTCCTCCACTGCAGCTGTCACTTCCGCACTGGAGCGACCAATAAAGAAATTTCCACGGGTCATCAATTTCCCAAGAAATGAACTGCATCAATCAATTTCTTTTTCATCAGCTGTTCCCCACTGCTTAGCGCAGCCGTATGCCCTACTTTGCGCATAAATCAGCTTGAGGGGCCATCCGTGCATGGAGGGTGGTGCGTGTGGTTATACAGTAGCGCAAACTATGTCTATGTGTGTTCTACGGTGAACATAAATCTCCAGAGGAGATGTCAGACATTTATCCAGCGCAAGATAGGGTGAGCTTCCCAACAGTGCTTGCACACTTGTACACAATTCGGAATTCAATTTTTTTTTGTCATCTACCAATCCCTCCTCAAAAATAAAACAACATTAAAAGACAACCACTTGCTTATTCCTTTGACCTCTCCATTCCTCACACACACACACACTGCTGACACAAGCGTAAAAAGGCTAGCGGCTGTGACAGAAAGAAAAGTTGCATCGAGCTTATAATGTAAAATAAAAAGGCCCCTTTAAACATTTATGTCGTTGACATAGCCTTCATTTCCAGAGAATGTCATGCATTTTGCATACACTATTCAGTGAGGCCAGCAACTTCCTTGTTTTCCAGTTTTTTTCAATGTCTGCATTCACTTTACCACGCCCAGACACTAAGAAAATTGCCATCTCCCTAATTGAATAAAAAGCTCTCCCGGTGCCAAAGCACACTGCGCCATCTCCCCAGGGCGCCCGTCTCAGACCGGCCCACCATTGAGATAAATGCACGTCGATGTTAAATAGTACGGGCTGCAATTCCAACGTGTGCGTATACATTCCGCAGACATGCCACCGCGTGCAATGGCTCGGCTCAGAAAATGGTATGCTCCAGAGATGTACGCTCCCTTAATTGTAGGTCCAAGGCAGACACTTGTGCAATAAAACACAGTGGTGGGGTTGTACACCCCTTGCCAATGCTCTCTCGCTCCAATGTACAAAGGGGTCAAGCGCGCAAGGGGCACTAATATGAAATGGTAAAGAAAAAAAATGCCACGGCAATGTCAACATGAGCACCTGAACGGCTTTCCGTGAGAGAGAGAGGAGAGAGAGGAGAGAGAGAGGAGTGCGGGCGGGCGTCGTGTGATGGAACGGTCTGGGGCACCGGAGAGTGATCGATGTGAAATTGAGTCACTGCCGGCAGACCGACAGACGGACAGCCATGCGGACGGAAAGCAACACCAGCCTACGAGCTTGGCCAGCGATCGGGCTGCGACAAAATCACTTAAGCACACTCCACGTCGGTGGTTCGCGGTGCCGGCCTAACATTTGCAGAAGCCAGCCACAAACAGACCTTCTTAAAACGAAAGCGCCGAGCCGCGTCCGAGGCAAAGGCTGTTAACGCGTATGCGTTTCTCCCCCCGCAAAGCAAAACAAATTAAGCGTTTACGAATATTTGGTGGAAAGTGCGACTTTCACCGATGGCAACTCATACGGAGCCGGATGCGCACATTTCGCCTCGCAAATGGATCATCGTGTTTTGATCTCGTTCCAAAAACGGTTAGCACATTTCAGAACCTTGGAGAGCTCCCAGCACCAGACGCATGGGGATAGAGAGAGAAATATGCGATCCTTTTTAAACACTGAGCTATATGGATGGCGCAAGCCCCAGTGTTTGCACGGGGCCTGAGCATGCGTGCATTTGTCCAGGCCAGTTATGTGAAGAAAGCCAATATATCCAAAGACGGCTCTGCTCCCCCCCCCCCTACTCACGAAACTGTGCTGACTTACATCTCAACAATATCGGTTCTCATGTGGCAATATTTACGGAGCAAATACGGTCCAGAATAAAGGCACTCTACGTTCGGGCCAGCATTTCTCTGCAGTTGTTGCGTAGCCGATCGATGGCGCTGTTGAAAGAAAGTTTGTTAAATTGCTGATTAAAATACTTTTTTCCCCTCCTAGTTGTGTTCAGACCTCACGTAGTGCACAATGCCTATAGCAGACAAAGCCATACTGTCCAATTAAGGAAATTGATCAAGCCAGCAACATTGCATTTGTTGTGATAGGGCTTTATACTATTTTTATCTTACAATGCCCCCCCCCCTCAACCCTCTCCCACCACTCGCTTGTCAGTACGAGGCACCTCCTGCTAATTGAAGTGATGTACATAATTATTTTCGACTCTCAAACACATTCTATGGCCACAAGGTGCAGATAAACATCGAGCAAAATATCTGATCTGTAATTACACAGGTGTCTTGCGTCTGACATTTCTATTTGTGTGCATCTGGCTGTGCGGCGGTTCTATTCAACCCGTATTTATTTAGCAGCAGTAGCCTGAAGGTAAGGTAACCGGCAACACGGGTTACACATAAACCAGAAATGACATACGGAAAAATATCAACCAGAAAAGAATGACATTAGCTAAGTAGATTTCTGGTTCTATAGAGTATTAACGATATATATCATCTCAAGCAAACATGTTATTGATCAAATATAGAAGGGGCACGGTCACAAGTAGTGTTTCGTTCTACATTATTTGCGCAGTATCTAAATATTTATTATTGTAAATTTGTATGTGTAGTCATTCCAAAACTTATATTAAGGCAGCAAGGTGCCTGGTACAAAGAATGAGCGAACACCATAAACCTTAGAAATTTCCATAAACACAAACACAGAAGCACCTTCAAAATGTCATGACACAAATGTGTATATGGGATCATAAATGTGTGCACCAATATACAGGGGAATCCAAAAGTTTTGAGAATGAAATTAAGCGGGAACTTTTCCCGCAAAAAATAAAAAACAGGACAAATCTGAAATTCATTTTGAAGCTACAAAATTAGATACTGATCGAAACCAGTAACGCATAGGGCAATGCATTACACATTGTTCAATGGCCCAATCTCAAATATGACTGAGCACCCTTCAGACACACAAACTCACACAATACACTGCGCAGCATGCGCCGTGACAATTAAGTCCCAACAACACGTGACACTTTGGACATCTAGCCGAGTTCAAGTCTGCCCACCTAATCCGCGGCTCCCATGGCGCACAGAAATAGCCAGTGTGCGTCGGCCACTCTCCCTCTGTGAGCGAAGCACACCAGCAGCAGCTGTCACGCACTGAAAGCTACACCAGGGCTGCATGATTGGCGGGGGGCGGAGGAGAGGGGGAGGAGGAGGAGGAGGTGGCGGTGGAAGAGAACCGGTCCGGGCAGGAGGGAATGAGTGAGTTAGGCGTCGGCGAACCGCTGCGGGGCAAAGCCTGCGTGGCCTACCCGAAGAGAAGGGGAGACGCAGGCTCGGGGTAAACAACGAGTCAGCGCTTCTGACAGAGGGACGCGCGGCAGTGACCACGCCGTGTCCCACGGTCACGCAGGCCTCGCGATGGGGGGGAGGGGGGCAGCTGGCGGGGGGGAACATCTCTGTATAAAATGTAGAAACATGCGTGTGGACTATTTAAATGATTTTGCTGATGCGATAAATGTGCAATTGATGGGCCACTTTGTTGAGCTATCGTTTGTGGCCAGGTCGCTTCTGGAAAAATAAGTTAATATCTCCGTGGCCTTTGCTTGGTAGGATAGGGATGGTTTAGTTTTATTTGGGTGATTTGTTTACCTTTCTTGTACTTTGAACGACTACCATGCTTTTGTACTGTTTGTTGTAACGTTCTTACCCGCCCTACTGGAAATTAATGAAAAAGAGCTTTATTGCTCATCGGATTCCTCTGGTATAAAGACAAATTCTGAAATCAACGATGCCGTTTCTTTTATCTCTCTGCGGGCACCCGAATCCAATGCCGCACAATGCTAATGGTTGGCGTTTGTCACACGTCGGGAATTTTACAACCGGGACGTAACATTAAAGTTAAGTTTTTTTTTCTTTCTCTCAGTGGCTGCGGTGAACTTTCGACAAAGCCTGTGAATGGCTATGAATAATCAAGCTTCAGACTGTAAATTGAATAGCCTCCGCTGGGGTTTAAATTTCATTTTTAACTAAGTTATGCTATTTTCTTAATTTACTTTTACTGCGGCACATTTCCTAGTGATTAGGCAACAGAATTTAAAAGGCACGGCCGGCCATAAAAATCAGTATGCACAATAAATATCATTATTTTATGTGCTTGTTAATGGAATTTAAATTTATAGGCTTAAATTTCCGACCCGGTGAAGGCATTTTTTTCGTGTCATGATTATTCATGTTAAAAACGGGACTGTTTCCACAGCTGTCAAGATTATTCTTATTACCAATGGCAACTGCAGTAGTTTCCTTTTTTTTTATTCTTCATCATTTACCTTCTCGCCAAACAAATAATGGCGGGTGGGGTGGGGAGGGGAGTGAACCGACCTTGCTGAAAACCAAAAGTCAACGTTTCAACATCGCAGCGGATGTGGCGGAGATGAGAGCGTTGAGGTTTTTCACGGTGCGGTCTTGCGGCCGTGGTAGCGGCTGTTAAGTGGGCATTAACAACAGCAAAAACCAAACCCCACCTGAGGTCAGCGAAGGAGCAGTTCTGTGGCTCTCGTTTTTTTTTGGAACATCCGGAGATAAAACATTCATTCTCTGCGGCTGTGCGCCATGCGCGGACGCCGCGTAGCCCGCTTTCCCAAATCCAACCGACCGTTCTCCCACTACGAAGGCGAGCGCGCTCCAGCAACGGACATACAATTTTATTCGCTGCTTTCCTCTCTCTCTGCCAGTCCTTCAGCTGCAAAGTTAGTAAGCATACTTATTTATTTGTTTTGTTTTTATACGAGTCCGTGTTTCAAATTAACCGATCTGACTAATTATTTTTTTCATTTACTTCCCCCTCCGCCACCCCCGCTCGAAGCAGCATAGAACTTTCGCGAAATGTAATTCCACCAAACTGTCAAGCCCACACACCTCCCCATTGCACTCATAAGGGGCGCGTTACGCGGCTACCGCGGAAACGAGACGCGATGGGGGGTTAAATGATCTTATTCTCGACCACCGTTTATATTTCTTTACGGTGTGCACGTGTGTGCTGTGTGTACGGGCGGGGAGCAGCGGTTAGGTGGTTCACACCACTGTGCCGTGAACGTGCCCGGACTCAGGTTTGATTCCCAGTAATGGACAACCTTGGTGGCATCTGAACCTGTTTTGAGCCTCCCCCTCATGCCACTTAAGAGTACAGCTGTGTGTGTGTGTAAGCACCAGCACGGAATCAGACAACAGTGTCCAGATGTAGCCCTGGCCACATCAATCCGCTGTGTGACGCACTCGCCTGAATAGGTTCTCTCTAACAGCACTTGTCCCAACAGTCTGTGTGTGAGATCTTTGTCTTTTGCATGTGTGTATCAATATATGTGTGTGTGTAATCTACATCGACTCAGCCTCAAATAAGTACCTGGTGTGGTGTGTAAACATCGCCACAAGGGAAACAAAGGTGGCCGGGCGTGGTGTTGGCCACCCACCCCCTCGTGTGCCGTGCCTGATTTCATAGGTGCTCGCTAACAGCACTTGCCCCAGCAGTCTGTTTAGACTATACGGGCGATCTGCGTGTGTGTGTGTGTGTGTGACGTTACGTTGAGAGTGGCGGTGTAGTGTTTAGCGTAACACGCGGCAAACTCGGTGGATCCGCGTGCGATTTCCGCTCACGGCCAACAACAGTGACGAATATCTGAACCGGTGCTGGGCCTCCCCTAAGTAGACTTGGCCTTAAATGAGTACCTGTGGTGATGTGCAAACATCAGAACTGGCCAACCACGCACTTCGTGTGCCATGCGCACGTTAATATGTGTCCGCTGCAGCACCTGCCCCGAAAAGTCTGTTAAATGCTATATGGGGAGCGTTATATGTGTGTGTGCATGATGCACACGCGCATTGGAACGATTCGTAGATAAATGTGCGTGTGCATCGTGTACGCACACATCTGTATGTGCGTGCACAGACACATGCGTGTGATTCCACACAAAAAACACGTGTGTGCTTGCGTCATGTAGATATGCACACCAATCCGCCCACTTCCACCGTGATTTACAGTGGAGTAAGATAACAGGAAAATTGGCACAGATTACATACAATATTAAGACTACATTTCACGGCTGTATTAAATTACGTCATTAACACTTCATACATTCTGCATGCAATTTTAAATATTTCCCCATCGTTAAAGGGATTGCACAGAAATTGTAGTCATTTCCAAAATGGTGCACAGGCAAACCTCTCGACTCTGGCCCTTTAACAAAAAAATGCGTGCCTTTTAAAACAATATTGCTTTGACCGGGACAGTGAGGAGCCCTCTCATTTGATGGCAGCTAGATGCAAGAAGTGTTTAAGCAATTGGGGAGAAAGGCAAAGCAAGACGCGACCACTGAAGAAGCTAGTGTTACACACCCTGGGCTCCGAACGTCTTGCATGGCAATAATACAATGAATGGGTGGCATCGGTCGGGCTTTGTAATGGATCAATTGGTGATAGCATTTGTCTCGCGAGAAACAACATCGCTGGTCTCACACAAACACACACGCGCGCGCGTGTCCTCACACGCGAGCTGTTGTGGATGGAATTCACGTAACCTCGTTTTAAATTTCAAACTATTCGTGGATGAGACTGCGTTCATTACGAATTAATATTCATGACGAGCATGGATTTATTGCCGTAACTTTGTTTAGTTATAAACCAACAGATCGATAGTCGTGAATTGCGCTTCAAATATTTGCGCTGCATCGTAAGTGAAATGACCCTTGACATTTGCTCCCCCCTCATTCCGCTGACCAATTAATGCTCTTTTCATTTATCACGCCGTAGGACCCACGGAGGCAAAGTGAGATGCACATCTCTGTAGACTGGAAAGGAAGACCATAATCAGCAAACTGACCCGTTTTCCCTGCTCCGAATCAATAACAAAGTATTCCGACTGTGTAGCAACATTCATCATACATGCGCTCATTTCCATACGGGCATCGTTGCTATTTGTCTTATTGATTTGCAACATCCCCAAACACAGACCCTTGTCCACAACAAACTCCGCCGCACGCACGCCCGCACGCCCGCCCCACCACGCACACTCTCCGGCACGCTGCGCCGTGTAGAATTTTACACAACGCGAAAGATACCGATGTACGCGCTGAAGACTAACACATTTTAATTGTCGGCGGCGACGAAAGGGGGATGATGCGTAGCGGTGTGCACGGAAAGGGAAAGCACTTTGCTGCGTACACAGAGACGGAGAACGGAAAGAGATGGGGCATGACGCAGACTCGGCACGAGATGAAAGAAAAAAACGTAGCAGAGAACAACAACGAGAGAGAGAGAGAAAGCTGTGTAAAAGACAGAGTTGGATATTAAGAGAGGGAGACGGACATCCAGAGCAAAAGAGCACAGAGACAGGCAAGCAGGCAAAGAAAATCCCATGGGTTGGGGGTGGTGTTGGGGGGGGGGAAGAAATAAATATTTCAATGAGAAAACCAAGGAAAGAGGATACATGTGAGTGGGTCACGGTACCTGAATCACCCCGGCTGCGGCATAGCACTGCGCGGACTGAGCGAACACGGGTATGCCGTAGTGATGGAGCACCACAGCCGGTGAGGATAACATGGCCCGTGGCTTGGGGGTCTCGTCAGGTCGGGGTCGGTTATGCTCTGAATAGAGGGGTTCGGCACAGCTGGTCTTCTTGGTGCACCGGCGGGCGACGAGCGCACGGCCGGAGTGGCGCTGGGCAGGGGGGGGGGGGGACGACGGCTGCGACAGTTCTCGAGAGGCGGGCGGGCGGGGGGTGTCGCGCTGGTGCGGTGAATTTGGGCGCTTTCTCGGAAGCCAACGAAAATGAAGGAGTTACTTTTTTGTTTTTGTTACGGAAGACGGGCCCAGCTCAAGCCGGCGTGAAACCAACGGCAGGTTTCGAGGTGATGGTGGAGAAAAATAAAAAAAACGGTCGGTAATAAAAAATAATATATATTAAAAACTACCCCGCTTATATCTGGGTGGGGCAAGCTTCTGGCGTTCCCAACACTCTCATGACACTATGCCGTGGGGGGGGGGGTAAGCACCGTTGTGCTCCGAGTCTCAGCTTGACGCGAAATCCTTTGCTCGGATGTTTTGCTTCTTCCACTGCTGCTGATGCTGGCTGCTGGCTGCTGCTGCTGCTGCTTCGAGCTTAGTGCACGCAAGCAGCCACCGGTAAAGGAAGTGCGTTAGAAATATTACAGCGGGGGGGGGGGATACCCCAAGTTGGGCTCAGAACGACGGTGGGGTGGGGGGGGTGGCAGAGCAGCAGCGTAGACGCACGCCACAATTGGCTTCCAGATTCGGCAGCTGGGATTGGGCGAAGGCCGTTAAGGAGGGAGGGAGGGAGGAAGGGAGTGGTGGTGGTGGTGGTGGGGGGGGGAGAGGAATAAAAACGAAGTGGTCGGCGGGGCTGATCCAATCACGTGTCCGCGGCCCGTAGCGATGTAATGTACATCTCAGCAGTTCAGCTTGGCGGTTGCGTTCGCTCGCTCCCCCTCTCTCTGTGTGACAGGGATCAGGGGGGGTGGGAGGGGAGAAGGGGAGGGGAGGGGGGTGCCATGTCATGGGTACCCACGCGGAGGAGCGCCGGGAAGGGGGGGGGGTGTAGGGGGGGATAGGGGGGGGGGGCTGTAGGGGTGGGGTGGGCGGTGGGGGAGCCGTCGTTGCACGACCACCCGCCCACAGTTCGTCGCGACGCAAAAGCGTTTGTTGTCAAAAAATTAATTAATATACGTGTAAAACTGGTGAGTAAAATGAATCGATACGAGTGCGCAAGGCATTGTAGGACGAACGCTCGCTCGCTCTATAGATTGTGTTAACCTTCTAAAACGTGTGTATTTGTTTAAGCGTATATCGAATGTATGAGGTGGTGGGCGGAGGGGGAGATGTACATTGTCGTCACACCGCAAGAGATCAGCGAGCCACGAGATGCCACATATTGCCCGTTCTCCTCCTTCCCTCTCCTAATTAGCGATGAAGACAGCCGTGCGGCTTGCACCACGTCACCCCCAACTCTGCTCCCGTCTCACCTCGGGGGAAACTAATGAGTCTGCTGTAGGGGGGGGGGGCTGACACCGGTGACATTCTTCATCCGGTTTAGAATTTTTACAATAATCGTTGCAAGGGGGGGAGGAAGTCATCGTGGAACGCTAAACACTTAACATATTAACAGCAGCAGCAACAACAAAACGAGCACGGCGAGCGGCGAAAGAGAATACTGTCGAGCGAAAGCAACACTTTCGCTGGGCGTCGACAAGAGCGCCGTAATGAAACTCAAAAGAAAAAAAATTGAAGCGGTTCACCAATTTTAGGCACGACGGCAGCTACCACCCCCCCCCCCCCCCCGTTATTGGCACAGGGAACATCGAACGCCACGTGGGTATTTTGGGCCGCGGCATGCACGAGGGGCCAGATCTAATTGCGCTGCACTATGTTAACACCGTGCGTGCGTGTCAGCCCCTCGACGTGAATGTCTCTTTGCAGGAATGGAGGAGCGCGGCGGCCCCTCGCTTCGTGGCCCGCGCGGCTCCAGAGGGCCCCCGTTGGTTGCGGGTGGCGCTGGCGGCGGAGGGGGCGGTGAAGCGGTAGCCGTAGACGGTTGGGGCCCAATTATCTACAGCTGCCTCTCGGCGTGGTGTAATTTGTAGGAGGCGTGGGGATAGTGGGGAGTGAACCGGGACGGACATTGTTGTTGTTGTACACTCGATAAAGCTACCCATTTGATGGCGGGCTTTTTTTGTCTTCCCGATCTCGGTCAATGTTTAAGCCGCAAGTTGTCAGAGGAGTGCGTAACGTGCGATAATGTGGTTCCATGTCATCTTCCTGGTGTGCTGATTTATAACAATCTACGAGCATTGGGGGTTTTGGGTAATTCCAATTGCGTTAACTGGAGTTCCGTTCCAAATACGTCAAATAAGAAATGCAGCACAGTAACATGCTCAATGATGTGGCCTTAAAAAAATTTCTCCCTTACAACTTGGAAATATTAAAAGACGTTTTAATAATGCACCCGTAATATCAAGCAACGCAGAGAAAAAAATCATAAATTCCACATGGAAATGTATGGCAATAAAAATTGCGAGCGATGATTAAGGAAAAACTATAATTTTGATGTGGAGCAAATGAAACATTTTACATTGAAGTGCTGACACTGGAAATTGTGTGTGGAATTAAGGAAAGAACAGAAACAAAAAACCCAAGTTGCTTCCATAAATTAACAATAATAGAACGCTTACTTTTTGACTCGGCGAGTTAATTATTTTTTTACATCTAGGGTAGGGGGGGAGGTTCAACAAAAAAGTTAATATTTTAGATCATACCCAATGATTTATTCAGGCACTGCTAATCCCGCATTGAAAGGAACCACGCCGCACTTGGCAATGCAGTGCTGACGACGACGAGGCACGCAACCGAGCCAATGTCGCCTTGCGCTAGCAACAAACCGCCGCTCCCTTCCATCTGAGACGTGGCCAAAGCGTCAGTAAAATGGCAAGCGGCTCCGTCAACCGAAGAGCAATTCGTGAAGGCAGGGGAGACACTCAGCGGGGGGGGGGGAGGGGGGATGGAAGAGCCTCGTCGGATAGCTCACGGTCCCCGCGCTCAGAGAAGTTGCGCGGAATCCAAGAAGTCTGATGGTAACGCGGAGAAAAATCGAGGCCGACTCCTACTGTAGCCGGCGCTTTGTCTTTACTTTAGTTTTTCTCTCTCGCGCTCGCTCTCTCGGGCTGAAGCCAATGAAGGTTTGAACAAAAATAAAAAAAAAAGAGGGCCGCTAGCGTGCTGCTGCGATCATGTCTATTTGTGTTCGGCAGCGTCCGTGCCTGCGTTCGTCGTGCAAGAGGCTGCCCTTCCCCGCCCCCCATCATCCGCGTCCCTTAATGCGATCCACTGCTCCGATCATTTTCGTTCGGTAGTAACACGTTGCACACGCGGCCACGGGCGACAAGAAAACCCAAAAAGATTGTGGCACGCTCTGGGCAAACACGCTACGGGGGAGAGAGAAATGCCACGAGAAAGATTTGTGAATGCAAGAGCCCATTGGCGGCTATTTGCGACGGTATCACCCCCAACCGCCCCCCCCCCACACACCACAGCCCGCACGGGTCTCACACCCTCTACGCCACCCAACCCCCAAGATCATTCCGTCTTCCCCTAGGCGTGCCTATATTAAATCCTAAAACATTATAACGGTGCCTTTCAGACTCACACACTGCTTGCAAATAAATACATTCATGCCAGTGTGTGAGGGCCTGCCTTCTGTACAATGACGCATACATCAGCGAAGCCCATGCATTTTTAAGCGGCGCGATCTTCTGAATAAAAACATCGCTACGTGTTCAACTTAACCCCTTTGCTTTCTTGTTTTGTTTTTTAACCACTGACCGAGAGACCCGCACTCACGTCGATCCGGACCTGCTGCCAGTGACCGTGACTCCTGACCCTACGCCCTCTGCCCTGAGCTCCCCCACCGCCACCCCCCTCCTCCCCGTGCCACCACCCCCCACCCGACACACTCCCCGAGCCAGGCCCCCCTCCCTCACCGCTCGCATCATTTCAATTCCCCCCTCTGATCGCGGTGCAGCTTTATCGAGGCAGCCAAGCGCACGCTGAAATATATGCTCCAATGTTGCAAGTGTAATCAAGGGAAGGCATAATCGCCTACGCCGCAATTTTTCCTTCAGGCCTCGACATAATTAACGGTTTTAATGTTCTTATGCACCCACAATTTGTTTTATTCCATTGCCCCCCCCCCCATCTCAACCCAACCCACCCCCTGCTCAATGTTTAGATAATGGTACTATTACACACGGTGGCGCAAACACGCATTGCACTCAGAAGAAAAAGAGCCAATTCGCACACACGACCTGAGCACACTGCATTCGTAGCGGAATGCATTTTGCGGAGTGCTCGAAGGATCCGCTGACACTTCTGTCGAAACATCGCGGACGGATTGAAGGGGGGGGGGGCGGCAGATGAAACTGCTTGCGGAGTGGCAGACTCCACGGGGCAAGCGCGCTCTGCCAGAGGTCATCGCAAATACAAAACCCGCAGGTGTAACTTTCTGCTTCGATTGAACTACAAAATGAGCAAACAAAAGAAATGACATGAAAACAAATGTTACAACCCTAAGCATGTCTAAACTTTAGATACCATAAATGATGAGCTAAAAAAAAAACACGAGGCCAGGAAATATTTCACCGAAGCTTTGTTAACAAATCATGGCCCGGTGCTTCCATAAACCCAAACTAATGACTGCAGCTGCTTTGGAGAGACGGTAAATAGGGAATTGAGAACATATATTTTTTTAAACCGCACATAATTCTGAGCAGGCCCACCTTTTATGATGCTTGGGGGCCTCAGGCACCGAGGCCTGGGCTGCAATCGATATATTCGCTGTGGCCATTTGATGAATTATTTTACACCTTTACAACAGGCTCACACCTTTTCGCATTCACACACCCACTAATTCCTACTCAAAGCAGTTTTCCCGAAAAGCCATTAAAGCCACGTTGCGTGAAAATAAAATGCGAGAAATTAAAAGAACAGAACTGAGTCTGCATTCAGATTAGTGGTCGTTTGTTTGTGTTTGTCGAAAAGGTGTGACGCGAGACTGGTTATTGTTTACTTGTTGTTTAGAAAAATATATTTCACACCCATGTGCGCTTTCCGCAATGGTCCGGGTGTATGAGCAGGCGGCGCTAATGGTTTGCCTTGGGCCTGCATACATATGTGGAAGAATGTCATCTGAGTTAGGGTACAAGTACTTACTTCTATTGCGGAGCTTACAACTGCATGGAAACAAACCAGCAGACAACGAACATAGAAACGGGCAAATTCATCTCTCCCTGGTAATTGTGCTTAAAGCTTGACAGTAGAAAACTGAAAGTCAATCGCTCGGCAAATGCATGATCACATACATATATTGCCGATCGCTTCCAGCTTTAAATTCGACACGAATCACAAACACACAATTGCGCACGATGAAACATTTATGCGTTATATTCCACATTTGTTTCATCACTTTCGGACACCACACTATTACATTACTTGGGTACAGGCCCTTTTTAACTGAACTGCAGCGATCCTCACACACAAAGGATTCTCGGGCCCATTTGATGTGCATTTAATTAATTTCCTTTGGCCCAAATTGCAGTGCAGGGCGATCGATCTAACCAATGTACAGAAAATTATTTCAATATTTTTTTTCGTGTTTCGTGCCGAAAGTCCTCACTGATAGGAGGCCATTAGCAATGAAACAGTGAAATAAAAAAGTGGTATTAATAAGATCCACAGCAAGCTAATAAATAGAGTTACTATGTCTACCTCATCTTTGACAATAACGCTAAACAGCGCGTTAACGCCTCGCTGTGATTTAACGCATGGCCCTGCCACACTGCATTTTACAGCAATGGTATGGCCCGGCATGTAAATTTTGGTCTCAGCTGTAATTCAGTCAGCATCGCAACGTTACGTAGGCAATGCATCTAATGCTGCTGAAGTCAAACTCCAATTTGATGAACGGCCACATTCAGTTTCTTTCTGTGCATCCTATTAACAAAAAGGGGGTAGCAATGAGAAATCAAGTCTCATGGCAAGGGTACATTTAAAAAAAATCGGTTTGGGTAACCTGCTATCCAAAGTTTGGTGCATCTGACCACGCATTGTTTAATAAACCAAGACGTGCACTTTTCTGATCATGCAGTTTTTATTTTGCACCCAGCAGAAGTCCTCTCCGTTTCATTACGTGATATATTTCGACGTGTCTTTTTCTGCGTTCTTGTTTTTTTGTTTTGTCTCCTCTTTCCTGGATTCAGCACATCTTGGAAGTGTGGAATTTTTTTTCTCTCATATATATACTGATGATCTGTCCACACAGAGACTGCAGGCTTCACATTTCTTTCAGATTTGGTTCGGTTACGAAGTTGGTGTAACAAGCGGCAGCAGCAGCCGTGGCACAAACACGACTGTGTACACCCATGACAACAAATGCAATAGAATAACAAGAGACAGGAGGAGTTTTCCTTTTTGAAAGTCTCATGTCTTCTATAAAACAGGTACATTACGTTCACTTTACTGCTCATAAAAAAAACACACACTTACGCATCCAAACTTTAATTACACTTTGAAGCAAGATATTTTTGGAGAAGTTAAAACGGAACACTAATGCTCATTAAAAATATATATGAAGTGAATACTCAACTGAGTAGCGCCCTCCCCCCCCCCCTAAAAAAACTATAAAGTGTGCATACAAAAGTAGGGCATTTGCATTACAGCAGCACTACGGACTAATAAAGAAAACAAATCAAAGCAAAATTACTCAACTGGGACTATTCAAAGCAATCATCGCCACCTCCTGGCTTGTGTCTCCTAAGTAATCACCTGGCTAGAACAAAACTAAAATAGTAAAACGAGATAATATGCTTACTATCCACAGGTCAGGGTCACCCACCAATTGGCACATAGGGCAAAGAATTTCTGGATGCTCGTAAAAATAAGAGTGCTGCACGCGAACTCAGCAACATTCCCATGTCCATTTCATAGTAGATAAAAACAATTAAACCTTTATGACTCAGCTGTAGTTGTGTGTGTGTGTGTGTATAGTTGGTGATGGTGTGTCACGATCAGGGAAAGGGTCACACACGTTAGATACGGTGAGCGAATCATGATTACAGATGGCACGGGAGAGGGTACACAAGTGCTGGTGACATTCCCACCAGCCTGTCAAAAGGGACATTCCGTGTTTGTGCAGGCGACGCAGTGTATGGCAATTACCCACCGCCACCCCTTTGCAATTTAAGAAAACAAAAGGCCCACACATCCCACGCCGATCCAGCCGTTTCCGTATGCCTACTGCCCTCGGTATACCCAGCAGTGCGTTTTTTTCCCAGCGACGAGAATTATTCAGTGAAGAATGCATCGTTGCTCATCGTTAGTAGGTGGACATTCTTGTTTCCAGAAGGCGTTTCCATCGCAGGTGCAGTCCAATGAATTTACCCAACAGGACGGGTGCTTGCGAGAGGTAATTGGCTGTGCTGAAGGCAGTGACAGGTTTGACGTTATTGCATTAAACTTTGGGTGCAGGGGCTAATATGGGCTCCCATACGCTCGCCTCCTCCGCGTCAAATCACCACCCCTTCAACTCCCACATCACCTGCCTTCCCCCATCCCAAGTGCCGCTCTGACCCTGGCCCCTTACTCGCCCACCCTATATTCACCAACGGTCCCCAGACTCAATCCCCCCAGGGCAGAGTTTGCTACACATTTGCCAGTAATGACAGGCCTGCCTTGCCGATTTTCCGAGGCGGACACACAGCCAATTATAACCGTCGGAAGTGCAGTGCACGGTCCACGCAGGGGCGCCCCCACTGCGCACTGGCCAACGTGATGCCGGAGGGAAGGAGGAGGGGGGGGGGTTGTGGGAGCGGCGGCGGCGGGGGATTGGCTAGGTGCTCGCAAATTCCATCGCACGCGCGCGTACGCGTGCACGTGCGTACGCGCACGCGCACGGAATGCGGGAGCGATCCCTCGTGCCGCGCGCGTGCGCCGGGGGAGGTTGGGCGGTGGGGGGGGTGTGCCGGGTCCGATGGTGAGATCCTCCGCAGCCTGGCAGGTGGCTGCTGTGCACGCTTCACCGTGACACGCCGACGCTACGGCCGCATCAGTATGCAGGCCGGCGCCGTTGCCACCGCCGCGGCATCAGCAGCAGCGGCGGCAGCAGCAGCAGGTCCCGGTGCGCGCGGCGAGGAGCGGAGCCCGCGCGCGGACGGACGGGCGGGCGGGCGTCGTAACGAGCGCGCCCCTGCGAGCCGACGGCGTCGCGTTGCCTCGCGGTCAATCGCAAACGAACGCACGCACGCGCCATCCCCGCCTGCCCGCTGCTGGGCGAGAGCTGGTGGGAATGTTTTTTTTCTCGTCGGGGCCGGGGGCGAGTCATCGAAATTGTTTTAATCCCGGTCGTCAGGGCACCTGTGCAAGAGCGAGGGCGTAAAAGAAAGGTTGGCGTTTTTTTGGCACGGCCGTTTGATCTAACGTGCATCAAATCCCATTGTGTTTGATGCAGATCCATACCTCGTTCTACAACAGCAGAGCTGCAATTTGCCGTGCGTTTAACTCAGACCAAAATCAATTGAATGTCCACAGTCAGCTTTTTTCCGCTAATGACATCAAACGGAGTGAATGTCCAACAGAGCCATTTAATATACGCTGTGAATACGACTCGGCCCACCTGCTGTGAGTGATTGCGAACATAATGCCAATAGAAACATTACAAGATGTGTGAGAGCCCAGAGCCAAACGAACGTGGAATTTGTGCTCCGATATGGCACGCGCACGCTCCCGCGCGAGCAGCCAGTGCCCCCGCATGCAGACGCACCGCAGCCGGAGCGGGCTTTCCATTTGTTCGCAATGGACGGCTTCGAGTGCATGCGCAAAGTGATGCGCGCATATGCATATGCGCGCGTGTAATTGAGCCTCGTTGTATCGCCGTTCTTTAATTGTCTTTTCCCCGGCATATTCCCTCCCCACCCCCCGCGTGTAATTTTATGCGTGCGTCCGCGCATGTGTCTTGTGCCTCGTTTCTCCGTCGCCTGCCGCGCGCGCCGCGTTGACTCTCAAAAGACGTGAAACCCTCTGCGACGGGACGCGCCTCAAGTTTGCCGCGCAGCCTCCGATGTCAATTAGCTTAACGAGCGGCATGCGCGCACAGTTAATGAGGACTTCTCCTCCGCGCGCGCGGGGAAGCGGCGGTGTAGCGGTTAGCGCACCACCGGAGACGATTATCTGAACCGGTGCCGGGCCTCGCCCAGGTCGACTCAGCCTCAAAAGAGTACCCTGTGCGGTGTGTAGTTAACATCGCCACTGGGGTAGACAGAGGCGGCCGGGCGTGGTGCTGGCCACCCCACACCCCCTCGTGTGCCGTCCCGGCATTCATAGGTGCTGCTCGCTAACGGCACTTGCCCCAACAGTCTGTTAAGGCTACACGAGGGCGGGAAGGGGGGTCTTAGTTTTGTCTTTGTAGTTTCTCGTCGGCGCCGTTGCGTCACCGGGCCCTTGTCAATTGCTTTTGTTTTTTTAAATTGAGCGGAAGAGCAAGCGAGAGAAGTCGGAGCGTGTCGCGATGGCCATCGTGGACTCTCCACGCGATGCCACTAATTGGCCCGAGTTTCGCTGAATCATTGTTATCAACAGCTCCCTGAGAAAATTGTGGGGTTGGGGGGGGGAAATCAGGTAAGAGCCGATCGCAGACGCCGCGCGACTTAAAGTGTACGATGACAAATGCACCCGAGTAACGCTTCCAATTAAGCATCGCACTTCCATGACGGAACAGAATTCCTCAGGCCTGCCGTGAGCTTTAACAACGCGAGGCATTTCTGAGCTAAAGTCGTTAGCTTTCATGTTTTGTTGTTGTTGTCGTCTCGATTGGTACATATTCATATTTTAAATATAATAAGCCACTCGGTGCGTTCAATACACTACAAACGCGGGCGAATTAAACAGTTATTCATTTGTAAAATCACGCATTCATGACACATTGCATCCATCATTATTATTGCCTGTTGTTGCGAACAACCGCAGTAACATCTGTGGGATTCCGCCCGCAGTAATGCGACTGCTCGCAATTTCGCGCGCCCCACCTCGGCACTCACAGGAGTGGCCTCTGCCATTGCCTTTTGCGGCGCTGCCCATTTCACCATACCCCCACAAAGCAACAGAGGTGCTTTGTGGGTGGTTGTGGATGGTGTGCCTCAAACAACACCGGGAGTGTGACCCACGCAACGCCACGACGTCTGAACCCA
This sequence comes from Lampetra fluviatilis, assembly GCF_964198595.1. NCBI lineage: Eukaryota > Metazoa > Chordata > Hyperoartia > Petromyzontiformes > Petromyzontidae > Lampetra > Lampetra fluviatilis. The sequence continues at coordinate 21,228,566 of NC_136279.1, read as the reverse complement.
CCGCCCCCGGGGGATGGGCAGCCGTGGTCGCCTCGTGCCACGCAGGTTTTTGCCTCCCTCTACGCGGTAGACGAAGTAGCAGCAGCAGCTTGTAGTAGTAGATGCGTTCCAAAAAAAACTAAAAAGGGCGCACAAAGCGAAACCGCGCGAGGACACAGCTGTCTGTCGAGTAGCGCGCGCAGCACACACAGCACACACGCAGCACACACAGCACACACAGCACACACGCAGCACACACAGCACACGCGCAGCACACACAGCACACGCGCAGCACACACAGCACGCGCGCAGCACACACAGCACGCGCGCAGCACACACAGCACACGCGCAGCACACACAGCACACGCGCAGCACACACAGCACACGCGCAGCACACACAGCACACGCGCAGCACACAGCACACGCGCAGCACACACAGCACGCGCGCAGCACACACAGCACACGCGCAGCACACACAGCACACGCGCAGTACACACAGCACACACGCAGTACACACAGCACACGCGCAGCACACACAGCACACGCGCAGCACACACAGCACATGCGCAGCACACACAGCACACGCGCATCACACACAGCACACGCGCAGCACACACAGCACACGCGCAGTACACACAGCACACACGCAGTACACACAGCACACGCGCAGCACACACAGCACACGCGCAGCACACACAGCACATGCGCAGCACACACAGCACACGCGCAGCACACACAGCACACGCGCAGCACACACAGCACACGCGCAGCACACACAGCACACACGCAGTACACACAGCACACACGCAGCACACACAGCACACACGCAGTACACACAGCACACACGCAGCACACACAGCACACACGCAGTACACACAGCACACACGCAGCACACACAGCACATGCGCAGCACACACAGCACATGCGCAGCACACACAGCACACACGCAGTACACACAGCACACGCGCAGCACACACAGTACACACGCAGTACACACAGCACACACGCAGCACACACAGCACACACGCAGTACACACAGCACACGCGCAGCACACACAATACACGCGCAGCGCACACAGCACACGTGCAGCACACACAACACACACGCAACACACACAGCACACACGCAGCACACACAACACACACGCAGCCCACACAGCACACACGCAGTACACACAGCACACACGCAGCCCACACAGCACACACGCAGCACACACAGCACACACGCAGCACACACAACACACACGCAGTGCACACAGCACACACGCAGTACACGCAGCACACACGCAGCGCACACAGCACACGCGCAGCGCACACAGCACACGTGCAGCACACACAGCACACACGCAGCACACACGCAGCACACACAGCACACGCGCAGCACACACAGCACACACGCAGCACACACAGCACATGCGCAGCACACACAGCACACACGCAGCGTACACAGCACACACACAGCACACACGCAGCACACACAGCACACGCGCAGCACACACAGCACACGCGCAGCACACACAGCACGCGCGCAGCACACACAGCACGCGCGCAGCACACACAGCACGCGCGCAGCACACACAGCACGTGCGCAGCACACACAGCACGCGCGCAGCACACACAGCACGCGCGCAGCACACACAGCACGCGCGCAGCACACACAGCACACGCGCAGCACACACAGCACACGCGCAGCACACACAGCACACGCGCAGCACACACAGCACACGCGCAGCACACACAGCACTCGCGCAGCACACACAGCACGCGCGCAGCACACACAGCACATGCGCAGCACACACAGCACACACGCAGCACACGCGCAGCACACACAGCACACACGCAGCACACACGCAGCACGCGCGCAGCACACACAGCACACGCGCAGCACACACAGCACACACGCAGCACACACAGCACATGCGCAGCACACACAGCACATGCGCAGCACACACAGCACACACGCAGCACACACAGCACACACGCAACACACACAGCACACACGCAGTACACACAGCACACACGCAGTACACACAGCACACACGCAGTACACACGCAGTACACACAGTACACACGCAGTACACACAGCACATACACAGCACACGCGCAGTACACACAGCACACACGCAGTACACACAGTACACACAGCACACACGCAGTACACACAGCACACACGCAGCACACACCGCACACACGCAACACACACAGCACACACGCAGTACACACGCAGTACACACAGCACACACGCAGTACACACAGTACACACAGCACACACGCAGTACACACAGCACACACGCAGTACACACGCAGTACACACAGCACACACGCAGTACACACAGCACACACGCAGTACACACGCAGTACACACAGTACACACAGCACACACGCAGTACACACGCAGTACACACAGTGCGCACTGTGCACAAAGTCGTCCCACCTCCGATCGCATAGCCCCATGCGGGGCCTTTCAAACCGTATAATATAGTGAATTTAGTGTAGAGAAAGGATAACTGCGTATGCAGTTAATCGCACAGACCGAACCCGCAGAAGACGAGGGGTACACAGTACTGTACTTGTATTCTGAAGGGACAGCTGTTTTAGGTCGCGAGCCGGTACTCGACTGGGTCTTCCCCCCCCCCCGTCCTAGCTGGAGCCGGCGTGTCCTCTCACGATGTAGCTCCGCCCGTTACGAGGGGAAATCGGGTTCTCCTGCAGGCCCTATAAACGTAGAGGGGCCCGGTCACACATTGGCAATGCCTTGGCGAGGGAGGCTGCCTCATCAGCCGAGCGCATGACTCTGGAGTTGTGATTCCTGGCCGGAGAAGGTAATTTTCTTTGGGGGGCACTGGTGAGGCCGCATTTAGAAGAGGTTGTGGCCTTTTGCTCTGCGTGTGTACATAGCGTTGGACTTCTTTCGCACCGTACGAAGCCAACTACGCTAATCGGCAGTGCTGGTGAAGGACAACAAATTAAACAACACAAAAGGCAGTTCGGTGCGCTGACCGTACCAGAGCAGTTAACTCTGGTGAATAGTACGTATCTTCTCCTTTCATCCAATACATAAAGAACAATGCTTTGTTGAAAAACAACGTTAATTACTCTACTGCGGCTAAGAGGAAGGTTCTGCCATTAATCATCGTTTTTTGTTTGGGTCTCATTTCTGCCACACCTGGACTACAGTATGAGCATCACTCCCATTCATCATCACCGTCAAACAACGAAACCCCATCTCCTCCCCTCGCAGACACTCACATCTCACCGTCGACCTCACACGCGTAATGTTCCAAGGCCACGGACATGTTTTTCCCCCCGCCCTTTATGGTTCAAAGGTGGAGTTTGCGTGTCCACCAGAGAAAGAGCCTCTGTGTCACCCCCGCCCTGATCCTGACAACTCTGGCACTCGTCTTGATCTTCAGCGGGTCTGCGGCTCTCTCTCTCTCTCTGCCTTCCTCCGCTAGAGTCAATTGGTGTGATTACCGCTCACACGGTGTTTAAAATCACTCCAAACCCTTCTCGAATATTACTCCTCCGACTGAACTTGTATATCAGCAACATCCGAGCGCTGAGATCATTCTCCTTCGTGACATAAATGTCCACGCTTCACATGAAGTGGCCCGTGAAGATTAATTCTTTGTAACTCAGAACAACATTGAACAATTGGCTAGTTGTGCTTATTGCAGGACCAGAGTCTGTCTCAGACCAGCCCCCGTACCTTAGATCAGTTTCTAACTTGTTACCCATCTCCTTCGAAGTGATTTGCTTCTAACAGTCAGGTCCTTTGAGTCCCAGAAACTCACTCGACTGGCAGTCAATCGCCTCCTGCTCGCCACACTGTGCTCAACCATCACACTCAGTTTAGCACGGAGGCATTCGGGCCCAATTTTATACATAACTAGCTGTACTACAGTACCCGGCTTCGCCCGATACTTGGATTCACCAAACCCGGCCGCCTTTGTCTCCCCAGTGGCGATGTTCACACACCACACCAGTTACTCGTTTGAGGCTGAGTCGACCTAGGGGAGGCTCAGGACTTTTTAAAGAATCGTCACCGGTGGTGGCCGTGAGCGGGAATCGAACTCGGGTCGCCGGGTTCGTAGCGCGGCGCGCGAACCACGACACGACAATGCGTTACGCTTCCACGTGCGTGGGTCACGTGACAGATTTGACGTCACAGCTCACTTGCCGTGCAAAAAATATGTGCATTATTGAGCTCCCCCCCCCAAAAAAAACACAAAAGTGTATTTTAATAATGTTTGCATGGTGTACAGTCTGGAAAGTACCCACATGGCAAATTTCAAGTTTGTTGTATGTCGGAAAGTACGCTAAACATTTTGAACAGACACACATAATAACGACTTTGCCTTTTATATAAATGGAGATAGAGGCTTATGTTTTACTAATTTGATGTATCGGGTGGTGGCGTGTTTAACGACACATTTATAACCATCACACTGCAGATCACAACACTGCTTCCTGTCATTGGGAATTCCCTCCCAATCGCTTCCTTTCCCAAGCCCGTATAGCAAGGTATCCTTATTCAAGAAAAGTGTTAACATTCGATCTATCACTACTTTGATGGCGCTGTTGGTTGCTGCCCGCCCAGACGGTTTGAAACCTTTGGGGCCTTACCGTGCTGAACCAACAGAAATTGAACACATCTTTTTTGTTTCAACAAAAGCAGGACCTCGGAGCGAGCGGAGCGGCGCCCTTTCTTGAGCATTTGCAGTCGCGAGCGCGGTACTCGTGTTTACCGTGACCGCGGAAATCAGCGGCACGGAGAGCGCGCACGGCGCTAAGACGGCTAAGTGCGCTACGAACGTGGCGCGCGCCAGCTAGCAAGTGATCGCCACTCAGAGACGGGATTGTTCTGACACGAGTCACGCCGCACGGCACACCTCTCCTTACACCCCTCCTCGCGACGGCTGCTTCCGCGCAAGCCGAGGGGAGACGGCGGGCCATGTGAGCATCCCCCACCGAACAAGCTCATTCGTACTCTTAGGTTTTTTTCGGTAAAGTCACGTAGGGAAAAAAATAAGTAAATAATAAAATAATGGGAATAATAATAGAAATAAAATAATAAATCACGACGTTTCGGAGGCAACACAAGTCTCCGTCATCAGGTGGGACCGTCACAGCTAGATTTACTGTATCAATTTAGCTGTGACGGTCCCACCTGATGACGGAGACTGTCCCACCTGATGACGAAGACTTGTGTTGCCTCCGAAACGTCGTGATTCATTATTTTATTTCTATAATTATTTCCAAAATTTTATTATTTAATTAGTTTTTACCTACGTGACTTTACCGAAAAAACCTTGCAGTCACGAAAGCTTCAAATCTAGAAGCTCATTTGTGTCCAGAGGAGGGCCATTGTTGTTGTTGTTGTTGCCCTTATTCAACGCTCGCCACTCGCCACCACGCGCTCGTTGACAAACGCCCAGCGCCGGGTGCGCGCGCACGCCCGCGCGTATGCGCCCGGAGATGGAGGGAAGGAGGGGGGTGGAAAAAAGTTAAAAACCATTGACCCGTAAACAGTGACAGTGACAGATACCTCTCCCTGCGCCCAGGCGCCAGGGTCTCCCTGCAGCCTCTTCCCTAACCCTGGGCTGTGCCATGCCGGGGGGGGTGGGGGGGTGCGGAGACTGAGAGCTCGATGGACCAGAAAATGCTGCGTTACAGTGAATGCCTCCAACACCCCACCCACCGCCCAGCCAACCTGGAAGCCAAAAAGTCGTTGACCCAAGCAGGTTGACTGTACAGGGTAGTGCGCGATGGATGTTTGTTCACATGTAACACTGCCCTGGGAAAATGTACTGCTTTAATCGGTGCTCATGTCTTTTCTCGCCCCCCTTTCTCAATAAACCCACTTCCAAATGTCTCGCGCACTCTCTTGCTCACTTCTCTCCTTCCCATTTTCCTCCATCCTGCTGGACTTCCACCCCCCCCCCCCTTGCTTCCTTCTTTTCCCTCTCTCTCCGTCTCTCTCTCTCTCTCTTCACTTTGTTATCTCCCTGGTTGTTACTGCAGCAACATTTCAGATCTTGCCCTATGGGCAAAGTGCACCCACTGTGTTTTGCCTTTCCTAATTCATAGTCCATAGCCGTCTCGTTCGCTAGCCGTGGGCGACAAGCTGGCATATGTGTAGCGGAAGCCTCGCAGCCAATTTCAACAAGCAAATCAAAAATATAAAAAGAAACATTAAGGAGAAAAAAAATTAAATGAATTAAAAAAAATATGTCTCCTTCATAAAACCCGATGGCGAGAGTAACAGCCGACGCAATGGGAGGTCCAATAAGCACCAATATACACTCTTATTTTCTTTTCTTTTTTAAAAGATACTCTTCAGCCTGGGGGCAAGCACCGTGGTGCAAATTATAGGCTCCATGAAGCGGTCTGTGGTGGGAACATTTCACCTTTAATATGGGCCGCGTCTTTCTCTCAGACCCTTAAATCAGGGCCCAAGCCAAAGCCCAGGCCGTTAACGGCGAGCGAGGAGAGAGAGAGGAGAGAGAGAGAGGAGAGAGAGAGGAGCGCGATCCTCCAGGGCTCGGGGCATTGCCTCCCTCACGGCGTCCTCCTTTACACAGCCCCCGTGCTCCGTCTTCAGAACCTCATGGCGCTGCTCACCTCTGATTTCCGCCCCCCTGATTCCACCCCCCGGCTCTCGCTCCCTGATTCCACCCCCCGGCTCTCGCTCCCTGATTCCACCCCCACCCCGTGATTCCACCCCTACCTCCTGATTCCACCCCCGCCCCCCCTGATGCCACCCCCGCCCCCCTGATGCCACCCCCGCACCCCTCCCCCTGATTCCACTCTCACCCCCCCAACCTCTGATTTCACCCCGCCCCCTCCCCCTGATTCCACCCCACCCACCCCCCCTCGTGTAAAGACGGAAGAGAAATCCATTTAGGAGAGGAGAGACAGTCTCTGAGCTGGCTTTGCGTGTGACCCTTTCACTTTTAATGAAGGTTGTAGGGGCCAAATACGAACTAAATGAATGTATGGAATACATGCATATTCATTGGAGAAATAAATGTAAGCATGTCACGCTTTTTTTTTTTAAATTGATGAGGATTGTGATGTTATGGTTTGAACGATACGCCAGTTAATTCATGTACGCTGCGTCGGTTATTCATCTCGCGATACGCGCATTGAGTCACGCGTGCAAGGTTCTGGATTCTGGGCTGGGCCGCACGATGCTAAGGCCAAGTGCTGCGAGCTTTTTAGGGCTGAGGCCAGGTAGGTGTCAATGACAGCCAAGACCGGATCGTGTGCGCTGCGGTCAGTGTCAAGACGAGGGGGCCTCAGTCAAGTCCTCGGACTAAGGCCACACACCTGAGGCCAAGGCCAAGGACTGGTCTCAAGGACCCAAGAATCATTTTATTTTCGTTCCTCGATTGATGTTGTACACGTAATGGGTTCACGCCACCCCTACAGCCACGAGGGATGCAACTCTTGATCCCGATTCTTGAAGGGGAATTGTGACGTTGAAATCGTGAGGCTTCATCGTCGAATCAGCGTGGGGATGAATCGCTCCACCTACGGATGATGTCGCTGATGATGGTAACGACGATGACGATGATGATTGACAACATGCTGAGGATGTCTAATGGCTAGTAGAGTCCGACAACGAATGCAACAATGACGGCGGTGTCACGGGTCACGCTCACACGACATCAATTTCAGGGTCACGGAGAAAGTGACCCTTGACAGCCCGGTTCAGTGGCAGCTGGAATAAGGTATACATATATATTTATTTGTGTGTGTGTGTGTAAAAAAAAAATCACCACCCCCTTTGTTAATACACATATTTTTAGTCCCCGGTTGAGAAAGCATGACAGAGAACACGATGGGATTCGGCAGGGAGCATCCCCATCGCACTGACACGTGCATCTATCAGCCGTCACGCAGCGCTCTCCTGCAGAGAGGGGGTGGCTGGGGAGAGGAGGGAGGGGGGGGAGCAGCCTGGTTATGGTGGCGGGGATGTTGGAAAGGGTTGCAAGCATGAGATTGTGGGGGAGGTGGGGGTGGGAGGAGTGAGGTGTCTGAGGGGCGCGGGAGACTGGGTAGCCGCTGACAAAAGGCCGTGTTTGTGGGGCGGGGGGAAGGCCACTTCAGGGTAATGGAATTATCGTGAGCAATCATCAGTTGCACGGGCCGTGCCCATGCCCCGAGCACTCACGAGGGGTGTGTGCGCCCGCGGGTAAAAAAAAAAGTCCTTGGAACGACGAGCCTCACCTGACGCTGATTGGGACGGATTTAGACTGCGTGCAAGTGTGTTGCGTGTGTGTGGGGGGGCTGGTGGATGGGAGGTGGTGGGGGTGGCGGGTATGAGGGGACGGTATTATCGCAGCACAGGTGCAGATAACATGTTACCGAACGTAAAAGACTCATTTGTAATAAACTGTTTAGCAGCTCCTGCTGAGTGCTTTTGAGCCGCCGTAATGCCACGCGTACACAAGGCAGTTAGAGTGGATGGGTGCCGTCTGTGCCTCACCGCTCGTCTAGAATCATTAAGGCTACGCTACTCACTGACATGTCTTGGATTGCCACGGCTTACACCGGGAGAGCAATGAGACGATTACTATTTTTTTTTACGATGACATCAACCATTTTAACTGTACATTTTAACTATGCATTATGACGGGCGAACATTTAACGCAAAGGAGTCCAATGTTACGGACGAGCCCCAAAGCGCGGCGTGGCCTCGTGTAACAAAACATGCGCGATGATGCACCGATTCCTGTCGGATCCCACTCTCATTCAAGCCCTGTGTGTGTGTGTGTGTGCGCGCGCAGTACGATTTTCGAGTTAATTGCGCCCGTCTCCGTTAAAATACACGGCTGACAATCAGAGGTCACCCTCCCAAAAAACATTCGTGACCTAATTGATGCGCATAACCCGGGAACAAACAGTCGGACGCGTACAAATCCATACGCTAAACAATACCCCAGAGAGAGAGAGAGTGAGAGCGGGTGGCGAAAGATTCTCGCGAAATCATTGTAAGGATGCTTCACGTTTCATCCGAGATGAACTCTGTCTAACCACGTCGTTTGCTCACGAGGCAGGAGGAGGAAGAGGAGGGGGGTGGGGGGAGGTTTCTTCCGCACGGCGCGTTATTTGCGATGTTCAATTCGTCCAACCGGGGTGTCCACGCGTTTCTCCGAGTCCAGAGACTGCAGCGTGCAAGCCAGGAATAAGCTCTACAATGGTGACTATTCATTTACCACAATAAGCCCCCCCCCCCCCCCGTGGTGTGCGGCGTCTCTCGGAGAACGAAATAAATAAATAACGGCGAGATGAGCCCGGCGTTATTTCCCATGGCTTGCAGCCGGAGCGCGCGCGAGATGAAGGCTCGAGGACACTGTCTGCCCCCCACCACCCCCACCACCCATTCCAGAGCTCGGAGCTCGCAAATAATTCAAGAGCCCCCCCCCTCCTCCTCCTCCTCTCTCTATCCTCCTTCTCCGCCATGACGGCACCCCGTAGCAGCACAACGAGATTCACCACCGCCGCCGCCACGTGTGTGTGTGTGTGTGGGCCACGTGCGTGCATTCGGAAATGGGCCGCTGCCAATCGGACGAGGAGGAGGAGGAGGGGGGCACACAGACGGCAGGGCGCCCTCAAGACGCCGGCCGGCGCTTGAAATCGCTACCCGGGGCCAGAGGCATAATGAGATAACGCCATCAATCGGCCGCCCCCCCCCATACACACCAACCACCACCCCCATTGCCCCTTTGGCCCTCCCCGTGCTCATCCTTACTCGATTACAGTCACCCTTATATATTTATTTACCCGCTTATTTATTCATGCCGAAGCCACCGGCGGTCGTAGTCAAAACAATTAATGTCCTGGGGGGGGGCGGGAGGGGGGGGCGTGGGGTCCCCTGCCAGCGGAACGGTGGCGATGGTGAGTGGCGTGCCCAGATGATACGTGGTCTTATCCTCGCGCGACTCATTAAAGCCACGAACAAGAAACTCGTGGTCCACATGAGGTCCAGGCCCCCGCACTGATTCTTTTGTAATGGAGGTCAAAGGCAGGGCAAGTGCAGTTGCGTAATGGCTTTGCATTACTTCAAGCGCGGCTATTTTCCCTTTCTTTTCCTTAATTATCCTTGCCTGCATTGTCAGCTCGTTGGGAGCCATCCCCGATCAATCCAACAGAGGTTTGTTTTCCAAAGCGCCACCCCCCCACCCCCCTCAACGATACCGTCAGCAGGTGCCGCTCTGCCCACGTCTGTCAAACTTATAAAGAGGAGTTGAATTGACACGACGTGAGTTAACAAGTCTTAACGGTGTTTTTTTTTGGTTGTTGTTTGCCTGCGGGTTAGTTATTCGTAATTTTCGTTGCCGTTGTCGAAGCACGTCGTGTCCTGGGCGCTCTCCCCACGGCAACCAGGTTGAGCCATCTGTCACTCGTGACGAGCATCACCTGGTCGCCCACGCTCATGGCGATAGCCAATGACACAAATATTACACGCGCAGCGTTCTTGAACTGTCTTCGAGGGTGACTTCATAAGGGGCGCCACAAGATGGAAATAGTTCCAGGCATATGAGCTGTTTCTTTTTAAATCCTATATCTTAAGTTCACTTGCTTGCTTGCTTGCGCGCTTAGGACCGTGCAAATCTTTCGGTCGTTTTTTAACCCACTTCCCGTGATCCAATCGAGCTGACATTTTGCACACAGACTCGTTGTGCGTGACAATTTATTTTCGTGAAAACATTTTTCCCAAATTTTCCACTTTTTAGGAATTTTTTTTTTCATATTTAATTTAAAATACCAATGTGATAAAAATGAAACTCTTACTCAAGAAAAACAGAAATGAATAATAAAATAAAACCGATGCCACGCATATCAAGGAATTATAGTGAAAAACTTTGTTTTTATGGGTTAATTTTTTAACATCATTAAAGCGGGGCCAATCGCGTTGGAGCGAGTCTACGCACGCCACGGACATTTGTGTACGGTATAAAGGTGTCAGTTTTGTACCAGTTTAAAAGGGTAAAAACCTACCACTATATTTTGCCACTGGTAAAAGAGATCTCATAGGGTATTTCCCAGTTTAACAAACGCCCTCTGAATATCATAGCCGGAATACTGTTTGGCGTTTGCAAGTCTCTTACGTGCTATGCCCGCGTATTGAAAGAGCATACTAATGAGCCACGGACATCTCGAGTTTGGGCGTTTTGAAAGTGAGCTTAAATCAATTGGAGAAAATTCACTAATGAGCTCTTCATTAGAGCCGTTTGATAAATAATGCGACGACGCAGATGATTTGTTGATCAGCGATTGGTAATGCCGTTGCAAATCTTCCCCTCATCACTTATGATCTAATGTTTGTGCCTTTGTGCGGATCAAGACGCACTTTTTAGGCGATCTCATATTCCCACGTTGCATCTTTGGGACGCTGTATCGCCTACAATGTTGCCCGTTCTCTATTTAAGGCCTCGACACAGAGGCATTGGGTCTCTGTGTGTCTATGTTGTGTCTCTCTCTGTGTGTCTATGTTGTGGGGAGCGGTGGTGTAGCGGTTAGCGCGCTGCGCTATGAACCTGGCGACCCGGGTTCGATTCCCGCTCACTGGCCAACACCGGTGACGATTATCTGAACCGGTCCTGGGCCTCCCCTAGGTCGACTCGGCCTTAAATGGGTACTTGGTGCGATGTGTAAACATCGCCACTGGGGAGACAAAGGCGGTCGGGCGTGGTGCTGGCCACCCACCCCCTCGTGTACCGTTGCGGCCTTCATAAGTGATCGCTAACAGCACTTGTCCCTACAGTCTGCTCAGGCTATATGGGGGATCTTTGTCTATGTTGTGTGCCTCTCTCTGTGGCTCTATATTGTCTCTCTCTGCTTGTGTGTCTGTCTGTGTGACGTCTCTCTCTCAAATTTAGTTCCACCTGATGGTTGCTTGTGTTGCAATCGAAACGGCGTATTCAATTATTTTATTAATTTTCTTTTTATGTGACTTTACCGAAAGAACCAAAGAGTAATTCCTGCAGTCACGAAAGCTTCAAATCAGAGTAATAAAGAAAAACTAAACCAATACGACAACGTGCGTCTGTGCGCGCACACACAATCACATTATGTAAATACAAAAAAAAACTTTGAGTGCACTACTACTCTACTCGTGAGCACACATCGAAGCCGTATTGCTCATCAGGTAAATATCGGGAATCCAACCTTCCCAAATCACCACAACAGAAAGTCATATCGAGGAAAACAGGAAATGCTTACATTCTTCCAATAACAAATACACCGTAATTATAACTTTTCGAGGTGTAAAATTTTGTAGTCTAACACATTAACGGAAGCAGTTGTTTTTTTACCATACGAGGGTTTCTCTAAATGCTCCGTTTTCCTCTCAACGTTCTCTCTCTCTCTGCCTCTCCGAGAGACAGCGAATGCTGTGCGTTGGCGGCGGTGGCGCATTGCAAGTTCAAATCACCATCGTTATTTTGAGTCCCTTACGAGAGGGTGTGTACCTCGGAGGGAGCCGCCATGCTGTGATGGTCAGCAGCACCAGACAGAGTCGCCGGTTTGACTCCATCTCCCTGCTCTGCAGCTGAAATTAACTAAACTAAACTATTTGTGTTTTACCAGCTAAGGCCCACTGAGCTATATAGCTCTTTTTCAGAAGCGACCTGGCCACAAATGATAGCTCAATGAAGTGGCTTATCGCGTGGAAATGTATTGCAGCCAAAGACTCGACAGGCATGTTTTCTAAACGTGGATGGGAAAAAACCGGAGGACCCGAATCAAAATCCACGCGACCACGGGGAGAACATGCAAAATCAAAATATACCGGTCTCAGGGTTGGGATGGGACACACGACCACCTATATAACCAGGTGAGAGGCAGTTAACATCTCGCCACCGTGGCAGTAACACGCGGGGGGGGGGACGAGTTCTTATAACCCACTGCCACTGATCACACAGCAGTGTCAAATGGACACAACTGCAGTCAGCTGATTGGCAGGACGCTTGCAGTGGGGTCAAACAGTGGGTACGCGCCTCTTCAGACGTCCGGCTCGGCATCGAAGAGTACGCCAAACAAACCGCTAAAATCTACGCTCTGGTGAAGGTCCTTCTCGACTGCAGTGGCACGAGTGAGAAAGCGAAGAGTTGCAGGGCTGCTCCATTTTACCTCGGGGAGAGAGACGGGACTTTGGGGGTAAATTCAAGTTGAACTAAATATTTCACGACACCCTCTGCGTTACCTCTCGCGTGCGGCAACAAAAGCACCGAGGCCTCCAAGCCTGCGACGCTCACTCCAAATATTCGCGCTCCGAATGCAGTAATAGGAATGTTTTAGTGCTTCCATCTTTAATTAATTATCGACTTCTGTGTTAATACACCGATAACTTAGTAAGGCTGTTAAATAAATTAATGGTAACTTTAAGGATCGAATCAATTTGGATGTGTCTTCAAGTATAAATAAGAAGAGAATTGGATTTTGTTGTTTGTTGTTGTTGTGCAAATAAGTGCCGTGCTTTACATTCCAAATGAGGCAGCTTATTTTTTTTAATAACTGCGCTTTGATTCGCCTGACGTGGAGCTCGTGTCAGCCTCACCTGAGGCAAACATGATGGGATGTTAAAGAGACCAATTTCTCGACACCCTGACATATTTATGTAAAGGGACGCGGTAAATTTCACCGTTTGCTTGCATACATGAATTAATACTAAGCACTTTGGGGAAGCATTCTGGACACAATAATCTGTAGCTGGAGGCTAGAGAGGCCCTGATGAAGTACAAATCCTTCCTTAGTTAAAACAGGCCATAGCGGAAGGCCCCCTGCTGTGCTCTGTAATTGTGAAGATCTGTCTAAGTGACAGATAATTAAAAAGGAAATAAGCAAACTCAATGAGGAAAAATAGATTTGCATGAATCACGTTTGATTACAAGCGAGGCAAAGTGGATTTTTATAAATTTTCTGTCTTACTCCGAGTGCCATGGGAATCCCGCTGCCATGTCAACACCATCATGGGTGCGCTTTAAAAAATAATATTTATTGCACACTGCCCCTTCGAAAGGCAACGTGGTCATTCTTTACCAAGTAATATTATTTATTGTGTACTGCCCTATCAATAAGCAACCAGGGTATGCTTAAAATACACGTTATTTATTGCTTGCTGCCCTATCTATAACCGACACAGGCACACCTTTAAAAGTAATGTTATGTATTGCTTGCTTTGCTGTCCATCACCAACTTGGGTATACTTGGGTATAATTTTTTTCCTTGTTATTTATTGAGAGCTGTAGGCTGCACTATCGAGAGCTAAGACCTTCGCAGAATGGATTAGTGGATGTCTCCAGCTAAATATCTAAATATTGAGCAGGATACGTAACTCACAAAGCTGATGCATTTAATGGTAAGGCTTTCAAAACAGATATTGGTGATTTCTTGTGTTCCCTTCGACTGTATTGCTCCAGAACAATCCAATGATTCCTTTTGAAGACTGAAAAAAGTACAAATTCTTCCCCCTTTTTTTGGTATCTGCTAGTATTTCTCCGTGTGATTTCAGATGCTCTCACCCAAAGTGACTGGGCGCATCTAATTTTGGAGGAAGCCGCCACTGCAAGCGGAGTGATGTCACCACCGATCTGCTCATCCAACTGCGAGAAGAGCCGTGGTGTGCGAGGTCGTCTACACGGTGCCGTGCTCACCGCCAGCCAGTACGCCACCACGCTCGGTTGCTATTCATCACCACGCTGGGTAAACCATTGGAAAAAAAATCGCATCTTAATTTTAAACTGCCTCAACGTTTGAATTCTAATGAACACCCCCCCCCCCCCTGCAATCGACGCTTCATTAAGCATCAGTTTGCAAACAATCCGTCCTTGAGGCGGTGACATGCCCAGGCCACAATCCACACTATGGCCATGCCTGCACTTGTAACCGCTCACCCACACGCCCGTCCACCCGTCCACGCGACCACCCGCTTCTCACATTATGGGATGCCACACACTTGAATGGACATTGTGTACCTCCGGACAGCACCGCATCATCGCGAGGATTTGTCTCCCGCGCACCCGGCCTCGTGATGTCGGGAATAATCACGTCTGCAAGATCACATTGTAATGTGTGAAGCGCAAAAGCCGCTACGCGAAAGTAACAAAAAGTTCACGAGTCCCCGTTCTGCGCCACTCGCATAGGTCCGACGAAAATGTGCGTGTGTCCGTGTCACAATTGCCAACGACTGCCGCACGAGCGTGCATAATGATTTACCGTCGGGTCAAAGCAGTGCACGTGTTTTTGTTCGTAGATTGGCTGGCGAGAAAGCGCGATTAAATATGACCACTTCACAGCGTAAGTGCTCCGGCAAGACAGCTTGCGACGCAGTGAACTGCCGTTGGCCGCAAGCTCAACATAGCGTGCGTGAACTTTGCATGCATAGCCCCCTCTTATCGATTGGATAGCAGACGAGGGCCTTCTCCACGCCCTCGCGCGCTGTGGAGGTTGTTTGATCATACTGCACCAGGCTGGTGAGTGCCGGTTTGGCGAGATCAGGGAGCACAGACGTGGGAGCATAGTACATCACAACAAGTGATTGTTTTTTTTTCCCGCACTGCCCTCTGCTGTCCACAATGTAGGCCTATGACAACCTGTTTGCGCATGGCGGTCACAAATCCAAACGCTACCCAGCGTCTGAGATGTGCAATAAGATCGGGCGTATTCGGGGGGGGGGGGGGGGTGTTTTTGTTAAAGGCAAAGACAAAAACACGTACACCACGCAGCAATATACACAGTATACACAGGACCACGGCTTGTGGGAAATCTTTTTGTATAACATTTGTTGTAGTAACACGTCTAATATCATACACCTTGAAGGCCGTGAATTTAATTAGGACAGGCTAACCTAATATTTGCTTTTCATAAAGCAACCTTTAACTTAGAGCTTTTAAAATAACTCGCTGTGTGCTTGGGAGACACGTGGCAGCCGAGGCACTCACCACATTTGACTCCACATTTTTTTAGTGACAGAATTTTGAAAAATAATTTATTTTCAGTCGACTACGACTGCGATAGTCAAATGAATAAATGAAAACTAATAGACACGACACGTTCACCGTCGAATTTAAGACGGGTTCACATCAACGTGCTTTCATGACACGGGTGGGGGGTGGGGGTAAAAACTATTGCAAACTAACTTTGGCGAAGAAACACATTTCGAATTTCACTTTCGAACGTAAATATCCGCATTTGCAACGGCGCACATGCACGTGGATTGTTGCTGTTGTAGAATAAAAACCACAGCGAACGGCCGACCCCGCTGCTCGTTATTAGGAAGCTGCAATTCTACAGGGCCCCTTAAAGCTCGGATTTCTTGATATTGGAAATGCAGTATCACGGTAAATAAAAGAGAGACTGCACAAGTTGTATCTGCAGCGACATTAAACATACGCGCGCAGTCGCACACACGTGTGTGTGCGACTCCCCACCCACAAGGCACTCGTAAAAAGCCAGGGAAACTGATATAAACAAATCAATGCGTCACTCGTCTGTGCGCATCCTACAGTCAAGGCGTCCAAATGTAGGTGTCCAAGTTTTGGGGTCACACGACCTACATAGGTGCATTACTGCCCCGGCGAGAAGAAAAATTGTATTAATAAAGTGTGCACGGCCAAGGAATGCCTAACGCCTACATTCTATTCTGTTAGATTACGACTGGAGTGCCGGACAAATTAGAATATAAGATTAAATTTACTTGCACTAAAATACAGTCGCTCTGCAGCTCCACGCGGCACTTGCAATGCCGCGCTCCCATCTTTATGCGACGCGGGAGTCAAATAAATCAGAAGTATCTTTGCATGGCAAAGTAAAATGTACAGTTATTAGGCTCTCATATAATCAGCTCTTTCAGCTCAAACATTTCACGGTGTCACCGGTGACTAAAGCACATGCGGACGGGTTGTAAAGTTTGTTCACGACTCTCTCGTTCGCTCGCTCGCTCGTTCGTTCGCGCACGCGAAGCGCGCCAGCGCGCCAGCGCGCCACCACGGACGAGGCGACGCGTGCACGATGGTGCGATATACACCGGGGGCCTCCACAGCCCCCCACTGCAGATTTAAGCATCGTACCTTCACGTGCATTTTTACGCCCCCCCCCCCGCGCCGCCGCCGCCGCCAGCCCGTCACCTTTACGAGCCTGGGCGTAAATTTGAGCGACGCAGTGTCCTTAACCCCTCGTCGTTTGCTACCGAACCAGCAGCGGAGCGTAAAACCTCCACGGCACCGCATTTGCTCGGGGATTCTCTGCGGCTGGCGATCCCCATGTCCCACGCGCACGCAACACGCCCCGGCACAATCGAGCGCACGCGCGCGCGCGCAGACGCGTCGCGTCGCCCGTCCGCACGGCCGTAAACCAAAGCAGGCAACAACGAAGTGAACGAGATCAGGTACCTACCCAAACATACATCATCATCCTGAAGACGCGTTTCACTCACGGGCGGGCAGAGGAATCTGAGTGCAGATGGGATATAATTACGGACAAATGAAAATAAAATAAAAACAGCTCTGGCTTCGAAGCTCTGTTGCTAAATTACTCCCGCTTCTCTGTTGCCTCAACTTGGCTCTGGTCTGAATGGACTTGCAAATTCTTGTCGCTGCAGTGCCTGCTTTGCCGGCTTGCCCAAACGGCGCGTGCACTGCCTTGCTGCAGGCTGTTACAACTCTGCCGAGCCTGTTTGTGCGGAATCCTTAGTCACACGCTCCCTCGCCAGCCTCCTGCGCATGCAAGGGGCTGCTGTACAGTGCAAGTCGTGTGGGCGCGCGTGTGCGCGCGCGTTGCCACGATGTCCGCGACGATTCTGAGCCATCCACGGAAAGAGTTGCGTACAATTAACTCAGAGGTCGTTCACACGGTGCCAAACGCGCTCCGGGACCCGAGTAAAATAACTCGCAGGCAAGGTGCATTTTTTTTTTAACCGCGCCGCCCGTCAAACGATACCCTTTCCAAAAAACAAAATGTTTTACTCGCATTTATTGTATTTTGTTATTTAATAGCGAAAGCAAGAATCGACTTGCATGATTGTGAGTGGAGCAAAATGATGCAGAGGTTGAACGGGGGGGAAGGGTGGCGGTGGCAGGCCGGGTGGCGGGGGTGATGGAACTTAATGACTCCAGAAAGGGTCCAAAATATTAGCAGAGCGGTTTGGCGCAGCAGCAGCAGCAATAAAACCCTGCGTTCGTTCGCTGGCTGGCTGGCTGGCCAGGGGGATGCAAGGAGCCCCTGGGGATGCGGACCGGGTGCACGGCGGCCAGGGAGGGGCCGCAGCGCGCTCTCCCTGCCCTGCTCAGGGATGCCGTGCGGGTGCCGTGGGGTCGGAGGGCCTGGCCGACGACAGTGGCAAGGGGCAGTTTTTTTTTTTGGCGACGTTTGGTTTTTTGGGGGGGCGAGATTCGATTGGGGAAGAGTGGATAGGCTGGGAGCGGAGTTGGTGTGTGTGGGGGGAGGGGTGATATCTGCATTTGTTGCAAACGAGCTGCAACGTGCAAACGCCAACCGCGTTGCCAAACAAATGAACGTTCGGAGAGCAGAGAAATGCGTAATGGAATTCGTGGAACTGACGTCAATGGGACACTTGAGGTAAACTCTAATTATCTGCATTCTCCGGGCTGATTTATGTCGCTGCGAACGATATATCGACGCGATACGATGCTTGTCTGGAGCTTCGGAGCAACGTGGGCCTCGTGAAGGTGCGATGACTTCAGCGATATATGCTCAGCGGGGTGTATTCTGTACTCAGATGTGTGAGCGCCACAGATATGGGAGAGTGTGTGCCTGATTCGAGGTGTTAAACCTGCACAGATAGGAACACAGTCGCCCACGGAGATGGGAGTCACACAGACGCGCGCAAGCTCGACTTGTGACAAAGTACCGAGTGCAATTCGTCAACACGCAAGCCCTGTGCACACGGAGAGCCCTGCAGCCTTGAGTCAGTTGGTCCGGGGGAGAGGAATTCCCAGTTGTATAATGGTAAAAAGCATGAGTGGGCTTCCACGGAACGCCCTATGTTGTGGCTTGCGGTATAGCGTTTACTAGACACGTGTGGGTGTTGTTGTTGCTGCTGCGATCGTTGTAGGTAGTGCCCAGAGCGAGCTAAGCGGTGCAACGCGGGGCCAAGCAGCCGTACACACACACACAGAGAGTCCGAGATTAGACTTAAGCAGCCCACATTGCACACAGCAAGAGGGGGAGGAGATGGGGGGGGGGGAGAACACCAACAATATAATTACATTTTCAGACTTTTGCTGAAATGCACATTCTTGCACAGAAGTAATGTCTTAACTTATATATATACAAACACACACACAGCAAGTTTGACATACAAAGCTTTTGGAAATAAAATAAAAAGTAGAATCTTGTTTCCTTTATATTTGAAATCTATAAGAAATGTTAAAACGTCCCTTTTTTCCAGTCTAGTCCACACGCTCCAGGCACAGTGCGAATACGAAGCTCACTCTATTGATTCAATATTATCGCGCATGGCGATAATTAACATGGGCGGCACGGAGCAAGCTGCTGCTCCACCTGAACTGACAAGGAACATTTATTTAATTGATTACACTCCGGATACTTAATGCCAGCAAGTTTGGCTTGGGGTGAGCGTGCGGGGGGTTACTGGCTATGCGCTGACGGGACAGGGACAGCTGATCGCACAAGGATGCTCAGTGGGCGATTGTACCCCGCCGTCACCACAAAGGGCATCAGCGTTACCCTAAACTCCTCTTCACTTTCGCTGCCGAAAACGAAATGAACACGGCCTGTCTTCCGAGCGCAGACACCAAGCAGAGGAGGGGCGGGGGGGGGAGGTTCGTTAACTCCTTCCCGGTTCCAGTAGCGAGCGTGCATATAGTACAGGGTGTCGCTGATTCGTCCACGGGCTAACACAATGGCAGTGCCACGCTTGTCCTGCTTCCGTCAAGGACCATTTGTTCCGCTGCGTTAGTATGCACGGCATTGTTTCGGCGAAAACAAGTAAAGCTTGCCACTTCTAAGAATCTACAACGACAAACAAACCCGCAAGGAATCCGAAACCGCTCTGCCCTTCCGCGGGCGCTCACCACCCAAAGCACTCGGCCGTTTGCAAGCGCTGTTTCCACATCTCGGGTGTGCGGTTTAAATCCGGCACCAAATAACATTAATTGTTTTGTTGGTCCGCTTCTTCTTTTCATTATTCTGCTTCTTCTGCCCGTGGCGAGACAGGGCGTTTTACAAAATATCTTCCCCAGTCTAGCCGTGGCTCAGAAGAAGAAATGTCCCATTCACAACCCAATCACTCCCTCGGCTGTGTCCTATTTCTCAATCAATAAAAGGCGTCCTTGATTTTACTACTCGTCTACAAGCAAATAAATAAAGAAAACGGTCCTTCAAGATAGTGGAAAATTAATCAGAAAGTGTATTTCCTTGGTTTCGGACCAGTTTCTAACTGCATCAGATCTATAAAAATGATCTTCCATATGCAGTATTTGAAAATTGCAATTCTACGTGATCTATGGCTCGACTTCAAGCTGCAGTATATAATTCTTTATTTGAGGAAAATACAACAGAGCGTTAGATGTCTGCATGGCACATGGGAATGATCTATAAGTACTTGGCTGCTTCGGGTAGAATATGGAATAAATTCTTCATCTGCAAGAAAGACATTTCAATATGGGTTTTTTTTTTTGCAAATATCTTTGGCCCATAATGTTCAATATATCAAAGTCACTGTGGATTTAACCGCACCTTGCCTTTGATGCTCTCTACTTCACAGGGTGCCAACGAAGCACCGGTGGTGGGTCGTCGTCTTCTTCTTCTTATCATAATTAACGCATAACCTCACGGACGCAATATCTTTCTTGTTGTTTTTTAATAAGGAAGACAAAAAATACACGCGGCGTTTTTTCATCCCTCCCAGAACGTCCTTTTTTTCGTCGGAGTGAGTGGCTGTGTGGAGGGGGGGGGTATAAGGTGTGGGGAAACAGCACCACTGTGTGACTAACGAAACGTCACCATCACCGTTGGACTAACGAAACGGTACCACAACGGGACTAATGGAACGGCGCCAGTGTGGGACTAACGAAACGCCGACGAGCCTGCTCTTCCAGGGAATACTAAATCATGCCTTTAACAAATATAACGCTGAAGATGTCAGCAAGCTATAAATGTACAGTTCCGTACATCATTACTTTATAGACTCAGCTGGACAATCGGGTCCCTCCCTCACCACCACCACCATCAACCACCCCCTGATACCCCACCCACGAGCCATCCTTCTCAGAGACAGCCACCCCTGCTCTCTCTCGCCCTCTCCCTCCCTGCACCTCTCCCATCTCTCCCTTTTTTTTGCTTCCCATGCAAAAAGATCACCCCCAAGCCTACCTTCTCATTTAGCAGCGGGCAGGTGCAGACATTTATCTGGGACTAAATTATCACAGCCGGCTGCTCTGCTCACTCCACGGGGCGAAAGCAGAAGCCAAGCAGTTAATCCTGTGCCATTGGGCCAGGAGGCGTCAAAATCCACCGTTCAGCACTTACGCATGCCACTCTCCCTCAGGGCAGTGCTATTGGTGAGGAGCAGGGGCTGGAGGTGGGGGCTAAGGGAGAGGAGGAGGAGGAGGGGGAGCGAGGGAACGGGGGGGAGCAGGCACCTCGTGTCGGCTCGAATGCCCAACTTTGCAAGGGCCGACAAGAATTTGGACTATAATTCACGTCAGCCACCGA
The DNA here is from genome assembly GCF_964198595.1 of Lampetra fluviatilis. Taxonomy (NCBI): domain Eukaryota; kingdom Metazoa; phylum Chordata; class Hyperoartia; order Petromyzontiformes; family Petromyzontidae; genus Lampetra; species Lampetra fluviatilis. The sequence continues at coordinate 21,206,879 of NC_136279.1, read as the reverse complement.
GAGTAGTGCTGCGAGCTTGGGAAAATAATATCTCTATATGCAGTGGCAGCCTTAGGGTTTGTGGAGGCCCCCAGTAGGACACTACCATTGGGCTTCCTGGCCACGGCGTATATATTTATGCTACAAGTGCTGCTTCAGCAACTCTAGTAAATTAAAAATTGGTAAATGAATTGCCTATTGGTTAATGCATGTCTATAAATTACTTGCTGCGTTCCCAACCCCCATCTCAGCCATTGGGTCCCCTATGGGCACACGTTTTTTTCTCGTTGTTTAGACCGTCCCTGTTTATAATATAATCCAGCGTGGTGGTGTGCTGTAGAGGGAGCAGATTAACATTGTTTTACATAATACTACGAAGCGTGTTATTAAGTAAAACCTCAACGGGTGTCATTTTAACCATCAGTTGCAAAGACTATCACAGCTGCCAGATGAACCCCAGGTGATACTACCGATATATAATCTTCAGAGACCACAATCTCTGAGTCACATCAAAAGGAACGCTATTATTTAAACCAAAAATCGCATTGCATAGTCTCGCTGGAATTTCGAATTAAATGCTTTCCGTAGCAGTGGTGGGCAATGTTAAGGAAGAGCTCTGCTCTCACCGCATGAACATATAAAGGTTCATCCTGCTCCAATTAACACGGGTGTTGTGTTATTTGAATTACGTCGTGCGAGCCCACCCCCCCCCCCCCCCTGGAAAAAATATGTAATTTTTTCCCACAGAGCCGAACAGTGTTTCCCCTTGTAAACGTAGTTATTCCCAAATGAATACCACCACACTAATAGCGTCACTATCACGTGCGATGTACACTTTGTTGTTTTTTTTTTGCTGCGCTAAAATCGAGAGAGGAAAAGGTTTTACGCTCCACGCGTAAAAAAAAAAGAATCCTTTAAAGTGGCCCTGGGCTCACAGTGATTTCGCTGTCAGAAAAGCGAGCGCTGGGTGTTTGGAGAAGCTGCAGACCTAGCAGAGTTCATGACCCCAATATCGGAGTGTTCTATTTCCCCCCCCCCCTTTTTTCAGTGCCTGCCCCAGGATGCTCCACCAGTGGCACTTTCTCACCCGGCTGGCCCTTTACCTCGTGCGCGCATTCCTAATTTCTGCTGATCCCATCTCTTTGGGGGTCCCTGTCGCACCCCCTTAACGAAAACCTTGTCATGTACGTTTGTTCTGCCGCTAACCCCGCCGTGTCCCCCCCCCCTCATCCCCCAACACCGACCCCAGCATTTGCCTGGCGATGGCTTCCGATTCGCAAAAAACAGCATGGGGGAGGCCAATTTCAAAGTCATGAAACAAAATCAAATAACGCCAAATTAAATATATTAAAGGATTTGCGCCTCCGAGCACAGAAGCGCACCACGAAAGTGGAGGTCCCCACGGATGGCTGTTTTGCATTCACGTGCGGCGCCTCTACAGATGTGCAGCAACATGCTAATCAATGGTGCAGAAAATAAACATTAACCAAAAAGCCTTCTGGAGAAACCAGGCGTTAAAAGAGCGCTGTAACAAAGCTTCAATTACGAGTGATTTCCTTCACAGCTTGCCTCCTCGCCCAGACGCAGAAGAGAAGCATTAACCCTTCAACTTAATTATTCAGACATCGTTCGCAGACGGGGATTAAGGTCGCCGTGGGCCCTAAGCCAGGGACATTTCTTGGGCCCTCCCTCCCACGGCCTCGGTTTGTGCAGTCACCCACCCGTTCTGCGCCCCGTACAATCGTGAGCAACAACCTCGCTCTGACTGCTGAATTTTCTGGCCCTTGCGGTCACTGGGGTGTGTGTTCAAAGCCTGAACTCATAATTTGCGTCATCATCGTCGTCGTCATCATCGTCGTCGTCATCATCGACGTGAAGAGTGAAGGTGTTGCTGCGGAAGAACTAATAGTCCGGCGGTGATGGCTGTGCCGAACGTGGCCTGTGAGCCCGCACTGTGGAGGCAGCAGCCAGGATTGGCAGATGGCACAACAATATTGTGAAACTCCCTTCCCGTGAATGTCGATGAAGTGCCGTACCCTGACTTGCTAGGAGGAAACTTTTCCGTCTGTATGGGATAGTGTTTCCCCCTCACCACACATGTGGGTTTTATCCGAGTACTCCAGTTTCCTCCCACCTCTAAACACTCACGAATTGGCCGATAACACCTTAATATATAGAAAGGACTGCAGAGCTTGAGTTACTGTTGGCACGGGCTCATAGCGTGGCTGCTCTCCCGCTTGTCTGTGGTTCCTCGCACCTCTGAGTCGTTCTCTCTCTGTTCAATGGAGAGCGAATACTGTGCGGCCAATTACAAATTGAAATTATTATTATTATTACTACTACTACTACCTTAGCATGCCGGGTGAAAAATATATTCTAAGGACTCATACACCTCTCGTAGAAACACCAGCCAAGAACATGAGATCATAGCTTTGCCAGTGAGCTTCATCAGGATATGATCTCATCCGCTCTCACACGTTGTGGGTTACTAGTGGGGGATTTCATGCTGCATACATCCCAAAATGAAAACAGCTGATCTCGCTCGCTTGCACCACGTGTTGACATCTGACGTACTCAAAAGATTGCTTAAAATACTTTGCATAGCTCACTGGCAAACTGGTAACAAGCGGCAAAACAACTAAGTTTGGTGGTCTCGTAGTAGGAACCGGATGCAAGAGTTCATGAAGACATTCCGATTGAAACTGGCCTTGGAGGTGCGAAAGGTGATTTAATGGTGATCCCGGCACTGTGGGCTACACACACAAACAATCTTCTACGCGAAACAAGGCCAGGTAGAGTTTAACGCGAATGCAGCAGTGTAAATGAAATGCCATCATTTCCTATGTTTGATAATGTGAACTGCGATTCTTGCAAGGTTGGTTTTTTTTTGCATCCTTGATCATCTGCTTCTGAACTCTTTTTTTGTTACAGGTCATCATGCAAATATCACAGCTCATACTAAACTTAAGCATGACAATATTTAATTAAATTCCCATCATAATTCAAAAATAATACATCACCATCATCATCCTTGTACAACCAACACAGGGATGCATATCGCATCTGCAGGTCGAAAAAACTTAAAATCCCAACTCCGATGTAGGTTCCCATGCCGAACCCTAACCCCGTTGCAGGTTTCCATGCCGAACAGGAAGCTGCCATTTTGCAGAAGCTTTCGTTATTACAAGAGCTACCATCTTCTTGGTTATTTCGGTAAAGTCACGTAGAAGGGAAGTAATAAAATAATAAAAATAAATAAAAAAAATTATCACGACGTTTCGGCTACAACGCAAGGCTGCTTGCGTTGTAGCCGAAACGTCGTGAGAATTATTTTATTTTATTATGTTTTATTTTTATTATATTATTACTTCCCTTCTACGTGACTTTACCGAAAGAACCAAGAAGATGAATCCCTGCAGTCACGAAAGCTTTAAATCGAAAAGAGCTACCATCCTGGGCTGCACCTTACTGGGTATGCCATGCACCCTGGGAGCGTTATTTACAGCACTGCAATGCTGCAACGGATAAAACAACCAGCACCGCATTTCTCTTTCAATTAAAAACAAAAACAGTATCAAAATAGCGAGCACTTAAAAAAAAACACTCAAACCCCCCGTTGAGTGCGGTATTATGATTGGTGGCATTTAGCCAAATGCTCACCTTCCTCTTGACATTTATAAGCCGGTGGCGATCGCTAGACTCAGGAAGTGCACATTCTTGAAATTAAGAAATATCTGTTTTTTTAACTGCTGCGCCGGGTTTTAAAATTAAAACACTGCAAAATCTATAATACACTCAAGCTGTTTATTGCTCAAAATTAATACAGCGGGCGTAATTAATAAACCTAAAGTTTTTGATCTTACGAGTGCGTTCATGAACCCGCACACATGCGCTTGATATTTAATCTCCCATAATCTCCGAATGTTCAGTTGTCCAATTAACTGGGCCCTCAAGCGGAGCCAAGCACTCGCGGTTTTTTTACGATATTAAAAGAGTCGCGTGATTAATCGTTTTTTAACATGCTGGCGGGGAAGATTTCACACACTGAGATCCTATCAAAACAAAGAGCGAGTCAAGGAGCAGCGACGGAATCTGCGATCTGCGTGCATGAATTAATTAACTGCGGCATATTACACGGCAAATAGAGCTTTTTTTGACTTTGATGAAAATGATATATCGAAATAGAAATCAAACATTTATTATTAAAAATTCACAAATTTCACAGTTTGCGTATATGAACATGTTATTAACCTGTGAGGAATTAAACAATAAAGGATGATGGGTTTTTACTTGTATTATGAATACTTTATAGGATAGACTTAAATAGCAGTGCACTTCAATTCCCTCGGATGGATTGTCCTAATAGCAGGCACGCAACATGCAGATTCTACAATACCAATATCAGAGAGGTTGAATTTGCGATGTTTATCAATGTCAATTACTTAGTACTTAATTCAGCTGTTATAAACACTTTGCAGAACATACCGTAACGGAGCGTATTACACACATGATAATGCACGAGTTGGCAATATTGGAAAATAAATGTGAGATCAATGTTCTCAACAGTATACGGTAGGTCCAGAACAATTACGGCGATTACATTCCCTTCCAATTAGAGATGCATGAGAATGTGTCGACGCAACAGTCATGACTTGCAACAGTGACGTGACATTCGGTTTGACGAAACGTGTTTCTGTGGTGGCATCTAACGTCAAACTATGGGGCGGAGAGAAAAAAATAATGCAGAAAAAAAGTACGTGGTATGAGTTTTCTCCACAACAACTGGGATCAACGTGGTATTTTAAATCTAGTTATATAAAGTATGCTTCTCCTACCCGACATATAATAACGTTCTATTGAACAATCCAAGCCACACACATTCAACCGTAGCATTTATTTGTTTACATAGTGTGCTGCAGTTAGAGAAAAAAAAACACACAGAAATTGCCACATCCAAGTGGAGTGTTACATGATCGAGGATAAATGTTTAATTCACGTGGGATTCAGAGGTCCTTCGTGTGCACAGGCAGGCATTTCTGCATTGAGCGCTGACATCTCTCTGCATCGCGGTTGTGATTTACGGCGCGTCCTCGTGTTTTGTCGATACTCTGGGTGGCATGTAAACAACCCGGAAAACTACAGCTCCAATACCACGGCCGTTGCCATTCATTCATGGTAGGGCACTGTCGAGCGGAAGATTAACACAGTTTAATTCCAGCCACAGCAGAGGCAGCGGTTATTGCATACGTTCTGCAAACGCCAAATTCCGTCTTGGTCGACGGAACATTTATTGCTTTCCATGTTTCATCAGCACTCCTGCGAAACAAAGCAAATGCATCACCCCGTTTATTACCCAATTCAGTCTCGTTTGAGTTCTTGCTTATTGTCATTAATTAAGAGGTTTGCAAAATATGGAGGGCACTCAAAAGCTGGCAATGCGATTTCACCTTTTGTTTGTACGTAAAAAGTAAAAACGTTCGAGTAAACTGCAAAACGAATAATGAATAAATGTTAACAAACACATTCATAAACCCCACTGCAAAAGTGGAAAGTTAATTATAATCTTGCATTTTCCATTGTGCGTTAAACATCATCCAGTGTCTATTTTGCAGTGTGCACAAATTACCTTGGGGGGACACATCAGCTATGGACTCAATACTTTAAACCTAATTCTCCAGGTCATAAAAACACATTAATATGGATAAAGCCCATTCTGCCAAACAAGGTTAATGTGCTAAATTTCAGCACCACGGCCAGAGACATCAGCAAAGTACATCTCTTGAAGAGAAATTGTTTTAATATTTGCGCATGCGTTTTTTTTTCTTACTACTCAATGGACCCAGACTGCATGTAAAGCACTCCCCCGTGCATAATTGTCTTAACTCATATTGTATCTTATGATGGCTCGTAAAAAAAACTGCTAAAAAACAATCAAGGACACTGTCCCACTCTCTACGTAAAGGGCAGCCTTGGTGTGTATCTCGTCAGCTTTACGGAGAGGCTAGTCAATCGCCGAAGTTAGCCACTTATCACAAAGGCAGGCAGCGGGACAGGACACAACTACCATGCCTAAAGCAATTATCTCACCCACAGCGAGGCCCTGCTGTTTAAACAAAATATTCTGGGAGGCTGTCCATTGTCTGTTCTCTTAAACAGGGGTGTGTAAATAATTCACACACTAAGTGCACTTACAGGCATTCATCAAGTCATGGCTTCTTAGTCTTCCCCGTTGTGTGCTCTCTATCACCCCGCCAGCTTCACGCAGCCACTTGAAGGCTGCTGAAGCCCGAAGCAACGCCTCCCTCCAGCATCATTACATAATGCCTCTCGACTGATTCACTGAAACACGAGCGCACCTAGCCACGTGGAGTGAAAACGTGTTCCCGAGACCAACCGCGCTCGAAATGAACGTCGCCCATTCCACTCGCGGGCAAATCACATCGTCTCCTGCTTCTGATGTGCATTTTCTCAAGCGAGGCAAGCGCGAGGGTTCACGACTCGAGTGCCAGCCGGGTTTCACTACCTCCGGGTGATGATTCGTCCGGCAGTTTAACGTGTACGTGTGAGAGATGCCTTTCGCGTCAGTGAAACAGTCCCCCTCTGTGAAGTGTTGCTGACAATGAGGACTCCTCGTGCCCATTTTTGTTAAATTGGTTTGGTGCCAGGCGACAGTTGTCATCCGCTAGCCGGGCGGCAAAGAGGCAAGGGGATACGTGACGCATTAGCAGCTGTCGCTTTGTCGCATGCACTCCTCACTCACAGTCAACTCCTCTTCACGCGGAGCATCTTGCAGAAAGAGACAGGGAGGTTGAGGGTGTTTGGGGGGGGGGAGGCTAGGGGGGATGAGAACGGGTGGTAGTAGTGGGGGGTGGGGTGGGGGGCTGTTGGCGGGTGGGAGATGTCAGTTGTAGCGCCATGATTTTATCTCTTTTTATTCAGTCACGGGAAATAAAAGATGAAGGAGGGGGGTACGGGTGGGTGTAGAGAAAAGAAGCAAAATAGATCGCCCCCCCCCACCCTCCCCTTTGGCAGCTGCCACTCCGCATGTGTGTAAGCAAAGTGCGAGCGCTGTGCCAAAACAGACAGTTTGCAGAGGAGGCACTTCAGCAGGAGGCTCCATCATTGTGTCAGATGGCACTTTGGACAGCTGCCCTCAAGCAATCACGCCGCAAGCGATTAGTCCGGGAACACCGCTGTGCCTATTTGTAACAATGAAATATTCGCTGAGCGCTGAATTGTTTTAAATAAAAGGCGAAACGCGACACTGCATAATTTCGATTGTTACCTTTTCGCTGCGCGGCATTGTCTGATGTATGTTTTTTTTTTATCCATTCGAGTGTACACGCATTTGCGCACCAGGGCCAGTACTTTTTTATGTCGCGCTTTATGAGATCAGCGGCATATCTGTGCAAGATTCGGCACGCAATTGAATACAAATGGCTGCTTCAAAGCAAATTAATCTGCCCATGTACATCAATATCACACATTGCAAATTATATTTCGCTTTGCCTTTATAGCCAAGGAATAATCCAAATTACCAGAACCCTATAGTAAGGTATGCGATGGGCCTTTGATCATTTGTGTTGCTTTCAAATCACAGAACATGATATCATGTATTGCATAGGCTTATGGATGACTCCCAATGTCTTTACGGTGCCTTACGCCATTGTGTTATGCTAAACACAAGAAACCCTTCCATCTTGCACACATGTCCTCACACAAAGATATCTATTTTGCACTCGCTTGCCAAATGATCGCCTCCTGTTCTTTGGCGCTTTGGTACTCCGCGATGCAACGCGGAACCCTTGCTTGAGAAAATCGAGCCCTCCACTTCCCCGCCACTAATCAGCACTTATCTCCCAACCACCCGACTCTTCGCCTCCACCGCTACCGCCGTCTTAAGATTACCGTTCCGCCGCGATTCTACGGTGCCGCGGATTGTTTTGGGGGAGGGGGGAGGGCGAGGCGATGGCGGGCGTGCGAGCGTGGTTTAGGAGCGGTCCCGGCCAAAGCACCTCTCTGCTCGCGGCAGATAAGCAGGCTGCATCAGAGCTGACTCCGATAGAGCTGTAATTTAATGACACAAGACCGTGCCACCTCCCCTCATCTAAAAGCACTCCCGGTAACAGCCAGCCACAAGCCCAGCTTGCTGTGTGGTACGAGCAGTGCCACTTTTACAACAAAATAAATTAAGATCTGTGTGTGATGGGAGGGGGGGAAAAAAGAAGCGCTGCCAGCTTTTTGAGCCACGGGGGTGTTGGTACATAATACTCTTGCGCGCAATTTGTCATGCCAGGTTTTTGGGAGAGCCCTCGAAACCTGAAATGAGCACATCGCCTTGAAAGCCGAGCTCCCTGAAGCCGGTTCAGTCATTTGGAACCGTCCGCCTTTATTATAATTATGCTCGGTTTTGTTTCCTCCTTGTGTCTGTTTACTATGTCTTACCCCAAATTAACTGCAATGTTTTGTTTTTCTTGACGTTGTGTTACTGCAAACATCAACGTTCATATGAAAGGTGTTTCGAGCACACGTTGACGTATTAGAAACACAATCGATGGAACGAACAAAAAAAAAGTTTGCATGCTGCGACCGCCACGTTAGGAACAAACAAAAAAATCAACACAGAAAATCACAAATGCCAGCCTCCATCACGTACACACTGGCGCGGCGAGAAATGTAAATTGACTTTTTCACACGAGTTCAACAAAAAAAAAGTAACCCTTTGGATACGGCTTCTGCAGAGCAATAATTCATTTATTGTAAATGAAAGTATTTATTTCGCTCGTGCTCGCTACAAATGTACAACGTTACGGTAAAAATTCTGTTTGCATTTATATATTTCATTTATGATGACAACTATACAAGATTAATAAGCGCCACCTGCCTTCGGCTTCGTCATCTGTGTAGCAAAGCATCGCGAGTTTGGCTAATTTCTTTATGCAACACATTTTTACAGCGTTATTTTTCAGTGCCTAATTATTCATGTCTGCCTCTCATTTGTAAATAATGTAAGTAACACTGGAAATGGACTTCGGTGTAAATCAGCTAAGTGCTGCAACATTGGAGATATCATACACTGTATATTCTTTAAAAAAATGTTTTTACAAATCAGTAGGCTTTCGCGACCAATATCATCCATAATAGGGGTGTTTTGGGTTAGATCGCGTAAATATATAAATGTGTCGTTAAAACCCACCACCACCCGACACAGCCAACTAGGAAGAGCTGTCGCCTGATGAAGCGAGTTGTAATTACTGGCGAAACGTCGTACTCAGATTGTAAATGTTGTGGCTTGGCTCTCCAACACACCGGTGTGCTGTACTAGTACACTATACACTACACTACTACACTATACACTACACTATACACTACACACTAGTGCTGTACTTGTGACGAATTGGAATGTTCTGTTTACGGGACAACCCTTACTAGTTGGCTGTGTCGGGTGGTGGCGGGTTTTAACGACACAACATTTATATAATAACGCGATCTAACCCAAAAACCTCTATTATGAACGTTTACAAATGTGACCATGTCGTGTTGTTGGATATCGAGCGCCAAACTATTGACAATCCCAAAGTTGTTAGTTCAAAGACTGCGGCTAACTCAGACAATTACCCCACTGGGGTGGATAAGATGAATGCCGCCACGTGGAAAGTCAACACAGTCCTGCGGAGGGAGCTGGTAGGAACGTTGGGTTGCTCGGTCAATGGCCAGGGTCAACGGCGGCGTGGTGTATTCCGCAAATATGCCCGACCGTGAGGGCGGGCACAGGCCGGCGTGTGTAGGTTAAACGTTGAGTTTTATAAGGGCACCACGGGGTGACCAGCCCCTCCCCACCCAGTCCTACCCCTTCCACCCCCCACCCAGCCCCACTCTCACCACCCAGCCCCTCCACCACCCTCCCCACCCAGCCCCTCCCCACCCTCCCCACCCAGCCCCTCCCCACCCTCCCCTCCCCACCCAGCCCCTCCCTCCCCACCCAGCCCCTCCCCACCCTCCCCTCTCCACCCAGCCCCACCCCTCCCATTTTTGGATGCACGACGGACGGACACAATAATCCCCTGTGGGCTGGTGTAACCAGGAGGTTCCTACCAGTAAATTGTCATGTAGAGACTGGTCACACAAGGGAGCACCGTTCCAATGGACGGATGAGCAAATAGAAAAAAAATGTAACCATACGTGTAAATTCACACAGCTGCCCCTTAGTGAGCTTTGTGAAAGTCGGCGGTGTGACTTCGTTCATTATTTGGCAAAGCCCCCTGAAAAATGTGACATTAAAATCCAATATATTTGTCCGGCTTTGTGGGGGGAGGATGGTGGAGCTTGTGTAAGGTCCCAGGCATGGTCGAATCTGCATGCAAATGATGGGGTGAGAAGCACTTTGCTGTTATTCAAGGGTTATCTTCCGCGTTCAATTGCGGCGTGACAGTTTGGACTGATGCAAGGGAAAGCATTAAAACTGGGCAACTATTGTCACCAACACAATTACAGGGCAGTTTTTTTTCTCTCTCCCTCTCTCTTTTTTTTCTTTACTCGTTAAGCTTTCAATGAGCAGTGTTTATTATTATTATTTGTATTAGAATCGCATAAAACATTTGTGACACGCCGCTTCTGAAGGATAGGATGAAAAACACATCATGTACATTACGCGTGATATTAATAAGGGCCTCGTTCGTTTCATAACACGGTAATCGGTAATATCAGATTAAGCATTACGAATGGTCTTCATTTAAAATGATGGATGACGGACGCGTTCCTCGCATGGATTTTTGTTTTTGCATAGCGTGACGCATAAAAGGTGTAACGAGGGAAAGGAGGGTTTGTGAGCTGTTGCAGTTATATATTACGTAGTTGAAAGCATGACAGACACAACTGCTGAGCATCTGTGTTGCGTTTTTGGTGTAATGCTGAGGTATAGATCCAACCAACCCCTGCACCACCCCACCAACAAATACCACCCCGCCCCCACCCCTTCTCACCATCACGACTCGTAAATTCTCGGACAGGTTTATAGAGATGGGCTGAGAGTGCATTCTTTCCCAGCCTTTTGGAATTAGACCCATAAAATATTCAAAAACTCTTCCGCCACCCAATCGCCGCCCCGGAGCAGTGCCCCCCCCCCCCCCCCGAACCGGAGACCTGGTATCCAGGTCCAAGCGGGACGACGTACAAAACCGCGGCGCAAACCACGGTAAAACATCCGCACTTTGCACATGGTCAGCTCTTTGATTATTTATAAGGGAAGGTTCAACAGCAAAGCGGGGGGGGGGGGGCAAAGGGAGGGGTGAGCCTTAGGGGCGATAACGGGCAGATAAGGAGACAAAAATCACTCGCCCTGAGCACAGAAGCTGTAGGCCAGGTCATAAAAGGGCAATGTTATCACCTCCATTTTAAGGGCCTAAACAGCCATTTTGGACAGGCAGGCTAGCCATGATTAATGTGACCACGTGGTGCTCTCATTGAAATCTGGCCACCACCATTAAATCTGCTGACCTCCAAAACCTCCACGCACACACACACACACCAATGCACCGCACACCCGACACGCGTGCAGCCTCTTCAGCCTGAGATATTGAGAGGATGCAAATGTGTTGGTTTCCTATGGAAGCCAACGCGACTCCTTAACCTGCACTCTCTACCTGAGCCGAAAAAAAGTAGAAATCTGCCTTCACTTGAAAGTTGGGAGGGCACACAAATTCGAGTCAAGCATTCGAATTACAGCATTTCATCGTCACGTTCGCCCACGGCTTTTTTTGTTGTTGGTGCGGAATGCGACGGGAGAAGTCTGTTCCATCTGGCTAAAATCTACCGGGGGTCGGCGCTCGGTCTAGCCACAGCTTGGGAAACGCACGCGGCTATGGCGATAGAGCGCTGGGCGGCGACGATCAATCCACGCGCACGCGTGCACCTCTTAGCCTACAGCAAGAGCGTCGAGCTGGAACGGAGGCGAGTCCATCAGGTGCTGAGCCATTTTGGCGGAGTGCTACAAACACAACAGACCACCTCCCCTGGTATATATCGGATAATTCAATCGATGCTCCCTCTAAAATGCGGCAAGAGCCACACTGAGCTTCACAGTGATTAGGCTCCATGGATTGCTGGCTGTGGTTTAGACAGTTGGCTTAATTGCTTATAGACCGATGAACCTGAAAGTGATAGCTGGCATGCAGGATGACCCGGAGGTAAATTAAGTGCATCCATTTGTACTGAAAGTGGAGTTCAGACCACTGAGGATTAAGTTGAGCTTGAATTAATCAGTTCCAAGCTTTGGGTTTTGTCAAATAAACATCATCGCATGTGTACATGAAGTACTTTGCTTTGCCGTCAATTCCAGCTTGGGAGGAAGGTACATTAAGAACCAAACCCCATGCCAATTTGTGACTAATTGCAGTGTAATTGGTGTTTTTGAACACCACTCATTATTGGTTTGTCTGAAATCCAAATTATATGGAAAGTACACCGAGGAATTAGGGCACTCAAATTTTCATCAGCGGAGCTCCAAAAAAACCCCATGTGTTGAGCTAAAAACAAGCCCTGCTTTGGCGAGACGCTGGCTTTGACTTTGAACAGAGTCGGCCAAGCACTCAGGCCCTCCGGCGTCTCCCAGCTGTCAAACGCGGAGCCAGGCAGCTCCCATCCGAGGAATCCGTGGCAAAGCACCCAAACACACGCAGCCACGACACCCGAGACGCAGTGGCGAGACACGGAGGGCCGCGGCAACGGTGCACCGGGAAGCCACGGCTAAACGTCGGCGTGACTCCCGGTGGCAGCATTGGTGAAGGGAGCCGAAAAGAGGCTGCTTAGGCACCGCCCCGAGAGATCACGGTGGCAACCCCCGCAGAAGAAGAGCGATCGCGCGCCGAAGCGGCGAGTGATACCCGGACAGGGCAACGAGCGCGGCGCAGGCCCGGCGCCAAGAGATCTTGGCCGGGTGGAGTGATCGGAGAGCCCTCACTCCACCACTCACACCCCACCACCCCCACGAACGCGAAGAGGCAGCCTCGACCCAGGAGCACATCCTTGGTAATTTACCGGACCCTGAAATGAAGAAGTGTGTTGCGGTCGTTCACGAAAATTACTTTAATTTGGGTAATGATCTCATGCAGGAGAAATAAATATATATGTGCGTGTGTGGAGAGAGTAAAAAAAGAAAGGGAAGCGTTAGAGAGGAAAAAAAAGATAAGAAATAAGAGATGGTGTAAGTCATTTGAGTGGGTAGGTGTGGATAAATTGGCTGACAAGCCCACAGGCGGCAACGCTGCCGGCTTCAATTTGAACGGCTCGATGGAAGGTGCCTGGAACTCACGAAACAAAGAATATGTTAATCTATAAGCGTTTTTTTGTGCTTTACGATTTTTTTTATTTCATCATCTATAGCCAACAAAGCAAAGTTGCACATTATGGTGCATACTAAATTCCTGGCCTTCAGAAATTTAACATCCAACCTCCCTCTCTTCCTGCCTTTGGGCTGCCTGGTCTAGACACTTGCCATTCGCATTTACAGCAGAGGCTTTGAAAAAAAGCTATTGCATTACACGCACTGCTGCCTCGCTCGCGCATTTGAGTGGTCGCGGGCGCGGACTGCCGCATCAGCCAAGGCACGTTTTGGTGGCTACACATCATCCCAAGGCCATTCCACACAAATTTCAAAATGACCGCAATTGGTCCGCGCGATGATATTACAACATGAAACGCTCGGGACGAACGCACACATTACTATCCAAGAACAAAGTGACATGCGTGACTTTGTGCGCTTTTTTTTTTTACGGATACGACGTTCGTAAATGCAGCGATGGTCAACTATATATATGTATTACGTGTGCCGTACCATGCTGGAACGAGCGCCAACTTAAAACAGATTGCATTAAAACCGGCCAGCTTCGCTTAAGTGCGGGATTGATGTGCGGAGGGATTCTTTGAAAAGTTGGCAAAATACGGCTGTCAGACAAATTAGCGGCAAGTCTTTTGTGATTTCAAGAGACTTAAAAGTGAATGCGCGATGAGCTACGACAAGCGCCGGGAGCATTACGCTTTTCAAAGTGAAATAGAGAGAGAGTAAAAACACACATTTTAGACTTAAAACAGAACACAGCTGTAATTTACTCTTTATGGTCTCAGTACAGCTAGTGCTTAATGGAGCTCACACTCTGCACCGCATCTCGATGTACTTTATTTTGGACGTATTCTTTACGACGGTACTTGTACGCGGACTGCCCTTTCGGCAGCCCACTGCTAGAAGACTGTGGCGAGGGGTTTGTGGTGGTTATTTGACCGTACTTCACCATGCCGGTCAGTGGAGGTCGGCGAAGGTGGGAAGCGTAGCTGCGGTAACAAATTAATAGTTGCCGAGTGCAACCATCCCGTGAACTCCGGTCATCCACACAGCAGCAGCAGCGGCGGCTTTTGGCTTGCCATCGAACAAAGACGGTCACCACATTGCACACTTTCCGACACGCTTCTGGGGCCATATTAGGAAGCCGCTGGGAGCTATGCAATTTTAAATCCTCTAGATTGAAAACTCATTTGTTTAGAACTGCTTGTTATTGTGTTTAGTTATGATGTCCTTCCCCCCGCACCTCCGATTAGCACGGTTAGCTACATACGATGCAAAAGAAGTTCAACATACATACAATTATGGATTTTGCTGCACTGCCTTCAGATGACCACCACGTGGTCCGGAGTCCTCCGACAGACGACTGTGTGGCAGTCACCTAACGAGGACGACGATCAAGGCTCAAGCCTGCTTCCTAGCATCTGGGATCAGACAAGGTCTGGCACATTGTGGACGAGTTGGTCAGAGGCCTGTACAAAGGAATATCATAACGTATCGTTCGAAAAAGAATAACGGACAATATAGAGGTTAAGCAATCACATTAACAAGTCAGATTTTGGCAAGGTTTTTGTGTCATCAACCACATGGATACCGTCCATCAGATTCAGAGTATTAAATAACATTGTGCTTGGTCTTTCGTGACTAATCAATGGTATTTGTAGTCATCAAAGTTACACGAACCGAGGACTGAAGAAGAATAATTAGGAATGCTTAGAACAATCTGCAAGCCTGACACAGCTAAACTGAGCATGCGCGAATAATTTAACACCATTCACATTAAAGTGGAGTCATTCAAGGAGATACAATAAAAAAAACATTCAGAGCGACATGAAAACCGTGTTTTTCAGGTATTGTATTGGATAAACAAATGCAGACATAAATCATCCATCTCAATTATGCATATGATAATAATAACAACCAATGGAAATTAATTGCAGGAATTAATTGTGAAACTTAAATATTGAAGGCTCAAAAGTTAGAACATAATTAATGTGCAGCAAGATATGCAAGAGTGTGTTGGAGCATTGTTGAAAAACTTATGCCTCAAAAGTACAGAAAATGTATATTATTCCCCACAAACTTTGCTTTTGTGACCAGGACAGTGATATTTTGAAATGTACCAATTTTCCAGAACATTCCAGATAAAATCAGTGCTGAGTAAACTTGGAGTAACTTCTAGAATATTCTAGAAGTTTCCAGTAATATAAATAGTAGTATAAATACAGAGGCCTTAAGCCCACCAGTTCAGTTTAGTTCCAGCTGCCTAAGTGGATACATATCTGATTTTTTCTGAGATGGCTTCAAGAGGCTGCAAGCATCCGGTAGACGCATTTTGCTATGTCTGCGGCCAATTTATCAAGACAAGAGCGAAAAAGTACTCTGTGGAAGCATCTGCGAAGATGTGTGAGGCCTACATGGCATATTTCGGCATGCTTGTCGGGGATCCAGACAAACCCTGGGCACCTCATTTCACCTACGAGCAATGCAAACAAACTCTGGAAGGTAAGATGGACAATTGTTGCTCAGAATTTTACGTCATAAAATTTGTTAACATTTTAAAATTGTAAAAGTTTTTAAAAAAATTTATGTTTTACAATTTTCAATGTTATTGAAAAAATACATCATACATGGAAAATGTTGGGAGAATATCTTACACCATTAGTCATGGGTGAAATAAATGTATTTTTGTAGGATGGTACAGAGGGGAAAAGAGAGTCATGAAGTTCGCTATCCCAGGGATTTGTCAGGAACCCACTGACCACTCAAGCAACTGCAACTTTTGCATGGTGGACCCTTCCAAACGTCGGACTGGCAAGAATGCACCTGCTATCACGTATCCGGACCTTTCTCCATCCATCGCCCCGGTGCCACACTGCCATGAGCTCCCCGTACCTACTCCTCCGGAGAGAGAGCAGCCGTCTTTAGAAGAGATCAGCAAGTCAGAGAGCAAGGAAGACGTTGTAGATCCAGATGACAATTTCAGAGTTGTAGCTGAGGAGAGAAACCCATACTACCCCAACCAAAAATACCTCAACGACTTGATCAGAGATGTTGGTCTCACCAAGTTCAATGCCGAGCTTTTGACGTCTAGGGTCAAGCAGTGGAAATTGTTGAATGAAAGTGTGCAAGTCGCAGATCAGAGGAAGCATCACCAACCTTGTTGCAGCTTCTTCACCCGTCAAGATGGGCTCTGCTTCTGCCACAATGTGACCAGTCTGTTCGAGGCAATCGGAATCGCCTGTAACCAGAATGAGTGGCGCCTCTTCATTGACAGCTCATCCAGGAGCCTCAAAGCCGTGCTGCTCCATAATGGTAACAAGTACCCATCTCTTCCCCTGGCTCACTCGGTGCACCTCAAAGAGGATTACAACAGCATCAAGATCTTGCTGGACGCCTTGAAGTATGATGAGTACGGCTGGGAGGTCATTGGAGACTTCAAAATGGTGGCATTCCTGATGGGTCTCCAAGGCAGTTTTACTAAGTTTCCCTGCTATATTTGCCTTTGGGACAGCAGGGACACCAAGGCGCACTACCACAGGCGGGACTAGCCACAGCGGACTGATATCTCTGTGGGGGGGAACAGCGTCAAGTGCGTGCCATTGGTGGACCTCTGAAAGGTGCTGATGCCATCACTGCACATCAAATTGGGCCTTATGAAACAATTTGTCAGAGCTGTAGATAAGGAGTCGGCAGCCTTCAAGTACCTCCAATACTTCTTCCCTAAGCTGTATGAGGCAAAGGTCAAAGCCGGTGTCTTCGTCGGACCACAGATGAAGAAGATCCTGTAGTGCAATGAATTCCCCAAGAAGCTCACTGGTAAGGAGAAAGCGGCTTGGAACAGCTTTGTCGCAGTGGTTCGTGGCTTCCTGGGCAATCACAAGGCCGAAACCTATGTGGAGCTGGTTGAGACTCTGGTGGAGAACTACGGCACAATGGGCTGTAGGATGTTACTCAAAGTCCATATCCTTGATGCTCATCTTGATAAATTCAAGGAGAACATGGGAGCATACTCGGAGGAGCAAGGTGAGTGCTTCCACCAGGATATAGTGGAATTTGAACGTCGCTACCAAGGACAGTATAACGATAACATGATGGGAGACTACATTTGGGGGCTGATTCGTGAAAGTGATTTACAGTATAATCGTAAATCTCGAAAAACTACTCACTTCTAAATCTTTTATAGTACTTTTTGTATTACTTTAGTATGAATACATGTACATTTTGATTCATATGTTTTTTTTTCTTACTTTATGTGAACGAAAAGACACAAATTCGCCCGTTTTCTCATTGAAAATAAGTAAATTTAAAAATATCACTGTCCTGGTCACAAAAGCAAAGTTTGTGGGGACTAATAGCCATTTTCTATACTTTTTAGGAATAAGCAATTTCGAAATAACACTTACTACCCAGGAACAAAGATTGGGTTACAAAGTGTAATGAAATGCAACTTACAAATGTACCTAATTAACACATTTCACAGTCAGAGCATATATTAAGTTATAAGTTTCTTTTTTTTTATCAGGTGAGAACTGAAGAGACCAATGAGGTCTCATTTGCAAGCATAATCTGGGTCGCCAAAATTACAAAAATAACACCACGTAAAGTAAAATACAGCAATGAAGCAAATAGAAATCAAAACAATTGTGTCACATGAGAAATCGAAAATATGACCTGCTGTGACATTTTGATACAAGCAAACGAAATGGAACAAAGGCCACTAAAAAGTGCGCAAAGAAACGTGGAGAGGCGCGTGGTGGAATGATTACACAGCCAGACAGAAAAAGGAATGTATACATCTGAGAAGAAACGACAATTAGAGATTTCGTATTGGGCAGGACACATCAATGGGAGGACTAATGACCAACGATTCAGCTTCTCGCAGCGTAGTGGCAGCGAAAATGAAGAAATATCGTGGAGATGGAGAAATTTAATCAGCTCAAAGTACAGGAGCTCGACGGATTGCAGAGCGAGACGAATTGTCGGGTCACGAGACCGTGAAGAATGGCGATGAATTGGGGGAGGCCTTCATCCAGCAGTGGACAAAGCACGGCTGACGGTGATTATAATGATGACGGGTGCAACGTATGCACGGAAGGTACAAATATGTGAAGTGACAACTACTTCCCACATTTTCATCCACGCTAATTTACACTGTTTCTTGATGCGTGCACGCACGCAAACACCCAGCTGCTCACATCACGCGTGTGTGCATTCCGCGAAGGTTCTCACACGTGCACACGTACGGGTGCATCGGAGCCCTCATGCGCGAGCGCGCCTGCTTCTTTAAGAGCGCTCGACATTCCATCCCATAACTGCAGATGGCTATATCTTGGGTCAGCAAATTTGCAGCGTCCCGTGCTGGGTATCTGGGAGGGCGCTGATCAGCCTAGGAACCGCATGAGAGACCCCAGGACAGAACTAATCTACGGACCATCACTCCGCTCAGTCCCCCCCGAACGCTACTTCCAAAGTCTAACGTTCTTTCATTATTATTTT
Source organism: Lampetra fluviatilis (assembly GCF_964198595.1). NCBI lineage: Eukaryota > Metazoa > Chordata > Hyperoartia > Petromyzontiformes > Petromyzontidae > Lampetra > Lampetra fluviatilis. Next base: position 21,188,068 of record NC_136279.1, on the reverse strand, counting down.
TCATTTTTTCACACACACTGCCCAACCCCCCCAAACACTGCCCCCCCCCGCTCCCTCACCCTATCTCTCCGATCTTTTTTTTGTGGAAACAGCACAATCCGAAAACTGCAGCCTCACATTGATGAAGGATGTTGTTATTGCTGCAAACTCTCTACTCCCGGTTTGCTTGCTGGCAGCCTGCAGTGTATTTCACCTCCTGCCCACACATTTCCTATGAGTGTTGTTTATTTCCACATTAAATAATGCAGCACACTTGCACAGTTCAATTTGCAGATGGCAAATATTGGATGTCTAATTGCCCGACGTGTAAAACATGAAGGTGACTGAACTTTTGCACTCATTTCCTGTCCGCTCGGTTTGAAAAGATAGAAAAATACACATTTTAATTATGCAGCGATAACAGGACAGTCCGGAATACAGTCAGATAAATTTCGCATTGGAGTTGAAAATGTTCATTTCGTAATTCGCTCACCGAGACCACACACACACAGAGACCGGATTATGGGGGTCGCTTTCCCCTTCGCTGTCAGCCACCTTATGAAAAAAAAAAGTGAATAAATAGCTAATGCGTATACGTTTCATAATTTACGCACGTATGTATAATGCAGTCTCAAATAGCTCTCTGCGCCGAGGTGACAGTCTCACTCTGCCGCACGAAACACAACATCGGGGCGCACTCCGGGGCTACGTGGCGGGCTAAGTGCTGTCACGCTTTATAGGCTGGCGCTGTCAGTAGGGAACCAGCAAAAAAAAAAGTTCGACCGGAGAGACAGAAAGAGAAGAAAAATAATTAGCAAAGTCCAATTTCGCCTCAAAGATGGGCACGCCATATGAACGCCCAGCCCAATCAATCTCGCGATCCCGCTTGCTCAAGCGTTAGAGCCGACCAGGCCGCTGTAATTCGCCCGAAATTCTTTCAGGCTCGGCAGTTTTCTGTGGCTCCAAAATGTAGTTCATCCCTAATGCGATTAAGGCGGGCCATAGGGGTGGGGGTATAAATTAATATTAATTGCATTACGCCGCGCTCCGCCGCCTGATAGGTATGCATTCTTTTAATTAGTTCAAGAATCACATTACGCACAAGCAGCTCAAAGACCCACCAACTGAGTTAAGGAAACCCCTGGGAGCAACGGGGAGTACATATTGCAAAGTCAAATACATATAATGATGATCGTTTCATTGTATAATTTATTTACCACGCCTGTTTTAATACAGCCTTGTAATTACAATGGCGAGATCACAAAATAAATCATCATTAACCCAATAAGTAGACACTTTGGAATAGCTTGCAATTTTTCTTCCCATTTTACAGAAGCTGCAGAAATTACAATAAAGATTATATATATATGTATGGTACATTACATCCACATGCATATGTAAAACTTAATCAAACATACTACCACTTAACAGTTTCGCTGTGTCACCCTATTCAAATGAGGGCAGTTTATTCGAACAAAAAGTAACTTGGAAAATCGATAGCACGGATTGAAATGTGTACGTCCTTTCATAAAACGTATCCTATTATGTGGACAGGAATAAACACTCATTACATTTGCATATGAACAACAAATGCATTTGAACCCCGTGAAGACATGAGACTGATGATGGTGACAAACTGAGTAATCATTGGAAAGATGTGATTAACCATGCAAAAAAGATTTAACTACACTTATTTGGACCATCTTATTTGACAGACAACTATTACAGGTTATTGATAGACAGCCAGGCTTGTTTTACCATGTTTAGTTGTTTCTTTTTTCACACTATTGTTATGTAGGCCAGGCTTAGTCACAAACCGTACCTCTCCATAACAAAGGCTCAGCCTCTTAAGCCTCACCTTACCATATTAATCAAAAAGTGTGCCGTACTTGGCCCTTCCCCCTCTCCAACCATTATATATACGGAGTGGTAGCTCTTGTAATCTCTCATTTACTTGATACAGCTGTCGTGGCTGTGACGGTTCCACCTGAAGACGGAAGCTTGTGTTGCCTCCGAAACGTCGTGATTTTTATTTTTATTTTATTTTACTTTTATTAATTTTAATGTTTTACCTACGTGACTTTACCGAAAAAACCTAAGAACATGAAACTGAAATAAGCAACTTGTAACAGGTTCTATCCATCATTGATACCTCATTTGCCAGTAAAAAATATGATAATTGTTTTTTTACCCTTTTATCTGGCAACAAAACTGACACCTTTTTCTATCCACTTGCAGAGAGTCAAAATCAAGAACCGAGAATTAAACAATGCAATGATCAAGACCACACGATGCCAATGTTTAGCTACTCCGTGAATTCGGAACCATTTGTAACTGAATACGTTGAGTTATTTATCCAACTTCAGAAGGCAAAAGCATTAAGGGGTAAAACACAAGAAAGGCTTTTCAAGGCACTGCATTCTTAAATTCATACCTAATAACACGTCACAATCTCTTGCGTTGCCTCTCCCTCTGCTCTCAAGAAGGACCACCGCTGACAGCGTCACCCGAGTGTTTATATGATTAACTTTCCCCTGTATTTGAAAGCAATCTGGTAGATATGTGTTTGTGTGTGTGGAACCAGATTTACGTAACTTTATTGACACCGTGCGTAAGTTTAGAGTGTGTCGTACTTTTCTGAGCATCTTATAATCGGGGAGAAATATGGTAATATGAATTCAGTAATGAGCGATGTCAGTTAACGATTGAAAATGAGAAGTATTTTCCATCGATGCATCAGTATGCATATTGTGAACAGAGTTCACGTCACTGAAATGTTTATGATGACTGAGCTCATATGCAACCTGTATGCCTCCCGGCATAAAAGCGCATTACAGTGGGGAGCTCATCTTCAGTGGCAGCTCTAAGCCAGTGGTGTAAATTCCACATTACAAAGGCCAGTTGATCCATATGGTGACCACTAGTGCTCATTTTATTATCCCGCACAGAATATTTAATTGACTGAGCAAGTCCCTGAGATGTTAATTCGTAAGCCACACACGACACACATTTACGACTAAAGCACCGCATGCTTTTTTTTGACAAAATGAATTGAGATTTACTTTAGTCAAATACAGATTCAGGGCAGGAATGATACCAGGTCAAGCCCACGGGTCGCTGCACGGATTTAAACACGAGGTAAGGAAAGAGGGGGAAATTGAGATGAAGGGTGAAGTGGTGTAACACGTGTTGTTTGCCTACACTCCAGAGCGGAGCAATCGCGTCTACTTACAAATTAAACTTCACTCTGTGATGTCAATTGTTATCATCATCATCATCATCAACAGCCATGAGCTAGCCACTGTTGGATTAACCAACTCCCGCCCCCCAAGCTGTCAACGTCCCCCGAGATCCCACGATGAAACAATCCACGTCGCTCCCACACACAACGCCGATTTCATCGTTTGACCATCACTCTGTCATTAGTCTCGAACCATCAACAACCGTCACCTCGTATAGCGACGTGTCGACTTACTTTTCGCAATATTCAGAAACGAAACAAACGATCAATGTGGGATGGAACGACAACGCCGAGACTGCACGAGGAAAAAAGTTCATTCTTCATGGGGGTGGGTGTTAAAATGTCCCGTGCATTTTGCCACTGTCATCTGCCCCCTGACCCCTTGTGGACTTTGCCAATTTAAATTCGTAAGTCATGGCCCGCGGACTCGTTTTAGCCTTCCACACGCACGATCTCAGGTCAGAACGCACAAATTAAAAGCGGGGGGCAATTTCACAAAACACAGCAGGGAGTTAATGGCAGTATACCCCCCCCCCCACCCCCACACAGTCATCCTCAAGGTCTATAGAGCTTCACCTGGCATATGGCGAAGGTAGAAAAATTCGGGACGGATCGAACCCGGCGGGGATTCAGGAATTTTGGTCGCCAGTCCTGTTCTGGCTTCGGCACTAAGAGGGCACCCGCACTGGTACCCGTGGGGGGGGGGGCGGGGGGGGGGTCAGCGCCGCTAGCGCGCGGCATTAATTACATCCCGGACTCAGGGCACGCAGTGGTGGCCTTCCGCCGCTTGCCTCCAAGATTGCGCACCGTTATTGCAAGTGACGGAAATTGTTAAATCTCACGAAACGCTTCGAAATTTAACAATGCCACCCCGCGCGCTCCCGCCCGCCACCCCTTTAATCGAAGATGGCATTTTTCGCCAAACGAGACGTAACCAAATCCGAGGTATGTAATTAGGTGCGTTTCCGAAGCTGTAATTAACAGTGTACATTAAAGGCCTTCGCTTAATTCCCTGTCGACTAATGTTCATCAAGCATGCAAGTGAATGATCAGGACAGCGATACCCACTGTCTGGTGGGAGGCACCCAATTGCATTAGATCATCCCGCTTGTCTTTGTCTCATTCTTGAGGCCAATTGCACGGGATTCTGTATATTATGAATTTATTGTGTGCACGTGTGAGTGAGCCAGAGGAATTGAGAGTATTTTATTTAACGTATTTGTGTTGCAGTTGTCGCAACGAACAATGTGCGTAGGCCACATATATATACGCAGAACTATATTTCATAATTGAAAAGGTGTGTAAGCATAAAAACACACACACACACACCGCCTTCCAAGATGACCTTTTATCTGTCATTTAATCAATTCAAAGTGAAAAGAGCACAGGGCGAGTGAATTGCGCTGCTGTGATGCGCAAGTTAAGGTGGACACTTTATTCCTCTTCCGCGCAATCCTATTACGGCGCTTATGAGTTTTCACGGCACGGCCAAATTTAATCACGCTCCATGCGCCGTGGGGTTGACGCTGCTCCTCTGCTGCGGTGAAGTGGAAATCTTTCAGGGCTTGCAGGGCTCTATCTGGAAGGGCGCTACAAGCCCCATTATGCAGCCGGGCCAGGAAGGCGGGATTAATCTGCATGCCAGCCCATTAAACAGGTCAGCGCTCGACTGCGCGGGCTGCTTACTTATGTAAACATGGCGGTACGTGTGCGCAGATGCTTCATTTTCAGATTAGGCCGACCCACGCTCCTCTGTCTCTGTGATGGATTGTCTCTTTGCATTTGCAGCCCACAGAAAAGGATAGGCACACTACCATAACAAATGCACATTATTCATCTCTGGTTCCATCCGCCCAAAGCACCCCCCTGAGTCCCAAACCTTATCCCTCGAGCAAACCCGGGACACATCCCCATAGGCTTACTCAAATGCATTAATTTCAACACACATACGTACACACAAAGATCCCCCGTATAGCCGCGAACAGGCCGTTGGGGCAAGTACAGTTGTGAGCACCTATGAATGGCGGCAGAGCACACAAGGGGGTGAGTGGCCAACACCACGTCCGGCTGCCTTTGTCTCCCCGGTACCGATGTTCTTACCCACCACACTAGGCTGAGTCGGCCAAGGGAAGTCAAAGGACCGGTTCAAATAATCGCCACCGGTGTTGGCCATGAGCGGGAATCGAACTCAGGTGGCAGGGTTCGTAGCGAAGCGCGCTGACGCCCACGCCACCGCCGCTATTTCAGTCAACGTATTTGGGCCACATCTCCGTGCCGCTTTAGTGCCGCTCCATATTGATTTATAGGCTACAAAGTTGTGCCGTTTGTTGTTGTGCTGGCTCGCATGCATAAGCAATGTGTGTCTTCACAACCCCTCCACCCCCAACCATCCCACGCTGCAAAGGTTCTCTCTCTCTCCCCACAGCAGCATGACACAAAACTTACACTGCCTTCAAACCCAGCCACAGAATGGCAGAGGAATTGGGAGCTGTGTGTGTGTGTGTGAGAGAGAAATGGGGGGGGGGGGAGGCAGAATCAATACCCCTTTGGCAGATATAGAGCCTTGAAAACACTTCACAGATCCAGGTGTAGCCTCCAACACTGCTGGCAATGCTATCTGCACACCTCTGGGAGCCCGTAGGCTGCTTTAGCTTTGTCTCACTATGTGTGTGTGTCTCTCTCTCTGCCTTCTTTTGTACTCTATTGGCAAGGAAAAGGAGGAAGCGATGAGAGTAGAGAGCAGGAGTTTGGGGAGGTTGGAAGGAGAGGAGACGTATGGGCATTGTTTTCATTTCCGCAAATGTTTTACTTTTACGTATCGTGGTATCCTTGGCTACACCTGGCACTAAGGTCAGGTTGTCTCAGTGGGGCCTCTCCCGGCTACACAGACAAAAAAAGATTACTGAATTACTGACTTTCCTGCCGCATCCCCGTGGCCACATTGAAAGCAAGCCAGCAACTTGGCTTGGCCTGGATTGCCACATGGGGGCAAAGTTACTTGGGCCACACTGGCTCCAAGTGGGTCAAACTGCACCCTCTTCTGATGTCCGGCCACTTGGCTCCCTTTGCTAAGGGGGCTTCCATATCCTCACCTGCCCTGCCCACTGAACCAGCGGTGAGTTCACGAGATCAATGTGTAAATGGCGTGAGTGGTCAACGGAATTCCCTTGCGTAGTTCAAGTTTAAGGGGCCGTGGCTCTATGTTACAAGAAACAAACAACACGGAAAATAATTACAAATGTAATTAATTTTCATCCGGGATGGTGTAAGCCAACTTAAGTACACGTCAAATTTAGCTAAAACAACAGTGATTGCTTCTCTCTGGCCACAGGGGCGACGCGGGGGGAGGGGGGGGGGAATGAGGGAGATGGAGTGATGGGTGACCGAGTCCATGGATCCACATAGCGAGTGAAGCAATGGGCGAGGAAAACGATGGAAGAGGAAAACGATGGAAGGGGAAAACGATGGAAGAGGAAAACGAACAGCGCTCTGCCATACCTGGAATGGCCCATCACGACTTGGGTCTGCTTATTTGTTGTGGGACGCGTAGCACGAGTAAAACAGTTAAGTTAATTAAATGCGATGTTAAGAAACCCAAGTAATATTTTGCAAAGTAAATAATAACCAGTAATTAACTCGCACATTTTTTAAAATCTGTAATGAAGGTGTTAAAGATGTACAATTAATAACGAGGGGAAAACAAATGTATACAGAGTACATTCATATATTTTCATGACAAACGCAAGTTGGCTTAAATGTTGTAATTGACTTTTTTACCCGCAGAGAGGGAAAAAAAAAAACTTCTGTTTTTTTATTCTTTTAACTTAATCAAAATGTGGGATGATCGCTGAGGCAGTGATAATTCAACTCAGGGCCATTGTAGAGCACGCCTCATTTTCAACAACAACAACAAACAGTCTGATCCATGAAACGTCGTTATTTGCCACTGAAATAAACCCAGAGCATCCTTCCCATTATCCCTGGGCTTGGCCACAGGAACCAGCAGAGGAACAATGAATAAGGGACAAGCGAACTAAGAGACCTCACTCAGTACATCTTAAAGAAAGCCTTGGGGAAGTCTTGTCAGCCATGACACTGGCTTGCTTCTCTCATCCGTTGAGCAATCGTTTACAACTTTACATATTTATAGGCGCACAAAAGACAAAGCTTCCCCGTATAGCCTTAACAAACTGTTGGGACAAGTGCTGTTAGCGAGCACCTATAAAGGCCGGCACGGCACACGAGGGGGTGGGTGGCCAACACCACGCCCGGCCGCCTTTGTCTCCCTGTGACGATGTTTACACATCGCACCAGGTACTCATTTGAGGCTGAGTCGACCTAGGAGTGGCCCAGGACCGGTTCAGATAATCGTCACTGGGTGTTTGCCGCGAGCGGGAATCGAACCCGGGTCGCCAGGTTCGTAGCGCAGCACGCTAACCGCTACACCACCGCTCCCCACGCACACACACACACATACAAGCCCACGTGCACAATACACCGGGTCGTATAATGCGTACAAGTAATTTCCATCTAGGATATTAACACAACAAACGAAATACTTTTGCTTCACGATAACTTCGTTGCAAAAATGCCCATGCGAACACAGCACGACGAGTTGTACTGCGATTCTGGACATTTTAAGGGCTTTGTCCCATTCATTCCAGTCGTTGTTCCTTCTAATAATAATAATTTACATTTATGAAGCGCCCTTAAACAATCGTTCCCGGGGCACGATGCTTGGAAAGGCGGAAAATAATTGAACATATCAACCGAGGAAAGAAGTGAGAAGGACGTTTGAAAATAACTAAAGAGAGAGAGACATCCATTTTAAACAGATAGGTGTTACTGTAGTCGCTCTCGACACAAGTGAACATTTACTACAGCTTTCCCGTAAACGTGCAACGTTGACACGTGGTTGGACCCATTGGCCCCAATGTTGGGCCCAATGTTCCATGTTTAGTGGGATTCTACCAAAATAGGTTCAACGGTGAAACGAAAATATGGCTTGTGAATTTAAAATAAAAAAAATCAGTACAGTAGACTTGCATCTTCAGTTACATGATTTAGGCAGTATCCAATAAAACACGTAGATGTTTTATTCGAATTATGTTATCAAATGTAATGGCACGAATATTCCTGACATTGAGCATTACTTAACATTTTTTTAAATTTAGGAACCAAAAAAAATTGGTCGGTGAATTGAAATCTTCGTAAGACGTGAGGGTGGAATTCAAGTAAGTGCTCAGATGAGACGGAGTGCTCAAGTGTTTCTGCATTACGTTAAGTGCTTTTGTTTAATGAATTTGCGGCGTCATTCAGTCATGAACCAATGAACCTGTTCGGAGCCATTCTGAAACACTCCGTGCAGAATTTTTGTAATTATTGTAAAAAATATATATTTTAGGTAACTGTTCATTTTAATGAGCACACCCAGTGCCCCTTTGCTCATGCTACCAAACTTAATTTCTGATCACTAATTATGACGCCGGTGGGAGCGGTGGCACAGCGGTTAGCACACTGCAACATGAACTCGACCTGAGTTCGATTCGTCGCCACGACTGACATCGATGGTGAGCGAATTTTTTCGTTTTTTTGTTTAACCAATTTAATCGCATTCGTTTTTTTTACGTCAAAGCACTGAATCGCTCCGAGCGTAAGAATGCGATGAAACGTGGCGGCAGCGGCGATTGTCAAATAGAAAGTGACCAGTGCGGGTTGGCATTTTGTCTCCTAACGCCGGTGGGTCTCCTGGATCTTTGCAAGACGGTATTGTTTTTTTTCAATCACAACAATCATCTCGGAATTTTCCACGGATTTAGTGTCGACCTGTTCTTAAATTCTGTCACCGGGCTTGTATTTTTTTTTTCCATTAAGGTGCCTTACTTTGGCTCTCTAAGCTCAAGCATTCCCATTTAACCCTAAGCACCAGCGGGAGCTGCCGCTCGCAGTGTTACGGGTTCGCACAGCGCACGCCCGCAATCCAGAGGTCGCCGGTTCCATTGCATCTTCCGGTCGGGGCAGTTGAAACAACGGGGGGTGGAAGTTTCGTGAGACGAAAAAAAAGTGGGTTCGCCCCCAGTTATAGCCGATTGCGGCAGGTCACGGTGAATTGGGGCAAAGTGTGGGTACTCTCACCTCTTCAAATGTGCCTCGTCAGGGTTAAATAGTAGGCTGAATACCCTTGGAACTTCCACTAAGTTGGGGCCTTTCCATGAGCAGTGATGTAAGCAAGCAATTGCAAGGCTGCACTTGTACCTAAGAACCCGAGCTTCTGCTCACAGTATTTGCCAACATTAAGAATATAAAAATAAGTATGAACAATAACGATTTCAACTTGCAATGCGCCACACAGACAGAGAGGCCCGATGAACCACAGACAAGCTGGAAGTCAGTCAGGCGGCGAGTCGGCAGCAACAATTGCCAAAGCTCTACGGTCCTTGATACATTAAGATGTTTTCAGCCAATTAATGAGTGTTCATAGCTGTGGGAGGAAACAGGAGCCTCCGGAGAAAACCCACGCATGTGAGGGGGTAACATTATCCCATGCAAATGGAACAGATGGAGGCCACATTTGCTGTACCGCCTCTCACTGGCGAGCCAGGGAATGGCACCTCGCCGTGCATTGGAACGGAATTTCACAAAATGTATTGTGATCTAGGAACCCTCGCTGCCTCCACAGCGCTGGCTTTACAGGCGTGCGCCACCACCGCCAGGCTAATATTCTCAAGCCCACATACAAAAACATTTCACAAAGTAATGAATTAAACATTGCACTAAGTAATAAAAATGCCAGCATCATCAATATTGGTTAGTGGTATCAACCTCAGGATGAATGCAGAAACACATTTGCTTGCCCAGTGCACACTTTGTATCAAATTCAAATGGTCATGCTAATACACATTTCCCATTATCAAATTCCCCATCATATCACATAAAGACATACACATCCACACACACAAAGACAAGTAAAGGCACCCCAGATTGCCTGAACAGACTGTTGGGACAATTGCTGCGAGCGAGCACCTATGAAGGCTGGCACAGCACACCAGAGGGTCGGTGACCACCAGCTCCCCGCCCGGCCACCTTTGTCTCCCTCGTGACAACGTTTACATAGTGTAGCAGGAACGCATTTGAGACTGAGTCGACCGAGCGGAGACCCAGGACCGGTTCAGATAATCGTCATTGATGTTGGTCGTGAGCAGAAATCGAACTCGGGTTGCCGGCTTAGTCGCGCGGCATGCTAACTGCTACACTACCGCTCCCCGCATCCACAGACACACACACAAACACGTGTATGTACACGCAAGAAATACAAACAACCCCTGTATAGCCTGAACAGACTGTTGGGGCAAGTGCTATTAGCGAGCGCCTATGAAGGGCGGCACGGCACACGAGGGGGTGGGTGGCCAGCACCTCGCACGGCCGCCTTTGTCTCCCCAGTGGCGATGTATACACACCACACCAGGTACACATTTGAGGCTGAGTCAACCTAGAGGAGGCCTATGACTGGTTGAGATAATCGTCACTGGCGTTGGCCGTGAGCAGGAATCAAACTCGGGTCGCCGGGTTCGTAGCGCGGCGCACTAACCGCGACACTACCGCTCCCCACATGTACACAAACACGTAACATACACGCACATCGAATGCACAAATGATGAATATTCCCTCTCTTTTCTACAACGCCGTACGACATTTTTCATGCCGCGCATGCCTGCACATATTTCATGAATCAGATTAAACACCCACAATGTTTTTCACTCCGTAAAGTTGCAGGCTGCTGCTCGGCGGGCCAGCCAGCTCAGACACTCCGGGCCCAGTAGATTGTCTCCGCTGTTCATGTTTAAAAAGTCCCAGCAATAAATGAATGATACACCGCAGCCAGAAGATTCTCTTCACGTTGCTTTGTAGTGACCTCATCATGGCAAGTGGCATGCTGACACGAGCGAGGAGAAAATCCACCACCAACTTTGTGCCCCAATACCACTATTTTGGGGAACGGTGCAGACTGTGCTATTTTTTCCCCACAATATGTCCAACTTTAAATGATGCTTAAAGAAAAGAAAAAAAAACCTGCTGACTTTGGGCAGCGTTCTTTAGGCACTGACGCACGGGTGAGATTTCTCGTTTGTCAAGAGTTGCCGCGTATAAGTTGCGCTGATGTCATTTCTTATTTACTTCAGGGGCTTCAAACGGTTGGCCGGGGGCTGTGCCGCATGCTTAGCGGTCCAGCGCCACGAACCCGGCGAGTTTTATTTGCGACCACCACGGCTAACGTCGGCGGTGGGCGATATCTGAACCGGTCCCCCGGCACCTCCCTCGACATTCGCCAACCCGGCGCTGACCGGCGTGGTGAAGTATCTGTCAAACGACCCCAATAATGATTGACACGGCACAGGGAGTCCTTCACCCAGGGGTGGATTGACAGAGGGCTGAAATGTATGTTAAATTCAGGATTTAGATGGGGATTGCATTAGATGATATGCAGGCAATAGATTGTTTTAATGTTTTTTTTTTCTTTTACTAAACATAACGAACGTTAACAAAACCCTTCAAACCTGTATAATAGCTGGATGACATTACGTTAATTTACTAATTTTTAGCCAAACGATTCACAACCCACGATCGTATTTCTCATTTGGGGGGGGGGGGGGAGAGGTGAGGAACACAATTTACAAGTAACATTCGTCTAAAAACTGCCGTACATCAGCGCTAATTTGCCAGAGCACTGTAAATAATGCATGTAGTAATAAAAATGTAAGAATGAGAAAAAAACACAATTGTAAATTGCAAAGAGCAAAATAAAAAAACTGTTAATGAGATAGGCGAAAACAAATATAGTTTTCTGATCGCACATTGCTTATAGCAAGCACCACCTGCTGTCGCATAAACAAGAGCGGGTTAGGGTGCTTTAATTAAATATATATGTGCAGGGATAAATACAGAAACCCTGAGACGCAGCTGTATCCAATGACTTTTATGATTACACGATTAAATACAATTGTTTTGTAGTAAGTGTTATTTCGTAATTGCTTATGCCTAAACAGTAGAGAAAATGGCTATTATTCCCCACAAACTTTGCTTTTGTGACCAGGACGGTGATATTTTGAAATTGACCTATTTTGAATGAGAAAACGGCCGAATGTGTGTCTTGTCGTTCACATAAAAGTCAGAAAAAAAACCACATGAATAAAAATTAACATGTATTTATACTAAAGTAATACAAAAATTACTACAAAATATTTAGAAATGAGTAGTTTTTCGAGATTAATCCTCCCCACAGAGAACTCGGTTCGCTGTGACCAGTCCCGCCTGTGGTAGTGCGCCTTGGTGTCTAAATATTTTTGTTGTAATTCTTGTGCTACTATAGTGTAAATACATGTTGATTCGATTCAGATGTTGTTGTTTTCTGACTTTGTGTGAAGGAAAAGACACAAATTCGCCCGTTTTCTCATTGAAAATAGGCACATTTCAAAATATCACTGTCCTGGTCACAAAAGCAAAGTTTGTGGGAAATAAAAGCCATTTTCTATACTTTTGAGGCATAAGCAATTGGGAAATAACACTTAGTAGCCAGGAACCAAAAAAAAAGTGTTACACAGTGTTATTTTTTTACTGAACATCCACGCGCTACCGTAATACATTAAAGCAATCGCCGGCAATAAATCGTGCATGCTACACATGGGTACAGGGGCCTTGCACAAGTGTGCGAACGTTACGGCGTGCCAGGTTATTAAAAGAGCGGGGTTCTTTTTACGTGTTAGAGCGTCAGCAGTTTTCACATTTAAAAATGTGGGGAGGCTGGATGGGGGGGGGGTATTTTAAATAACACTGACAAATGTAAGCAATAACTTAAACAGATTGCAAGCCATAAACTAAGAAGAGTGTTAATGATCTCAGAGTGCATGTGAAGTCACTGACTTTGGCTCGTGTAAAGCTATTTAATTGAGTAAAATGCCAGGGAGAAGAATAAGGCACTCTGCGGATATATGTGAAATACTTGCCTATCAAACACCTATGCTACAAACAGAAATATTATGCTTAACAAAAATACATAAATATTGCACACATGACATGCCAAGCAGTGCAATTTCTTTCATGCTATTTTGGTAGACGGAATCTCATATTATATTAAAATCGCATTTCACAATTGTGTTTTTTGTCAAAAATATCACGTAAAAAATCAATGCACGGAACAGCTTTGTGTTGGCAATATTGCATCAAAAATAATTTGCCCCCACGACATACAAGCATTTATAATAAGCTGGTCCGATCTGTATAACATCATTATCATACACCATTAGTAAAAACTGCCTTATTAAAATGCATTCGTCAATGAATCTATTTTCCACTAAAAACACATTGACTGTGAAAATAAAATGTAATACATGGAAATTCCTCAGAATCCTAAATGTACAAAGTCCCATCGGGTATAGTGTATGCATCACAACCCTTGCTGTCCAGCGGCTAGCCGAGGGCAAACTGCTTGATTTGGTGCTAAGGACACATCAGGTGGCCCTGCAGCTGAGCTCACGGACTCACACCGTGCCAAATATGTGGCCCAGGTCACAAGTATGAGTCCTCAACTTGCCCACCCAATGTGTGCAGTGACCAAGGATGAGAGAACACTTTTCAGTCCTTCTCTATTAAGATGTGGCATAATTAAAAGAAAAAAATCCTGGGATTCTGCAGATATTCCTCTGGGTGGAGAGATGCAAATTAACTCTGGTGCTCCTAAAGATTCTACATTAACTCGGATGCTGGAAAACAAGAAGCACAAGTTTTGGCCCCCTGGTAATTCGATTTATCTGTTGTTATTTTGGTCTTAATTGTGAGTGCAAGCCAATTAACGTACAGTACGTAGCAAAAAATGCTCAAGCAAATGTTTCGCTTTAAGACTGCAAAAGCTGGAGGCAAGTCTTACGTGTGATTTTTTTTACGGTTGTGAAACATTCAAACTCAACAAATGAATCAACGACATGGTCGTGAAAACTATCCTTACATCAAATAGAGTACCCATGTGGACAGCCACGTGACATGGTGCACTGTGCACTGTTACGAGTTGTTTATCTCAGTGACGGAATGACTGTGCTCTAATTGCTGAGCTAAATGCTCACGTTTCTTCCATATCAATTCAACGACTTGCTTGCTAAGTAATGGAAACTGCTCGAGATGACTTAATATGGATACACCCTCAAAATCGTATTCAAAGCCATTCAATACCGATTTCCAGATTTTCAGATGGATATTTTGTGGGGTTGAGAAGCACCTGAATATAGTAATGTTTATGCCACCATAAGAAGAGAAAATATGAAGGCACAGTTTAGAAGTGGGTATTTTGCTTGTCGTTAGATGCTACTATTCACGAGGAGTAAGAAGGTCATCTGCTATGCACTACACACTATCTTGAGCTACGTGCATCATTACATAACGAATACGGTTCTGATGTTGTAACACCAGAGGATGCATTAAATGTTGGTGAATATAGGAATGATAATAAACAAAAATAAATAATTGTTTACATCGACCTCCCCCCCGCTTTTCTCCCTGCAATTCACTGCTGGATTGAGGGCTTCCCACACGCACCGTCCCACCGTGTTGTTCGTGAAGTTACGTTTTGACCACACTTCGCACGTGAGCAATGATGATGAGGAGGGTTGCCTAGGTCTGATTCGGGTATCACAACGCCATCGTTTGCCAGGCATGCTTGGGAATCAAACTGAAGTCAATTAGGTTTGTAATAATAATAATAATAACAATAAGAAGAATGTAGTGTGATAACCACTGTGCTACCAATCTACCCCAAATGTACCACCACCAATACATTAAATGAAGCTACATAGCCCTCCCCCCCTCGACCCCATAAACAACTACATTAGTACTGTTTAACAAGGAGGCTTTCGCGACCAATATTATTCATAATAAAGGTGTGTGGGTTAGATCGCGTTATTTATAAATGCGTCGTAACCCATCGCCCCCCGACACAGCCAGTAAAGTTTTGTCACGTAAACAAAACGTGACAATTCGTTACTTTGCAAATGTTGTGGATTTACTCTCCAACACACCGGTGGGCTGAAGTAGTAATCCAATTGACACGTTTTTTCTACGTGACGAACCTTACCGGCTGTGTCGGGTGGTGGAGGGTTACGACACATTTATACTTAAACCATCTAACCCAAAAAACCTTTATTATGTACATTACTACTGGTGTATTTTAGTCGTTTGCCAGCCTGAGGTTTTTTTCAAACGCAAATGTATTGCACTCATTTAGCGTAGCCATGTGATTTACTTTATACGTGCCATGTAAAAGTGGCTCGCTCATCACTCTGCATGCACCTCAACTATCTGTTGAGCCATTATAACAAAACCCTGATTCCATTTTATAGGCTGTAGGCTTGAGCCTTATTTAAGTGGAAGAGGTTGAAAGTCAAAGTCACAGAGGTCTCAAGACCTGTCTTCCCTCTGCGTCTGCACCCTCTCGCCGAGCTATGAAATGAACAATGATACGGATGAAATAAAAAAACACAACCGAGGCTTGTTCATTTCTACAATATCCGGCGTAAGACTTACTTATATGTCAAAAGGTCAAAGGCGAAGGTATTCCTTGTATGTTTATCTGCACTCATTTTATTGCCCGCTTCCGATAAATTGCATTTTTAAAGCGCCACGCAACTTTGGCTTAAGATTGCTTTGCGGGTGAACAAAAATATTGGAGGTGAATGTCACAGTGCTCACAATAGCCCATCGCGTGGTCAAGATATTCCTGGAAAACATAACCGTGTACTGTACGCATGTATGTTGAACTTCTTTCGCACCATTCGTAGCCAACTGTGCTAATTGGAGTTGCCGGGGAAGGGACAACAAACTGAACAGAAAAAAGCAGTTCTAAAGAAGCGAGTTTTCAGTTTATATTTTAAAAGTGCATAGCTCCAGTGGCTTCCTAATATCAGAAGAACGTTCCAGACGGCCACATAAGCGCAACTGTACATAGCAAGTACCCACAGCTCGTCCGTTCAATCGTTTCTCTATCCGCATGTCCTAGTAAAGTGTGTCATTGTGTAAATGTATTAAAGAACGCAAACGACTAATGCAATTTAGCGGAGCATTTTGGGTATAAAATAATAATAATAATGAGTGACGTAGTTACTGTGAGGGGAGTGGTGGAGCAGTGGTTATAATGCACCGCAAACCCAATGAACCGAGTTTGATATCCAGTTACAGCTAACATTAGTGGTGGATTACATCTTAATACAGCCTTTGCCCTCCCCCCCGTCCAATTTCACAAATCCACTGACCTGGTGTGCGGAGGCCTGCATCAAAGGAGCGGGTTGAAAAACGGTTTGAAATGATCGAAATGATACATTTACTGCGATGGTAAAAACTACTTCCACAAGAGCACGTTTTCCGTATGCTCTAGAAAACAACCATGAGTATATGAGTGGATGAACTGGGAAAACTCAGTGTCAATGAAGCCATTGCATTGAGATGTCAGTTTCAGATTTGAGATCAACCAGCCCCTATCATCAACACAGCCACTTTGAAATGCATGAAGACTGCCTCTTTAAAAAAAATCTCTTCCTGCAGCTAACTGTCCTGTAGAATTTAGGGTCCATACACTATATGGCTTCATCCCTATATATATGAACATATATATCTCTATCTATCCGAAGATGCCACTGCACAGTGCTTGTGCCACACAACCAATCTCTGCTGCATATTTGTTGAACATCGGTATTTTGTACAAAGGAAAAGCATTTTGACCACAGTGTTTAAGGGTCATACAATTGTGAGCATGCGGTGCATAGACTACAGGTTCTTTACTGTTTATCGTGCAGCATTAGCACCATGGATTAGAAAGTCTCAAATGGTCTTACAAAAATAAAAAAATGTTTTGATGAGCCAGGTCGCTTCTGAAAAAGAAGCAAATAACCCTGTGGGCTTTACCTGGTAAAATATAAAAAAAATTCCATGCCATTTGCTTACCTTTCCTATACTTTGCACTCCTGTTGTTGTTATTTTGCATTGTTTGTTGTTGTAACTTTCTGACCCCCGTGCCCCTGACCGGATATCTGTGAGAAAGAGCTTCACAGCTCATCGGATTCCTTCAGGATGAACACAAAATTCAGATTTCTGATTCTGGCAGGGCAGAACGGCGGGGAGTGGCAGACGAGGCGCCGGGAACCCCTTCCCGCGAGTCCCCGGCCATGTGCTCCGCCGCATAACAGATTTCACATCAAATTCAGCACGGCTCTCCCATGGCCCACCATCCATTTACAAGTGAGCCGCGTTAGCGCGCGCGAGCTCCAGCGCTGCGCACCGGTACTTGTGCATAATTCCCTTTCTTACATTTCCTATTGGACACGATCACAGGGCCAAAGCGGGGACGCCGACCGAGATCACGCGGGGCACACCGCTCGGCGCGGCCTCGCGACGCGCGTCCCTCTGCCGGCTTACAGGCGCCCTGGCGCTCTCCAAAAAAAACCACAGCCGCCCCGCGGCACATTAGACGCGCGGGCGGCGGATTTCCAGAGAAGGCTCAATGCGATTAAACGTGCTAATCTTCCTGTGAATTACAACACTTCCTATCAAAGGTTCCGTTTCAGATTTAACAAAAAATATTTCTTTACAGGCATGCGACTGCAAACTACCTACTATGCCCAGGGTTCATTGGGTTGTCTGGAGGAGAAGTGGGGGGGGGGGGGGGGGGCGGGGGGCAATTTGCCATGGGCCTCACACTAGAGAGGGCCACACAACAGGCCCGTTTTCTTACCACTAATTGATAAGGGGATCCTCCCAGGTGGCATTTTGCCCCAAGTCAGTAGAAACCCCTGGGTGGCCCTTTTGGTTCATGGTCGAGACGTTCCGCTTCATAGCTCTATCAGATGTGTTTTCGGGTTGTGCTGCATTGCTGTTCGGCATGATGTCCGACGTTTTGCTCCCGCGTGCTCGGAGCTGCTTCATACTTCTTCAAGCCTCATTGTGTACCTGTACGGTGTACCTAGCATAATAAAAAAAACTACAATGTAATGAATTCTGCTTCACTTCGCAGTGTGAATCATGGGCTATGCCCAAATGCCTCCTTTAAGAAGAAGTGACTGGGCAGATGGAGGTGAGGGTTCGCGAGGTTTTTGGGTGAATGAGAATTTGCCGATCAATCAATGCACGAAGCATGGCATTGGTACAGATGTCACTGATCCACGATCTGCAACGTGATATTTATTTCGAAAAATACATGACTGCGTTCTGGGGAAAACGTAAAGGGCGCATGACGGTCAGTGGTGCCATGTGCATCCTCGTAGTTAAGGTGGTAGACCACGTGTGGTGCAAAGCCCTCTGACCCACCGCATTCCGAACATTTTCTCACATACGGATGCCAAAATTGCTCAATAATTCATGGCATAGTCAGACAACAAAGGGATAGCACCAGTGGCGGCTGCAGACAGCAAAACATTTTGATGCCGCATCAATGTGGGGGAAGTTTCTAACACACACACATCAACTGTCTGCACGCAATACCCCCTTATGAAGACTTCAACACTGCCGGCAGTCCTGGGCTGTCTGCCAATATGCACACGCAGCACAGCAATCTCAAATAGTGCCCACGAGGGGCCCAAACCTGTCAGTGCTTGCACCCGGTTGGCTACACACACAAAAATCCTATTGGCTTTAAATTAGAATGAATTTTTAACATAGACCAGGATAAAAAAAAAAGGGAGAGTTGTGGTGAGAGAGAATTGCTGTCGATACTGCAAGGACCTTGGACTTTTTCAAATGTCTCCGAAAATGCTTTCGTCCCGCCAGGCCTGCGATTCACCGGTGCAACAAAAAAAATGCCCCAAGAGAATAACTTAAAGCATTTCATACACCGTATTCCACACTCCTGAGCGATTCCTAAATACCCGAGGGACTTTGTGCACAGGTGTTTCAGATCCTAAAGGGCTGTTGTAAATTTTAATCTAAGAATAAATGCATAAAACATGCTTCCTGTGCACTTTAAAGCATCCTTTTATTTATTTTTCTACACACTTTTTTCCTCCAATTTATTTTTCGTCTTGAAAGAGCGGTAACCAGAACAGCAAGATGGATTGCTCCCCACTTGTCAGGATTTCCAGTTGGATTGCCAGTCTTTAGAGCAGGAAAATGCGTAGATGATAGGCTTAAAAAAAGGATGAAGAAATTAATCAAATAAATTGCGAGCGATATTGGTTGACGGGTACATGAAACGGGAATCATGCAATACAAGACTCGCTGCAACATTGCTCTCGTTGCATTTGAAAGCCAAAAAAAGTACCTCCGCATACTGCTAAGACAACAAGAAAAATATGCATGAATCCCCAAGTTTTTATTTAAAGCTTTCGTGACTGCAGAGATTAATATTCTTGGTTCTGTCGGTAAAGTCACGTAGAAGGGAAACAATAAAATAATAAAAATATAAAACAATACAATTCTCACGACGTTTCGACTGCAACACAAACAATCATCATCAGGTGTGAAAAATACACCTGTGTGAAAAACACACCTGATGACGATTGCTTGTGTTGCAGTCTAAACGTCGTGAGAATTGTATTGTTTTATATTTTTATTATTTTATTGTTTCCCTTCTAGGTGACTTTACCGAAATATCTAAGAATATAATCACTAAGTTGTTTTCATGGTTTGACCGAGAAAAGGTAAAAAAAAAGTGGGAGAGGTGGTTGGTTTAATGATTTAACGCGATATTCACAACTGCGAGCGCTAAAATTGGCCCACCGACGCACAATCATTGTTTTGTGTGCCTCTCGTGCAAAATGTCCCTCGCTTTACTAATTAATCTCCGGAGGAGGGGAAAAAAAACGCTAGCCCACATTATCAAATTACAAATGCCACAGAGATTTCCTATTATGACGGGAAGTTAAACTGTTGTCAGCCGACCGTTAATTGCCATACAAAACAGAGATGACTAATGTGCAGAGTTAATTTCTGTAATTACATAACCGTGGAAAGGAGGGGGGGGGGAGAAAATCTTATAATTTAATTTTGCCAGTTAAACAGGATGAAATTAATTATGGCTTGGCTTTATCGCGCACTGCATGCGGACACTTAATTTTTCGAATTAGACCTTGAAGGGAGCATTAAACGGCAAAGCATCAATTTTGGGGCATGCAAGCTCTTTGCCTAAAGGGGACGTAGAACGATCGTGTTGTGAGCAAAACTCCAAGTACGATTGCTGAGAGACGCACCAATTACATCTGCCCTGGCAGCGCCGAGCGTAGCACCGGCGACTCTTCTATCACGCTCCATTGTGGACACACGTGTAAAGCGTTGCATTTAATCCCAAGTCTGCGTACACAGAGCTGCAGTTAAGTTGAACTCCCGCTAATGAAAATGACAATGCAGGATAAATGCCTTGCTATGCACAATTGAGTCATATTCTTCCATTGTGTTCCACACCATACTTTCTCATTATAGATTTTACAAACAAAGAGCTGATTAGTGCTTGAGCTCGGAGTGCTATTAATGGACCTCATGATGGATGGCTGTAAACGTACGTTCATTGTTTTTATCCTTCATATTTTAATTATCACCACCCCCAAAGAGAAGAGCGCCAGTCGCCAACGAGTGCCCTTCATTAAACAAATTCGGACTCGCAATTGTTTCACGGTCCAAATAAGAATGACAATTACTTTATTCTGCGGCGTTTATTTTAAAGAATTTCGCAAGTCAGCAATGATATGCTCCTCGATGCTGATACCCTGGGTTACCCGCCACCCCCCCCCCCCAAATAACGCGCACCCTGCTGCCTTCCCTCCACACTACCCACGCGCGCTCATCCGAACGTATCCCGACCTTCTCCACGCCGTCCGACTGAAAGGGCTTCAAGGTACGCCGCCGTTCCATCACTTAATAATCATACAACAAGCGGGCTAATTTCTCAGGGCGCCGGGATGTACAAAAACAACGATGCATGCAGAGGCAAAATTACGACCCAGAGAGCAATGGAGAGGGTGACAACGGAATGAAAGGTCTTAAAAGGTCATCGTTCAAAACAAAAGGTGCGGGGTGGGGGGTTCTCACTCGCTTGCCACACACTTAACCCTGTTTATCGGGCGCGTTATCCACTCAACATCCACCCCCTCCTCCTCCTCAACGCCGGGGCATTGCGTCTGTCCTCCAGCAGACAGCCGCACTTGTGCCCGTGAGTACATCGGGTAATCTGCTGCTCAGCCGGGCGAGTGTTGGGCTGCACATTCACAGGAGTGACGACAAAGTGCTCGTTGTAAGCTCATTATCAGCTCGAGGGCTCCACACGGGGCCCCGTGGGGAAGAGGAGGAGGGAGGAGGATGGGGGGAGGCGGGCGGGGGGGGATGACGAGTACGTGGGGCGGTGTTCGAGAGGGGGGGGGCATGTCCAGTCACTTCCCCCACCCCCCCCCCACTACCACCTCAGTGAACGCACCGGCAATCCCGCTGGATCCGACGCTCGAGCGAGGGAGTGGAGAGGGCGGAGTGAGTGGGGGTGGGTGGGTGAGTTGGCAGGGTGGGTGGGGGAGGGAAGTGGGTACCGCTACTGCTTGCTGCAGGGCGCGGCAGGTGGTGGGGTGGGGGGATGCAGCGTGTGATCAGATCAACAGGGTCGCACGTGAAGAGGCGGCACGTGCCGCTCCGTGCGCATAGGAGGGCGCGCGGGAACGCAGTGTCCACCGGCCCCGGGTGTGCAGGAGGACCGGCGTGGGGAGGTGGGAAGATGACGACGATGGGAGCTCTGCCACAGCTGAGGCGCTTGAAGGGAAGAGATTGGCAAATTATGTGTGACCTGGGCAGGTAATAACACAGGATGTCCCGCGGTTGTATGAGAATACTTATACACGGTGTATGTGCACGAAGCGTGGGAGAGATGCACGCTTGGCATTGCAGTGGAGAATGCGTGCCGGTTACTCTGACCGGTGGACTTGGAACGGACGCGTCGCTGGGATGGGATGGATGATGAAAGATGGTCAAGGATTTACTACCGTAATGAGCCAAGAATGTTTGTTTGTGTGTAACGCGCGTGACGTCACTGCCGCACCCCCCGTCATGAATATTCATGAGCGGGTGGATTTTTACACACACGCAGAAGAAGGTCGAGCGGAAACATTTTTTTTACCGCAAATTCGCTTTAAGTTTGACGTTTCTTTATTGAAAGTGAATCTAATAAATAATTCTACGTAGCAAAAAAGTTGATTTGGTGTCTTTATTTATTTCTTCAGCACTTGAGACGAAAGGTAAGTCTAATTTATGCTTCTACATTATACTTAAATAGACATTTCTCGGTGATTTTCTAGATATTGTATCAAATTCCAGTTTATTTTAACCCCAGCGACTGAAAGCAGAAAAGAATAAAGTTTCAGAGCAGTGAATTGGAACAAATTGAAGGTCAGTTATATACAGTGCTACAGTGACATGAAGTGAGGTGTTTTATGACTTCGTTTTGTGCCATAATCAGTGCCATTAATACAGCGCTACAGTGAAATGCAGTGAAGTGTTTGACGACATGCTTTCGTGCAAGATTCGCTGCCATTAAATTGACACAAGATAGAATTATACTCTGCTCAATTTTTTCGTAAATATTACAGCTTCCGTCCTAGGACGGGCAAACAAGCTAGTAACAACATATTGGCAGTCAAGGAATGGAATGCATCCGAGTGGCCATCTCCCGATGAGACTGAGTGATGAAATAATTTCGCATGCAGGTGCTAGGTGAATTATTACGTATGTATGTTGGACTTCCTTCGCACCGAAAGTAACCAAGCGTGCTAATCGGAGGTGCGGGGGAAGGATCGTGGGAGAGAGAGGTGGTTTGGGGAGGCCTTCATCAAGCAGTGGATTGGCAATGGCTGAAGCGATCATGTTATACAATGAAACGTAGATATTTTGTTAAGAATGTTGCTGAATGGATGTCTCCGGAATAAAACAAGTCAATGCATCGTCATGGCCAGACGACGTAAAATGACAAGTCAAATATTTGTTTCCGTAAGTCAAATTACTTTTATTTTTTCTTCTTGGCTCTTTCGGTAAAGTCACGTAGAATGGAAATAATAAAATAATTACTTTATAATTTGTATTTTTATTACTTTCTTATTTCCATTCTACGTGACTTTACCGAAAGAACCAAGAAGATGAATCCCTGCAGTCACGAAAGCTTTAAATCGAAATTTACTTTTCTTTAACATTAATACGGGATCAATTTGAAAATCTCTAAAAAGAGTAGCGATTAATGCGTATCGCCATTAGTTTAAAAAAAATTATGATTATTTTACACCACGGGTCACCAAGGAAACGCCTCAACCGAATCCCAGGAGTCTATTTTCAGGAGGGTCCTGTCTGGTTTTCTCAGCAGGGGGCGATGGTGCCGTCGCCACCGCTGTATGCCAACCCCATTGAGTCATTCTGCAGGCAAACTTTCAACATTGGGATAACGCGGCCAATACCAGTTAGATTGCACGTTGTAAAGCTCACTCTTCACTTGCTGTGACAAAAATATATCATCGGTTTTCCATAATAGAGTTGTTTTTGGGTTAGATCGCGTAAATATATAAATGTGTCGTTAAAACCCGACAGCCAAGTCGTAACGGTTGTCACGTAAACAAAACATGCCAATTCGTCACTAGTACAGCACATCTACGACTCTATATAAGGAACGAAACAGGTGGACTTCTCCACAAATCTGGCTGTCGCCTGATGAAGCTGGTTGTAATTACTGGCAATACGTCGTACGTGGATTGTAAATCTTGTGGCTTGGCTCTCCAACACACCGGTGTGCTGTACTAGTGACGAATTGGCCACTTTATGTTTAAGTGACAACCCTTACTAGTTGGCTGTGTCGGGTGGTGGCGGGTTTTAACGACACTACATTTTTATACTTTGGTTCTTTCGGTAAATTCACGTATAAATTTATTATTTTATCTTTATACGTGACTTTACCGAAAGAACCAAAGAATAATTCCTGCAGTCACGAAAGCTCCAAATTAAGTTTACATTTTTATATTTACGCGATCTAACCCAAAAAAAAACTCTATTATGGAAGACATCGGTTTCCCAAGAAGCAAAAAAATGTTTCTCCAAGCAAAACAAAAAGACAAAGCGTGTTGATCGTGGTGAACTGGCATCAACATTATGACGCGATTAAGGCCATGCAGTTATGTTCATTATACCTTTACAGTGGTAAAGGTATTTTTTTCGCCTGTGATTCAACATCACTGCTCGTAATGTCCGTGAAATATAAATAAATATAGAGAGTGGACGCTCACACAATCCGGTATTTTAATTTCCACTGAAGATTATATGGGAAACGCCAATAAAAACCAGGCATTGCCAAGTGATGGCAGTGGACTTATTTTGACGTCATCTATATTATTTCATGTTATATATGAAATTATTTTGACGTCATCTATGTTATTGCAGTGCACTGTTGTGCAGCTCAGCATCATTGGACAGAGGAGGCAGAAAGGGCAGTTGCATTAACTGATAAGCTGCCGATTCAGCGCTATCCGCTAATGGCAGTAGCCAGGTTTTAACAGCGTATGGGTGTAAATTTTAAGGCCCCAGAGACTCGTTAATCAGATGGCAGAGTGGCGTGAGTACAGTTGCCATGATGTTCACTTTGCTTTCTCTCCTCCCGCGCAAACTCATACCTCCGTCTGCTCCCGCAAATATGAGCCTCCCGGCACAACGGTGGAATTAATTCGCTTGCTAACAGCAACGGAATTAAAAGTGTGTACATTTACACGGTCGTAACGATTTTTTTTCCCCCGAAAAAAGTTTTCCCCTTAAAACAAAGAGCAAAACTCGAGAGAGAGAGAGAGTAAAAAAGGCACTGCCACGTTGAAATTCCAGCCGGAGGCTCACATAAATCAGCGCCAAAATCTCGCCATAACTCGGGTATATGGCACCCATATGTAGTTCGCAGTCGGAATCAGCCATATCCCGAAGCCATAAAGGCAACACATGGAGCCAAGCGGGCCATTACGGTATGAGATTGCATGGAGAAGAAACCCACTGTCGCTCCGCCAGCGATATTTCACCGGAACAGCAGATACACGCTATTGACACCCTTCATGTGCATTCTTACATGATGCAATCCTGCACACGCCTCGTCGCAGGCTGTATTTTTTCTCTCCCCCCCCCTCCGCCGCTCTCTTTCTGACTCGCCTTGCCAATTCATTGCCGTCACGGTGCGATCAATCAGGCCAAACGTGGCAAGCCGTCCTCCGCCCCCGTAACTTTTCGACTCCTAAATCCAACGATTCAATGGCTGCCATTGCGAGGGCTGCCTTATGAAGGCAAAGAGGCTGCTCGACATACATGAGGATGCTGACATCTGCAGGTAGTGTGGTAGAACTGGCCAAAGGAATCTAATTCAAGGCCACACCGAGAAATTTCTTTACGTGAAGCCACACAGATGAGTATATGTTCACTTCGAGTTTTTACAAAAAAATACCCATTGAAATCCAATGTATGTATTAAAAAAATGCCTTTGCAATGAACAATTATGATACGTTCACATATTTGACAAGAGCTGCACAATTGTTGAAAATATAATAGTCCAATGGTTAACCAATGATTCGAAACATTACACCTGCTGTAAAGTGGACATTAATTACCCGGTGATATAAATTTTCAACAGAAATCCACTGTGTGCTTAGTGTCAGCCTGAACTCATTCATATTTTCAAAGACTTCGAACTACTTTGGAGGGGAAAAAATATGTGCAGTGTCTAAATATGAATATAGATAAACACACAACACTTAAGTCAACACAGACTCTCAGTTGGCTCTCAATAATAAAAAAAGTAAAAATAGACATGAAATACAATGAAAAGGGCTGCACAATGCCACACTATACATAAACACAATTGTGAACATTTATGTTTTCAGGGCATTCGTTGTCCCCTGCTAGACAGGCACATTAATTAAAAATAATGAATGTTTAGTATAGATACAACAGTTAAACTGCATTGGAATGAAAAAAACTGCTCTCTTCACCACAGTATTTGAAAATTATACGTTTCATCGTTTATTCTCTTTCAATGCAGTACGTTATGAAGCCGCATATACATCACGACACGCAACAAAAATACCCCGACTATTTTTGGGCAATGTGACCTTTAATAGCAAGCGGTTAATTTGACCATGACACAGTGCACACGAATATACATTTTTTTTTGTTGCACAGAATTATGGGGTCGTTAAGGCTGCATGCAAGCGGGACAGGCTTAGAGGGCTCTCCGAAGGATGCAGCTTAGCGGCACAATGATGATTACTTTTCAGAGCCCACTGCATGCATACGATATTGGTCACAAGGACACCGTGTCAGAGTAAATGAAAACAAGATACAGTCAATGGCTCCACATTTTTTAACTGTAGGACAGACATGGATTAGGTCCAATGGCTGAGAGTCATTTTTTTTCTGCCGTGCAATGCAATGAATTACATTTTATTATTCGTGATTTATTTATGTTACATTCATCATACCAAATCTGTGTTTAGGTAGTATATATATAATTAATTTGTCACAAACGTTTAACCAGACAGCCAATTAGCATATGTTATCTCTTTTGACCAAAGGAGTCACTGTTGGTATTCGTAACTGCATAGGGATATTTATCACTATTATTTTGCAATTTAATTGTAGGTCATTTTAAAATGTAGGATTTCAGGTTTCACCATTGGGAAACGATAGGCCTCCGAATGGGCTACTCCCCAACATCACACGTCAGGATCCTTAAACAATTTCTCTTTCTGGAATGCAAAACTGCCACTCGAGTAAATCTGTCGAGCACGTTAAATAAATAGGCTGCCGGCGATTCATATCCCATGTACCTGGAGCGCGCAGAGAGTGCAGTTACACAAGAGCTGAATGCCAAACACAGGTGCCAGCTCATTTTGAATGTAAGAGCGCTCGCACTCGCTTGTCTATGACAGCGAGGCCATCACCAACACTTGCACTCCAAAGCGAGCATCGCTTCCCAGTCTGCCACTGCAATGCTTTCCAGTCCGCGTTATTCGAAGCTCAAGTTGTTTTTTCCGTCGACAAAGGGGGGGGGGGGGGTGGGGGCGTGTTTGTCGGTTTCGACGCCAGGCGGCGCTGTTCCTCTACAGCGGCTAACTCGTCGGAACCGGAGCCATCCTCGTTCTGACACTGACGAATACTCCTTCTTGGTTCTTTCGGTAAAGTCACGTAGAAGGGAAGTAATAAAATAATAAAAATTAAACATAATAAAAAATAATTCTCACGACGTTTCGGCCACAACGCAAGCAGCCGGAGACAGCGTCTGAATGAAACACCACCATGGTGGTGTTTCATTCAGACGCTGTCTCCCCGACAGACCTGGTCTTCACCTGAGGACGGCTGCTTGCGTTGTGGCCGAAACGTCGTGAGAATTATTTTTATTATGTTTTATTTTTATTATTGTATTACTTCCCTTCTACGTGACTTTACCGAAAGAACCAAGAAGATGAATCCCTGCAGTCACGAAAGCTTTAAATCGAAAAAATATTGACGAATACTGTGAAGCCCTTCGAAGAAGAGACCTGCAGTATTCATAGTTATCGACTCACGCACGCACACGCGCGCGCCCGCCCGCGCGCATGACACATTGCGCAATGGCCGATTCTAAGTAGCAATCCTTCAGAGTGTTAATAAAGTCACCAACCAGAGGTGTCTCAACGAGCAACGAACGAACAAAGGACACTTTCCCAGGACCGAGTTGATGCAACAACAAAAAAAGAAATTTAGGAAGACTCCGTGCTAAATATACTTTTAGGAGAAGCAATCCCCCCCACCCCCCACGTGGATTTTCCGTCGGTAAGCAACGACGCCGAGTATTCTCACTTCGCGTGCCAAAGTAACAACGCAAGACTGTCGCAAACGCCCCCCCCCACCGGGGGGCACGTGATCAGCTGCTACTTGCCGGCGAAGACAAATGAGGGTCTACGAAGCAGACAGAATTTCCGAGCGGGAGGCTCTCACTTTAAACGAAAAAAGCCCCCAAAAAAAAGAATGTGAAGAAACACCTCCGTGAAAGCAAAGCTCGAAAATAAATAAATAAGACACCGGCAGACGCACCCTTTCTTGCTCTCGATCCCGGGCAGGTCCAGCGTTGTAATCGCGAGGAGCTTGAGACGGTGACTTTGAGCGGCACTTGGGAGTGCAGAGAAAGCGACCGATACCCCCACGCACCTCCTCAAAATCCTCCTTTGCTCGTGCTAAGTTTATTTTCCTTTCTTTTTTAGCTGGACTGAAAGATGTTTGGGAGGAAAGATGGGGGATAAGAGTTGGCAGCGGGTGGGTGTGGCAGAGGAGGTCTCGATGATGATGTGGATTTGTGGAGGAGGAGGCAGTGGTGGTGGTGGGGGGATGATGGGGGGAAGGGAATGAGCAGGACGAGCGGGGGGGGGGGGCGGCTTGGAATCGCAAAGACCTCATAAAGTACACTTCAAACGCCGTGGCCAGTGGTGGCAGTAATCCAATGCCAGGCGCTGGGCCGTGCAAATCTACAACAAATGTTACGCCGGGGTGCAGCTGTTGTGCAAATGTGGCACGGAGGAACGAGAGAGGAGGAGGAGGAGGAGAAAAACCGCAGAGGAAAATATATAAATAAATATAATTGGGCCTAATAAGCATCAGTGCCAGGCCAGTTCCCTTGCTCTAGAGGGCACATATGCCCCTCAAGGTCCAAAATGAATTTAATAAACAGTTCAATGGCTTTGGAAATAACATGCGGAGAAAGCAATGGCTCCCGGTGACCAGACAGTGAGGTCTGCTTCCCCTGCATCCTGACCAGTACCGTCGACAAATAAAACAAGAACAGCAACCATGTTTGCCCGTGAGATATCAGTTTTGTTGATTAACGTGGGTATTCTAGACATGACAGCTGCTTCCAGTGCTGGGAGCATCAATGTACAGCAGGTTAAGATGGGTTGAATCTCAGCACAGGGTAATCCAAATGGATTTTTTTCCCAATGTATAGTTGGCGTGAGGGAATGTATTATAGTATGGTGTTTACATGAAGTATTACAAACCCCACCCCATCAGTTTCTCACAGACAAGTGTAATTCCCTGGGAATTATGCAGAACAACTCCAAGACTGTTGATACAGCATTCCCACATCTGACTGTGCGGGACACTGCAAGGCGTTGCATTGTGAACGTAATCTGAAATTTCCTTGGCAGATTTTAAAATGACCTTGGATGTTCGCAACAATGAATATACATGACATCGCATGCATCAGTGCAGTCTTCCTCAGTAAACAAATATTACCAGCTTAACAAAAAAATCCAACAGAAGTGGCTGGGTGGCTCAGAGGTCAGAGCAAGGGAATGGAACCGCTGAGGTGCTGGGTTTGAATCCAGGCGGCCAATTATGATAACGACCACACGGAGTTGATGGTCTCAGCCCAGTCACCCAAGACTGCGCTGAATTTTGCTGAATTCCATCTCTGAGAATTAAACACCGGCTTTTACACAAGCCGCATATGCAGAACAACGTTGGAGGGAAGTGATGCCCTCTACCGTGTGGGCCAGAGCTCACTTGCGGGATCTTAGAATTAGCTCTGTGATGTCCGCGTCTTCCGCGGGATGTTGTCAAACGCGAAGGTGCTGCATTACTCTGCGAGAGATCCAAGTTTGTCTCACAACATGACGGCTGACAACAAAATTGAATGAAATTGTGTGGAAAAGGATAAAAAAAAATGTGAACAGTAGAAATAAAACTAATCCAGTACGAATCACTTCCATATATACACGGGCCAAGATGAATATGGACCAAGCTTCAATTTCACTATAAAACCCCACCAACTTAAGCAACGTGGCAACAGAGTGGAGGAATGTTATGGGGGGAAGGGGGGTATTAGATTAATCAGAGCGATGAGCTTCACACGCTAAAGCAACATGATTGGTCCCAATTTTAAATATATATTTTCGTTTCGAAGGTTAGCAAAAACATATAGCGCAGAAGGTTGGAATGGATCTGGAGACATTTACAGAGCTCAAACGGGCACACGAACCTTTACGTACACTACTCATCCTTTCGGCACAAAGCCAAAGATCCCCCATGTAGCCTTACACACACTATTGGGGCAAGTTCTGTTAGCGAGCATCTATGAAAGCCAGCATGGCACACAAGGGGGTGGGTAGCCAGTGGCGAGACAAAGGCGGCTGGGCATGGTGCCCAGGACAAAGACAAAGATCCCCCGCATATTCTTAACAGACTGTTGGAGCAAGTGCTGTTAGTGTGCACCTTTGAAGGCCAAAATGGTACAAGAGGAGGTGGGTGGCCAGCACCACGCCCGGCCGCCTTTGTCTCCCTTGCGGTGATGTTTATACACCGCACCACGTACTCATTTGTGGCTAAGTCGACCTGGGGGAGGCCCAGAACCAGTTCAAATAGTCGTCACTGGTGTTGACCGTGAGCGAGAATCAAACTCGGGTCGCCCGGGTTCCTAGCACAGCGCGCTAACCGCTGCACTACCGCTCCCCACAGGACACACACGCGCATACACACGTGCACACACACGCGCATACACACGTGCACACACACGCGCATACACACATACACCAAAGACAAAGATCACCATTTTGCCTTCGAGACACACACTCATTCACACGTGCGCACGCACATGCACAAACACCTTTTCAGACAACAGCTGGTGTGCACTTATTTACAAACTGCTGATCCTACAGTCAACAAAACCCACATCAGCAATTTTACAACTTTGCTGGGATCAAGGGGTGTCAGCAATAACCAATTTGTTGGCCGTTTTGCAAAAAAAAAATGTCTTCCTAAAACTGAATATACAAGCAGCGCCAAATCCAAATAAAACAACTTAACATCACCGAATCGTCAACAGATGTACCGCGAGTACATTGCCGAAACACAGATGCTTATCAAGCATGGCAGTGTTGAATAGAAAAATGTTCTAAATTATAATAGGATTCCATCTCCTTTCAGACGATCAATTGCGTGACACTTGGGATAAAATCTCTCCGTCGCTCGATAGGTTGAAGGATTTTGAAGTGGTACCGTAGTTAATCCCACGATTTAAGATGACATGTAGATGCTTGCAATGAAAATCGCATCACAACAGATTTGTTGTCTCCAGCAAACGTCTACGTAGCACATCAATTAAAGTAAAACGAAGCAACACTGTACACTGCACGGGACCAAACCGACCTTAAACATTGTGCAATCCTTACGCTTTTCATAGCGATGCTGGCACGCGGTTATGTGAAACACAACGTTTTAATTCCAAGCCAACACACAGGAAAAATGAGTGAATTGTGCCAATGGTCCTATGCCGATACGCCAGGAATCATACCTCTCCGGGATCGGCTCAATACCAAAACTATTTTTTTTTTATTTATACCAGTTAAGGCCCACTGAGCCATACAGCTTTTTTGGACAAAGCGACCTGGCCACGAATGGTAGTCCAACGAAGCGTCTTATCACGTGGGCATTAATAGCAGCCGAAGAAAAATCCATGCGACCACAGAAAAAAAAACATGCAAACTTCAAATATACAGGCATTAGGCTCGCGGTATCGAACCCACGTCCTCCTGTATACCAGGCGAGGTAGTTAACATCTCCTAGCCACCGGGGGAACCCGGAGCACCCAGAGAAGACCCACACATGCAAGGGGGGCAATACAGATGCTGCCACTGCCGCCGCCGCCGCCGCTACCTCCACAGCACCCAAGGTTCTCTCACCAGCCATCAACCATCTTCACAACTTCAGGAGTGCTGCACTATATTGTAAAGAGATCGACGTGATGACCTCATAGGTCATCCAGCAGGCAATATCGTGGCCAGGCGGAGAGAGAGACTCATGACATCCATTTTCACCGCGTTCGGCCGCCCGTATTTCAAGGGCCTATCTTACAGGGCAGATGACTATGGTATAAATTACAACACGAAGCTAAAGGTAAAACCACAGGTAAAAAGTTTTGTGCGATGTATTTCAGATTGGGCAGATGCACCGACGGATAGCGATGAAGGAAGGAGCAGTGAAATTTATGGGCCACTGACGTGGCTGCTTTTCACTGTCAACACCCACTGTTTATCAGCACTTTTGTTTTGGATTACTTTTCATCCTGTCTTCGCCGGCCATCCAAAATGATTTGGTTGTCTCTGCTTTTTTGTTTCTCTTTTAATCACTCGATGTTATCCACCAAGCACAACAAGCCGTACGCATCCACTTGCACCCGCGGCGCACAAAGGAAACGTATCACTGCAAACACCGGAGATGAAATGGCTCCAAACACAATTCAGCAACAACGCAATGACGTAATTTCCCACGGAATCAAAACAGAGCCAATCGTGTTGGGCATGCAAACAAGTGCTTTAAAAACACGACGCGGCAACCGTCTTCTTCAACACAACACCTGTAGGCGTTTACAAATGTTACACACTGTATATGTTTGCTTCCAAATATCAAAGTGGGGATGGCAGGGGTGGAGGGGATAATTAATTGTTAAAGTATGTGTTGAAAACATATCCATTTAAACCTCAACAATATAGGACGAGAGATTGAACTGAAAATCAACACACAATTACGCCGGGCTTGTATTTTTAGAAAACACACTCTTGCTGCAAAGTCCGGATAGAAACTGTCTTATTACAGTATTGTGGCCCCTAGCAACGGCGGTGCAGTGGTGAGATGTTAACTATCTCGCCTGGTATACAGGCTTTCATATTTTGAGTGTGCATGTTCTCCCCGTGGTTGCGTGGATTTGTCCCCAGTTCCCCCGGTTGTTTCCCTTCACGTTTAAAAAAGCATGCGTTTAGAGTATTTGGCTGCTATATATTCCCATGTGATAAGCCCCTTCCTTTTGGCTACCATATGTGACCAGGTCGCTTCTGAAAAAGAGCTACATAGCTCAGTGGGCCTTACCTGGTAAAATAATGAAAACATTTTAGTTAGTTTATCAATGATCAATTTGTGTTACTGGTTTATCACTCGAAAATATAATTAGAAAAAAAACGAAACCTAATATTAGGTAAGGGTTATCTCTATTTCATTTCAATTTCGTTCTCAAACGATTTCACATGCGCATTTTTGGATTGAGGACGATATTAAGCGATACACGAATTGAATAAAATGATTTATACTACAGGGATGTCAAATAAATACTTGCTTAATGTTTCCCATTCAGGTCATCGTGCAAATCACTCTCAAAATGAAGATAACATTCAATTCAATTAACTTATCCAGATGACGTATACGGAGCAAAACACGATGGTAAATCAAATAATATGTACGTCCATTTGACATATACTCATAACATTGGCGGTGTATCATCGTTGCATGGATGTTATGAGCTTCCTCCAGGTTCAGAGCCGTAGCATTATGTCATATCATCACACCAACAACATTCCCATAAAAAGCAGGCTGCTGTTGCTGCTGCTTAGAAAAATTAATAACACTCGATTGATTGGGACGTGACCTTGAGAGAAGGCTCCAAACGATCAGTACACACCTCTTCACCGATAAAGTAAACACTTCCGATTGTACAGCTGTCCTCATTATTTACGACACAATTACCAGTGTTCAAACACGTCGTTTATTTGCGTTACCCCCCCCCGCCACCCCCAATGTAGTTTAAAAACAAAACAATATTTAAAATGAAGTAACATTAAAACGGAAACAGAAATGTGCTTCAAATGTATTTTTGGCGATGAAGGAGATGAATGGAGTTGGGGCGGCGGTGCAGTAGCCAGTGCAGTGCAGAGTGCACCACTCAACCCAAGTTAGATTCCTGGCCCAGGATAATTAATGATCAGAACTGTAGCCGTTCCTGTTAGCTCCTCCCATACCCTTTCATCCTAAGCCGGCCGTCAACCCACAAGCAGCCCGAATTTTGAAGCACGCTCAATTAATCCCGACCACCGACGTGGTGTGCCGAGGACATTTATCTAGCAGTAGATAAACATAGGGCTATAACTTATTGTCTCGTAACAAAGGTAGTATTCCCAAGCACTCAACAGCTAACCTCCCCCCCCCCAAAAAAAAAAACTCTATTATGGATCATATTGGTCGCAAAAGCCTGCGCGTTAAACTGACTCAACAGCTGAAACGCTCCAAATTTGTTTTTATGTGTCTCAACAAACCCCTACGTAACGTCAAAGCAAACGTGCATAGCTCATTCAAAGAAAGAAAAAAATCTCATCATCTGCACCCAGCGATTGAAAATAAGTACATCCACAGACAGATATGCATCGATGTTCCGCGTGTGTCATTTCCCAACCTCGGTGCTCTTTGTTTGGACATCCGATGTGACGCGGTACTGTGCCCTCACCTCGCTGTCTTCTTTCCCCGTACAACTGCTGCAGTCAACCTTCGAGTTCTGCGAGAGTGACGAGAAAACGGGGGGGGGGGGGGCGGGAGCTTTTAAACGTTGCCTGCGGTTCACGTTGGAAGCGTCAAAATCAACAGCCGTTCCCACTCATACGCATTGCCATCGGATCAGCCGTGATCTACCCTCTGCTGGATGAAGGTGTTCCCCTACCACCCCCACCCCTCCCCCACGTCTGCCCTGCCACCCCCAGCCAAGCAGTCGCCATCTCTCACGCGTCTTGCTGAGCGACGGAATTCCATCCACTCCAGCTCCTGCGCACGAGATGATTTCACTGATCCATCTCCACGGGGCGCCGCTCTGTAGCTCGTCACGACCACAGTGCTAAACTTTAGTCTCCATTCAAGTGAAGTTTCGGTTTTACCCCCCCCCCCCCCCCAAAAAAAAAATAGGTCCTCAAACCTGCCCCTCTTGCAGATTTTCACTTTGGTCATGTCGACGCAACCTTCAAAGATTGTCGCAGGTATACATATTCTGATGGGGTTTTATTTTTCTTTCAGTTATGTTGATTCACAAAATTAACCTTATGGCGGTACCCCGGGGCGCCAAATAATAAAAAAAATGGCCGAGGCAATTAAATATTTTATTTCTGGGACACTATTTTTTCCAGGAGTTGGACTTAACTCCGCGGCTGGGGTACCAATCAATCCGAAATCGGTGCCACTCCGCGATGTCGAAATGCCAAATATTAGCATCGAAAAATGCGACGTTGAATCGTGCATCGTGTACAGCTCATCGAGATGAGTCGATTGCCGCATCGCCGACCATCAACAGACTAAAAATGACTGCATCACGGACATCATGCGAGAGCATGCGACTTTTGTTTCGCTCGTGTTGATGTTAAGTTCAACACCGCTTCCTTCTTTATTACGTTACTTAATCATCACCCATAGTTAATTTCCATTGATTATATAATATACAAAAAACTAAGACAAAGATCCCCCGTGCAGCCTGAAGAGACCGTTGGGGCAGTTACTGTCAGCAAGCGCCTATGAAGGCAGGCATGGCACACAGGAGGGTGGGTGGCTCGCACCACGCCTGACCGCCTTTGTCTCCCCCATGGTGATGTTTACACACCGCACCAGGTACTCAATTGAGGCCGAGTCGACCTAGGGGAGGCCCAGGACCGGTTCAGATAACCGTCACTGGTGTTGGCCGTGAGATAGAATCGAACTCAGAACGCCGGGTTCAAAGCGCAACGCGCTAACCGCGACACTACCGCTCCCCCTACTAGATAAATATATACACATAATGTATAATACATTAATATAAAGGGAGAAGGGATAGTGGAAGGTCCCACTATGTTATGTAACATTTCATTTTCTCAGCTTTTTACCAAAAATACAATTAATCAAATGTCTATGAAGAAAATGCTATATGCAAGTGTCACAAAAAAAAAACTTCGCGAATATAATTCCACAATAGCGCAAGTTGGTTGCGCTAGAAAAATATTTTAAAGATGCCAAAGTGTCCTCGTAAGATTAATGATTTGCCAATATTAAGTAACCCTGCCTGCCACGTGGTATACTGATGAGTCATGCACAGAGGGATTGTATTGACAATGGAGATGCCAATAATGAAGATGACAAGTCAGTGATGACGCACCCCACTATCAGCCCCTCGCGCATAAGTTGCCAAACTGTTCTCTGCACTCGCGCGAGAGGGCTCCATGTAGATGAGTCGAGACACTGTGAATGTCAAAACTGGTCCAGAGTTTTCTTTCATTGATAATCCCACTCCCCTAAAATTCCGATGTACGGCAGCACAATACATGCTCTCGAATGTTTTATGTGCAGAGACGTATACGGGAATGTCGCGAATTGCCTACTCATTTTGCTTTCTCCGCGAGCGCCTGCATTGTGGTTACAGTCTCCAGATATGGTAAAATACGTCCCAACCGGCCTCGCAAACCGAGGTTATAAAAAATCCCCCCTTTAACCTGCACTGCCACTGCTGTCTCTCAGAGCACAGATCCCATCACTTCGGCGCGGTAATAAGTCGACGCACCCAGAATATCAAGTGCAGAATCTAGGATTGCGGCGATGTGGCGACAGATACTGCGATGTTAAGGTTCACTATAATCGTGTGGTACATCATGGGACCTCCTTTGTCAGGACCAAAATATGAGAATAGGTTTTTCACCTTTTTTCTGGCAATAAAACAGGTGTGTTAAGATGTTAAAACACCAAACTGAAACCTTTTACTAGGAATCAAGTCTTGCATTAACCACAATACTTGTGGTCAGTATGCAAACCAAAAATATACTCTGATAATATATGCATTGTCTTTGAAACAAATTGGTCCACACCAGTGACAGCTTTCTTTCGAGCCTAGTTTCAAATGTTAGACCAGAGGACGCCTTTTGTTTCAGTTCTGACCACAAGTATTGTGGTTAATGCAGACATGATTCCTTGTAAAAGGTTTCAGTTTGGTGTTTTCACATCGTAACACCTGTTTTGTTGCCAGAAAACCTATTCTCATCGTGTGGTAGTTTAGAAAATATCACATTATACTGGACAACTAAAAAACACAACAATGCCTTT
Source organism: Lampetra fluviatilis (assembly GCF_964198595.1). Classification (NCBI taxonomy): domain Eukaryota; kingdom Metazoa; phylum Chordata; class Hyperoartia; order Petromyzontiformes; family Petromyzontidae; genus Lampetra; species Lampetra fluviatilis. The sequence continues at coordinate 21,150,942 of NC_136279.1, read as the reverse complement.
GTCAATCTGTCATTTCCCAGCATGACTGGAACCCATGCCACTCACCAACCACACCCATGCCACTCAGCAACCACACTCATGCCACTCACCAACCACACTCATGCCACTCACCAACCACACCCATGCCACTCACCAACCACACTCATGCCACTCACCAACCACACCCATGCCACTCACCAACCACACCCATGCCACCCACCAACCACACCCATGCCACTCACCAAACACACTCATGCCACTCACCAACCATACCTATGCCACCCACCAACCACACCCATGCCACCCACCAACCACACCCATGCCACTCACCAACCACACCCATGCCACTCACCAACCACACCCATGCCACTCACCAACCACACCCATGCCACTCACCAACCACACCAATGCCACTCACTAACCACCCATGCCACTCAGTAACCACCCATGCCACTCAGTAACCACCCATGCCACTCAGTAACCACCCATGCCACTCACCAACCACACCAATGCCACTCACCAACCACACCCATGCCACTCAGTAACCACCCATGCCACTCACTAACCACCCATGCCACTCAGTAACCACTCATGCCACTCACTAACCACCCATGCCACTCAGTAACCACCCATGCCACTCAGTAACCACCCATGCCACTCAGTAACCACTCATGCCACTCAGTAACCACCCATGCCACTCACCAACCACACTCATGCCACTCACCAACCACACCAATTCCACTCAATAACCACCCATGCCACTCACTAACCACACCCATGCCACCCACCAACCAGACCAATGCCACTCACTATCCACCCATGCCACTCACTAACCACACCCATGCCACTCATCAACCACACTCATGCCACCCACCAACCACACCTATGCCACTCACTAACCACCCATGCCACTCACTAACCACACCCATGCCACCCACCAACCACCCATGCCACCCACCAACCACACCCATGCCACTCACCAACCACACTCATGCCACTCACCAACCACACTCATGCCACTCACCAACCACACCTATGCCACTCACCAACCACACTCATGCCACTCACCAACCACACTCATGCCACTCACCAACCACACCTATGCCACTCACCAACCACACTCATGCCACTCACCAACCACACCTATGCCACTCACCAACCACACTCATGCCACTCACCAACCACACTCGTGCCACTCACCAACCACACCTATGCCACTCACCAACCACACTCATGCCACTCACCAAACACACCCATGCCACTCACCAACCACACCCATGCCACTCGCCAACCAGCGCGCATGCTGATTGGCTCCCTCCACAATGGCTGTACCGCCTTCTCCTGGCAAGCCCAGGGTATGTCAGTCACGGTATATTGTGATTAGTGTTGTACATTTTATTTTACATGGTTAGTTACGAAATAAGAACTGCACAATCATTAAAGTACCAAATAAAAAAGCAATTACCCATCACGGTGTTTCTTCGAAATATTTTCAAAATAATTGACTGCATGGCGATTATATGACCTCACAATTTTGTAGTGTAGTTACTGTGATTAAATATGTATTAGCTATGCAACTTAAAGTATGTTCCTTATCATCTTCACCGGTTGTAAAGTTGCAAAAAGTCCTATTCTTATGTCTGGCTGATGTTGCGTGAGGATATTTTGCAAGTACTCAACAACAATGTTTATTTGTACTCGAAGCATTCTACAGAAGATCACAAAAATGTACATACTTTAAAATTGTGAAATACAATTGCGGGCGGGGGGAGGGGGTTACTGATAGCGTGATGATCGTCATAGCATAAACATGTATATTATGCCGTGTAAGCATTTTGGCCAATGACCAAGGACTCCTCAAAACCTGAGATTTTCACGCACAAAACGGCGTCGGTTCCCGAGGTCTTGCGACGAATAACGCCCCAGCAGGGGGCACATTAACACCACTAATCACATCACTGTAAGCTCGCTTGACTGAGTATGCACTTGAAGCGCCGAAGTGGAATGAAATAACAACGCATTCTGTCTTTCGGATCCAGCGTGAGTGCAGCAAGGTGAAATTACATCCGTTCAACCAAACAGTCCTTTTGTAGAGGTTTAAATAAAATGCTATTTTGATTACGAGATAAAGGCATCACGATGGCGTTTACGATGTCTTGTAAAAAAACGCGTAATTGTTACAATTACACCAAATTCAATCACGATGATAAAAGGCGGAACGGTGCAAGAAATCCATCACGTACAACGATAGCAGAGCGATTTTTTTCATAATAAAAAAAACGTGATCAGCACAATGATTTATTTTCTCTGAAGCCTTTTTAGATTCATCAATTTCTAATTCATCGCATTTTGATCCGTCAAAGAAACGCTCGGCTTGCGCATTACAAATCACCGCCGAAAATTTGCGCCCTGAGCAAACAAGGGCCGAGGATCGTCGCGAACGTTAACGAGCCTTCACCGTGGTGGCTCGCTAGGGGTCAGGGGTCAACCTTCGAGGCATTCCTCCAGTTCGTTCCCCACGGCACGCCTGGGCCTCCAGTTGGCGATGGGGCATCGAAACCCCGCAGGAAAGCAACCTCCACCCGACCATCGGCGCGACCGGCGATGGTCACGGGCCCCCCCCCCAACCCACCACCACCCCGGGGCTGCTGCCCGTGAGTCTGTTATTACAAAGTACCCAAGAGGCCAATTGGGTGCCGGGGGGCCCCTCACGCATCTCGCCTCGCCGATAACGGCGCCCAGCACGCCGCGCAAGGCGGTGGGCGCTGGAGGATGTGGATTTAAGGCGTGGAAGCACGCAAACTTGAAGGAAAATCAATGCCGTGGCATTTAAAGACACAAATCCTTGACGTGTGCCATTAACGGGGGTGGAGGTGGGTGGGTTTTCTCCCCTGGGTCACCGTAAAAAAAAACTTTTCGACACGCACCGGCGATGAAATGAATATAAAACCAGTTGGTGTCATCTGAAGCATTGAATATTTGCACTATAGGGGAGGTGTAACATTTATCTCCTCAGGTGTGAAGCTGGCCATCCATCCGAAGGAATCAATGGCCCATTATCGACAACCCGCATCAGAACGTTGCTTGCGACAGAAAGTTGCTAAAGGCCAACGCTGTCAGCTTGCGTCATTGGTGGCAGAAGGCCGTCGAGGGAAGGGGAGGAGAGTTTTTGTTGTTGCACGGATGAGAACCTCTTCCAGTGTCACCTCTCCAGCTGAGCGGTCCTAATGTGTGACGAGCAAATACGGCTCCGCAATAAGGCGGTGGGAGGGGACTGGCGTGATTGTGCGAACCGTTTGGATGGGACGTCCTTGCGGAACACGGTTCACCTTCCATCACACAGCGGGGCCGTGTGGCTGCTTCACTCAGCAGTGGCAATTGAGTGGACCATACTCCATCTGACAACGGGGAGTCTGGAGCTACTTGGGTTTCCAAGGGCTTCGCAGTCAATACCACCTGAGCAGACGAGACCTTTGCAGCCAAGCCCTTAGTGGGAAAATACAGTGCCCAAGAGCATGGCAAACTTGATTTGAAACACGAGCCAGTGTCTGTTGAAATATGTGCTTGTTTGGGGTTTAATTGCTCATCGACAGCACGTTAATTTGTTGATGAATCCCTTATTACAATCATATGTGCGTACATGTTTTTTTTAGGAATTCTGTATGAATGTTTTATTTGAATAGAAATGATGAGGTTCGCGTATTTCGTGGCATTTAAAATAGTGATTATATTGTTTTAATCTAAGAACAAAGTATAGAAATAGCACAAACGAGTATCATGATCGTCAGCCATGATCAATTCGCTGCTGGTTGAAGCATCCCCCTCGCCCCCGCCAACAGCCGCAACCACTCTCGCTATCCTGCGAAGTATATCATTTTTACAATTATCAATACTGTCATTTTTTTTATTCTAGGAGAGCGGCCCACATGTATTGCAGCGTACGTTTTATTGCGTGTGCCATACCGCTGAGCAGCCACGCGGCTCCCAATCAATGTCGAAATAACATCATCCTGGGGAGGTTGCAGCACTAAAAAAATGAACTCGGTTACCAAAGCGTGAGGTTTTTTTTTTTTTGTGGGGGGGGGGGGGGGTCACAACAGGTTGTGGTTTAAGTCGTACGGATAATGGTTTCTACGATGTTTCCACCTCCAGGCAAGAGAATAGCAAAGAGACAATACTCCTTAGCTCGGTTGGAAATATAAGACTCTATAATACGTCCCTCCATCAGCAAAAAAGCTTAGGACGCGACCATTCGCATTAACGGTGCAATTTACGAGCAGCCAAATGTGTGCGGCATATCTTGCAGAAGACCAACAAATAAGTGCAGAAACAAAACGTATTTTCAATTATATTGCAGACTGCTGACAAAACAAATATATTGGTCAAACTCGCTAAGGAATACCCATTAACGGGGAGATGCATAAATTGCATTCGTATTGTCTTAAGTGCACAAACACTATCTATAAACCTTGGTACTTAAAGGCTTTTTCTAATGCAATTGTTCCAGTAAAACTGCATTTTAATAATAGATTTACACGTGGCTTACAAATGGCTTCTATGCATAATGCAACGTTCTAAAGTTCATAGTGTTACGAGCGTAAGTCATGCGGATGTGTATATAATGCATACGGTGTGTGTGTGTGAATATATGTATCCCTGCTCTACTTACGTGAGCGTGCGTATGACTGGAATTTACTGCACACCACGAAGGCCTATGATTTTATTAGGCGCCAAAGCGCAGAGAGTGCACATTTTCAGAAATAAGTGGCAAGGTTTCGCACACTTACGCGTGCCTACTCGGGAAGCGTTTGAGAAATACAAAGCAGCGAATGTAAGGTCCACCTGACAATGACCGGCGTAATGTCTGCACCTCTTCTCCTGTGATGTTTTGTTTCTCTGAAAATGAGTTGTTAAAATAATAGGCTTGCATTTTCTACTAAATTATTTTGTGAATGTATCCCATCCACAAAACCTGAGACTATCCTGTAAGGCTGCAAGGAAGGGCGCGTTGATTCAATAATCCCAAACGATTTATTTCGATCAGAATGCACGTATCGAACGATGCGTGTGACCAATCAATGACTCTAGATTACTGTGTACGCTGAATGACGTCAGCTCGGGTGCAGGGGCCAGACGGGACGTGGCATCGCGAGACCGCGGGAGATGGTGGCGGGCTTTGAGGAGACCTTCATCCAGCAGTAGATAGACCACGGCTGGTCGATGACGCCGATTTATCTCGTGCGCAATGAGCGCAGGTGACTCCTGCGGGCCACTCGAGACGTTATCATGAAAAACTATTTAAAAAAATGATTCTTGGAATAGAATCGTGATCTGAATCATGATAATTCAGGGATCCGCAAGGGGTTGGAGTGAGGGGAGCGATGGTTACAGATCTGGTATCCAGTGGCACTCGGGTACCCAGCCACAGCTTCTCCACGAGAGCCAGAGCACTCAAAGGAGCTCAAAGGCAGTGGACAAACGCTGCAGGGGTGAACATTAATATGTAAGTCTCATGGGCGATTGGTATAACATTCCATTTGCTCTCAATGATTAAAATATAATTCTCATACATTTGTAAATTACAAACAGTTAGTTTAGCAGTCATAATTGCACGTAGCAATTCAGATAGAGGGTTGCACAAGCATAATATTTATCTATATCCATGCAATAAAAACACCAATATAATTTGCACGGTATGGTCTGGTGTTTATTGTAATTTCTAAAATGTACTGCATTGCGAGCTACTAACATATGTGAGCTACACAACAAACTGTAAAAATGCACACATGCAAATAGAGTGGGAGATTAAACAACGTGGTCCAGATGTCACGTGACCCCCGTTTAATTCTCTCAAACTTAATATTGTTGCATACCAAGGGATGCGAAAACAGAAATGAATAAGCAAAGGAAAAATATGTGAGGGGTCAATTACTTCAGGGTTACAGGACATCTGTGGTATCAGAACTGCCCATTCACCAACCGACACTGCCCAGCAGTGGGCAAACAGCCCCCCTCACTGACACGGCATAGGGGGGCCTTCATCCAGCAGTGAAATGACAAAGGGGTGTGTTCTACTTAACATTAATTAATGTGTTGTAATATATAGAGGACAACTTTTATTAAACTTAATTTAGCTATCTTTTTTTTTGCAGGTAAGGCCCACTGAGCTATATAGCTCTTTTTAAGAAGCGACCTGGCCACAAATGATAGCTCAATGAAGTGGCTTATCATGTGGAAATGTATATCAGCCAAATACTCTAAACGTACGTTTCTAGATGTGGAGGGAAAAGACCGAGAAACTGGAGAAAAATCCACGCGACCACGGGGAGAAGATACAAACTCCATATATATACAGCGGGCGTCAGGGTCGGGAGTGAACCCACGACCTCCTGAATAGGAGGTGAGGGAGTGAACATCTCGCTACAACGAAAAACGCGTATATGTCATTACATTCATAATTTGCATAGGTCTTCATACATGACTCATGAACCCCATTTCACGGAACGTACAGAAACATCCACACGTGTGAATTACGCTGAACGATGGGAACACTGTACCGTTTTAAATTCAAACAAATACACAACACAATGGCCACAGTGCTTAGCATTAAATTACGTTTATTTTGTACACGTAGTAAGACACACACGACAATAAATCTTTGCAATGGGTATTTTTTGTATTTGTTCCCGCTGATGCATTTGTTTATCAGGTGCAAAAGGCTCATCATAGCCAAGGATTATTCTTTCCAGGATAGCTACTGAGCACCGACAGCACGATACGGCACACGCGTTCGTTCAGAGCCGCGTAGAAAAAACAAATATCCATTACATTATGATGCACGATGATAAGATAACCGATCTGGCGAATTCGGCCGCAGCTGGATATGCTTATCTACCCACGTACGTGCCAACGAGGCATGTACTTAAAATATCTGACCACGTTGCGGGGGAAGGAGAGGCGAAACGAAAGACAATCGTGCGGTGGCAGTGAGCAGACATAATCGGCTGTACAAAAAATATTAATATTGCGTATTAATTTTGGACCGGCCCGAAGCTTTGAAATCGCTAACGTTCATGACGCTTTGGGTGGGAAGAATAAAAAGCAATGTGCGGTGTAGAGGTGAGCGGGTGGGGGAGAGAGTGCTGTGAATAAGATGAATAAGACAATATGATTCATATTGAAGGCCAGAGTCGGCAGTGTGTTGAATGATTGCTATCGATACGTAATCCACGTGACTAACGGGATAACAAGACCGTGCCTGGTGCATTCGTGATGACAAAAGCAAGAGGTATGAGACCAACGCAAAAAAAAACAAGAGGGATTAGAACAATGCAAAAAAAATAAGAGGGATGAAGACAATGCAACAAGATGGATGAGAACAATGCAAACAAACAATAGAGATGAGCACAATGCAAAAAAACAATAGAGATGAACACAATGCAAAAGAAAACAATAGGGTTGAGCACAATGCAAAAAAAACAAGAGGGATGAGCACAATGCAAAAAAACAATAGAGATGAGCACAATGCAAAAAAAAACAATAGAGATGAGCGCAATGCAAAAAAACAATAGAGATGAGCACAATGCAAAAAATCAAGAGGGATGAGCACAATGCAAAAAAACAATAGAGATGAGAACAATGCAAAAAAACAATAGAGATGAGAACAATGCAAAAAAACAATAGGGATGAGAACAATGATACAGAAAAGACAACAACCAGCAGCATCGCTTACATTTCAATTTCAGTGTGAAATGCGTTCTGTTTGGAATGCATTTAGGGAGCCAAAAGCTGGCGATAGGCACAATGGAAGACTGCGTGTTTGCACGTGTATATGTTACGGTGAGTTTGCCAAACCACTGCCGGATGAGGGCCTTCTACCGTGTGGTTGCAGCATTTGGTGGGGGGGTTGCGGGGGGGAGGGTGATTTCAGCCATACTTCACTACGCCGGTCAGTGCGATTGGTGAAGGTGTGGAGTTATAGATGTTGGGGATAGTACAATATGACGGTGGCTTTTCGTTGCACTGCCCTTTGCTGACAACACAACCCTGCAGCGTACGATGGCAGGACTCTTCACACTGGTCACCCATCCAAGCAATATCCCGGCTCAACCCTCCTTATTGTTGTTTAAGATCAGAACGATTTGGTCTAGGCTCAGGTGCTTGTTGATCATATTCAGTTCAGTAACAGCCACGAGGCTAAATAATTGTGTTTAAAAATCAAAGGACTAATTACATGGATAGAGCACGAAATGCACCACGTGAACATGGGTGGCTTTGGCTGAAAAACACAGGCTATAAAGCACGGAGAGTCCACAATTCAACTCCCACACACACACACTGGCATGTTGGGGAAACATCAAATTAGCGAGCTGTCCAGAGAGACAAAGTGTTGTCGGCTTGCCTGCAAACGTAACTGATCCCACGACACCAAGCGGCAAGCGGTGTGGCCACTAAAGAACCAGTGCCATGGGTAAAACTCTCACTATTAACACAAAATATTCCCATGTTGACAGTCACAAGTGTGTGGTTTTATTTTTTCTAATATGTGGTCGCGCCAGTACAAACGATTATAGGAAAAGAAAAAAAAGATATTTTCACAATTCAAAAATAAATGCACGCAAATCGGAAGAAGATACTGTCAATCAGAGGTGGGACAAAGTCATTGTTATGCAAGTCCAAGTCGAGTCGCAAGTCATCAAATTCATGACTCGAGTCTGACTCGAGTCCAAGTCACATGACTCGAGTCCACATCTCATAGGTGAGACAAAGTCATTGTTATGCAAGTCCAAGTCGAGTCGCAAGTCATCAAATTCATGACTCGAGTCTGACTCGAGTCCAAGTCACATGACTCGAGTCCACACCTCTGCTGTCAATACTGAAATTATTTCAAGTTTATCACTGCACATGTTTCGTCCGATACCTGACAGGGGAAGGAAAAAAAGGAAGTGTGCATAAAAGCATGGAGAGATGCATTGTTGGAATTACAATGAGAGACAGAAGAAGGAGCACGTGGATTGGAGGACGTACAGATGTAAATGACACCATCCACACAGTTACAAACGCCACTGGAACGAAGGCCGATGGTCAAGAGCAGTGACAGAACAGCAGCCAAGGGAACGGAACGCGTCCCAGTGGAAGCCCACCATGGAGATGGAGCGATGAAATCAGCGTGGGTGCTCAGTGGCTTATTTGCACGGGCAAGATTGTGAGAGATGGGCGGAGGCTTGGAAGAGGCCTTTATCTCGCAGCGGATTGATGAGGATGAAGAGTCATCCCCTGCATGATGAAGTCCTCCCCACGCCTTGTGTATGTATGTTGAACTTCTTTAACACCGTACATAGCCAACCGCACCAATCGGAGGCGTGGGCGAAGGATAACAAACTAAAGACGAAATTATGTTTTAAAGAAATGAGTTTTCAGTCTAGCTTTAAAATAAACATACATCCCAATTCCTCGTTGGGCATGGGAAACACGTTGGCTTTAAGTGGTACATCAGGTGTCAGGACATGGGAGTTGACCGCACCTCACCATGATGGCAATGCGGGTTTGATTAAGGTGGGGGATAGGTGGAGGGGGGGGGAAGGGAGTCCGTCAACAGCAGCTCAGGGATCACTCGCCACTCATGACAGCCACGGTCCCATATCAAACTCAGGTGCCTGGAGCTATGGAGCGCAGTGCACAAATCTCTGTGCCACGACTGCAGCGTACATATTGGGACACCGTGGTTTGTATATTCAACCGTAAAAATCTTCCAAAAAGAGGTGCACAGAATCTATTGAAAGCCAAATCAATACGTGCAGGAAAATAAAAACTTTAGTAATAAACAGAGCTGGTGTCATAAATGAGGCAATGATCATTTTAAAGATCTCAAAAACAATGCAGTGCATGTCAGCATCTTCAGATGCAGTGGCATTTATAGATTATTTAAAACCATTATTGTTTACAGTCCTTTGTCAATCCACTGCTGGGTGAGGGCCTTCACGTGCCGTGTCAGTCGTGGGGATGTTTGACCATACTTCACCACGCTGGTCAATGTGAGATGAAGGTTGGGATTGGTGGGGTCAGGACCAGTTCAGTCAGCCATGGCCAGGAATCAAACTCAGGTTGTCGGGTTCATAGTGCAGTGAGTTAACAACCACTCCACACGTTAGATGGTTTACACATCAATATTCTATTTTAAAAAAATATACTGTAGAGGTACTGAACACGTAAACATTAAACAAATGTGCACTCATGTGCAGAAATAAGTATAAACATTGCAGTGAATAGGTCTCCAAGAGCAATGGCCTGAATGGCTTTAAGGTTGCTTAGATGTGCTTACGAATAGCAGTGGTTTGTTAAAAGCGATATCTAGGGGAAAGCATACAATGCACACATTTATTTGATCAAACCCAAAGAAGACAGACTGCTACCCTTATACAGCCACGAAACAATAATCGAGGCGACCGAACACAATGTACAACCAATAACACCCCCCTCAATCTGCCCACGTATAAATGTACGCGACACAGAAGCAAAAATCACGAGGTATTGCCTTTCTCCTTTGATGAAATAAACAGCTCACACGCCCAAGCTGTGGCAGTCTATTTCACCGTGCAGCGCCTGCGGACAGATGGTACAAGTGGAGATTTTGAATCGGCTTGGAAGCATATCCTCAAGTCCTGAAAAATGACAGTCGGCTCCACATTGGATTGTGCCTTCAACGGGCAATTGTCACTGACGTTTGAGTACGGACCTTGTTGTGACTGGGTAGGCAATTGATTTACTTAATTACAACTGCAACAAGAGAGTGGAGATGGAGCGGTAGCACAGTGATGCGCGCGCTGCGCTATGAACGTGGCGAGCTGAGTTTAATACCCGGCCGAGGCTAGTATCAGTGCTATCAATTTATATCTATTTCATATTTTTTTTTTGTAGGTAAGTCCCACTGAGCTATATAGCTTTTTCAGAAGCGACCTTGCCTAAAATTATAGCCCAACTAAGTGGCTTATCACGTGGAAATGTACAGCAGCCAAATACTCTAAGCACATGTTTCTAAATGTTGAGGGGAAACCCGAAGGACCCAATGGGAGAACATGCAAATGTAATTCTAGATTTGAAGCTTTCGTGACTGCAATGAATCATATTCTTAGGTTTTTTCGGTAAAGTCACGTAGGTAAAACATCAAAATTAATGAAAATAAAATAAAATAAAAACAAAAATCACGACGTTTCGGAGGCAACACAAGTCTCCGTCATCAGGTGGGACCGTCACAGCCGAATTAGCTGCATCAAGTGAGGCAATGATTCAAGAAGTAATCCCTTATAAGCAAGTTGAAGGGGGGAGGAGAGGGGGGGGCTCATCAGAATGTGGTAGCCAATGAATGGAACGTATCGGGAGGGAGGGGGCGGGGCTCAAAGACAGCACGGAGTGCTAAGCACACAGCAGCGGATGTGTACTTAGCACTCCGTGCTGTCTTTGAGCCCCGCCCCCCTCCCTCCCGATGCGTTCCATTCATTGGCTACCACATTCTGATGAGCTCCCCCCCCTCTCCTCCCCCCTTCAACTTGCTTATAAGGGATTACTTCTTGAATCGTTGCCTCACTTGATGCAGCTAATTCGGCTGTGACGGTCCCACCTGATGACGGAGACTTGTGTTGCCTCCGAAACGTCGTGATTTTTGTTTTTATTTTATTTTATTTTCATTAATTTTGATGTTTTACCTACGTGACTTTACCGAAAAAACCTAAGAATATGCAAATGTATACATATACAGCAGGTGTCAGGGTCTGGATCGCACCCACAACCTCCTGCATACCAAGCGAGGTAGTTAACATCTTGCCACCATTTTGTCTGGTCTTGTCCCCCCCCCCTCGCCCCCAAACAAAGCTCTCAACCCCACACTGGCCAGTTTGGTGAAATATGATGAAAAAAACCTCATGACTGACACGGCATGGAAATGCTTTAATCCAGCAGTGAATTGATGACTGGATGTAAATTTACTGTTCTTGTTTCGCAGAGAAATTCACAGCAGGGTGTTGGTTGTTGCTATGGTGATTATGGTGACAATGCCTAGATGTAACTTCGATACAAAGCCTGTGGTGATCTACCTTACGATTCAAAGAGCTGTCATAATTTGGGATTGAAATTCAAGAAACGAATATATCTTCATATATATTGTTGTGCGTTGCTGCACTTCTAGTGGCTGCAGGAGGTGATCTAATTAGCGTTGAAAATATCGCAATAAAATCTCTCGTGCGCGATCCAATGTGTGTCCCTACGTCCCGACCGAGTGTTTTTGTTCATCTTCTAGAACACACAGCAGTCGTGCAATGACATGAACAGTTGTAAATCGACGTAATCATAAAATGTCAAATTCATTGTGCCATACATTACAATTTGCATGTGTGTGAACGCATGCACGCCGCTAGTGCCTCCGTGAGTCCCACATACACACTGTCAAAAGAGCCAGTGTTTGGGTTACGGTTGCCTTGGAGGCTGCGTTGACCTATCAATATGACAAGGTCGTCAGGAAAAAAAGGTTAAATATCAAGGTCAACATTCAATCCCACGTTTCCGAGAAATTGTATGTCTCACATTTAACCGGCGTTGCAATCCGGTGGTTATCAGAAGAAACACAGTGACATTTTGAATCTAACTCACGGGAGAAATTTACAAAACCTTTTAGCAACAATCCTCCCGTGCATCGTTGGAGCAGCCACCCGTGGATATGGCATCAACATGAGTTTCCTGCAGGTGTTTTTTTTTATCTGTTCCATCAATGTAAATGTACATGTTAAAAGCTTAAAAGGTGCGATTGAAGGTATGCTGAATCCATATAAAAATTCAGGTGGCAAAGTCACGGAATTTGTTTTTCATATTTATTATTTTATGATATTCTGCTGTCGACAATGGCGCTAATGGCGGAAAATTGCCCAACGTGTGTGTGTGTGCGCGCGCGGTGGTTTCCGGACAATTCCGTCGCCAAATTATTTGCCGCAGTCCGCTCGTGATTAACATACGTTTAGTATTACTTAAAGGTGTAGTTCGTAAAAAAAAAAAAATTTTAAACCGTGGCACGCTGCGCCACATTAGCGGACACTCGCGGCGTGAGCTTGCTTCTTCTTTTTTCAATTTAAGTCCCTCTGCGTTCGGTGGTGGCACGTTGGTGAGGACCGTGGGAGAGTGCAATGACAAGCATGCGCGACATCGCACTATCCTATTGATAAGCGCCAATTAGCGGATCGACGCTCAGCAGGGTGCGATGCTACGGGGGGGGGGAGGGGGGTGGCGCCTTTGATGTTTTTTTGCGCAGGAGCTTCAACCGCCAGTTTTTGAGCGGCTGGCCGGCCGGCATTTTACATCGCAAATGTTTCGTGCCCCAATGAATGTAGTAGGCGGAGAGGGAGGGAAGGGTGGGACGCGTAAAAAAAGGCCAATGTATTATGAATTTGGGCATGGGATCAGTAAAGATCTCTGCTTGCTTTCCACTAAACTCAACTCAAACCTGGTGACCCTCTGCATAATTTGCGAATGTAAGGGCCATGACAAGAGTCTGCTTACATGGGCATTGTAATGGTGTTATGATGTCCTTGAACATGCCGCCACTGCAGTGACCTGACAAGCTATGTGCATGCAATCCTGCAGAAGAGTGGAAGAAATATTAAAAAAACAACTCCGTGTGTCTGTGTGGGGGGGTGGGGGGGGCAGGAAGAGAGGCGATGGGGAGACAAGCTGGGGCCCGGGAATGATGAAATTGGGTGAGATGCGCTGAGGGGTGGGGAGGAGGAGGAGGAGGAGGAAGGGGTGGAGATTTTACACCCCGCTCGCCCTTTGTGGGTAACAAGCGTGACCTCGTGCTCCCGCAGTCCTCAATCATCCTGGGTGCAAGCTCGCCACAGTGGTCACACAAACTGAATTAACGCCGCTATAAACACGTTACCCAATTGATTTTTCTCCCTTTATGTCTTTTGCAATCTCTTCTTATGCACTTTTGTATATTTTGTACATTATTTGAAATATTCGCTGCTACCCCCCACCAACCCATCCCCCCCCCCCCCAGAACACCACTCGTCTGAAGCCAGCCCTCAATCCCGCTTGCTGTGGCTGAAATGTGTTGTGCAATTTCCACACCTCCAGCCGGTGGGTCAGTCGGTCGGTGGGTGGGTGGGTGGGAAGGTGGAAGAGTGGGTGGGCTAGTTCACGGGGGGGGGGGGATGTGATGGGGTGAGAGAAAAAAAACACAAACACACGCGATGTGCCCATTGCGCAACTTCCAGAAACCGCGACCGTGTGCTCGTGCGTGCAAATGATCGGCGAGTAGGCGACGCGTTAAAGCCACGCGATCCGTGAAGGATTCCGAGCTCGTTTCTCCACGAACTGCATCGCCGCCCGTCGCCACTCGATCCGCGAGAGTCGCCGCTGCCCTCCCGACGCTGCGGCGGTGGCAACGAATCATGCACCAGAGGTCGCAAACGGGTTTTGATTCGATAATTGGTTCTTTACCCTTCTATCTGGCAACAAAACTGACACCTTTTTTACAAGGAGTCATGTTTGCATAGACCGCAATACCTGCAGTCATAATACAAACAAAAGAACATAACTCTGATCATGTGCACTGTCCTTAAAGTTGATTGATCCACACCCGAGACAGCTTTCCTTAGAGCCTAGTCTCATATGGGTTGGACCAGATGACGCCAAAAGGCGCACAACTCAAAGACAATGCACCATCAGAGTATGAGAGCTCGGGGCAAGCATCTACACTATGGGAACCTCATTTGCCAGTAAAAATATGATAATTGGTTCTTTACCCTTCTATCTGGCAACAAAACTGACACCTTTTTACAAGGAGTCATGTGTGCATAGACCGCAATACCTGCAGTCATAATACAAACAAAAGAACATAACTCTGATAATATGCACTGTCCTTAAAGTTGATTGATCCACACCCGAGACAGCTTTCCTTAGAGCCTAGTCTCATATGGGTTGGACCAGATGACGCCAAAAGGCGCACAACTCAAAGACAATGCACCATCACATTATCAGAGTTATGTTCTTTTGTTTGTATTATGACTGCAGGTATTGCTGTCTATGCAAACATGACTCCTTGTAAAAAGGTGTCAGTTTTGTTGCCAGATAGAAGGGTAAAGAACCAATTATCATATTTTTACTGGCAAATGAGGTTCCCATAGGGTTTTGATTCCTTACCCGTACCCGGCCGCACCAGGGTCGCAAATGGGTACGGGTACCCGTTCCCTACCCGTACCCGTACCGTACCCGAAATGAGTGACAAATGGTTACTCACCAGTGACTCACGGTCTACCCGTACCCGTACCCGGTCGCACCAGGGTTGCAAACAGCTACCCGTACCCGGCCGCACCAGGGTCGCAAATGGCTACCCGTACCCGGCCAGGTACGGGTAGCCGGGTATCGAGTAGGGTACGGGCATCGGGTACCCGGTTGTGACCTCTGTCCTACACCCCCCCCCCCGTCCCTCGCAGAGCGCGTGGCAAAAAATGTTTCTGCATAGAAATCTAATCGCGAATACGCAAAGCGTCGCATCCATTACGCCCGTATACATTTTTAATTACATTTGCTCCATTACGGTCTGTAAAACGCGATGTCACGCAGCGAGACATCGCAACGAGCAGCGCCCACTGATCCGAATCGCCGCCCCCCCCCACCGTCACCTCATTGAAGTCGCTCAGATTCAGCAATCGACATTTTCATTTGTTCAATATTCTTCTATGATCGTAACATTTACACAAAGTTAACAAACACGCGCGCGCGCGTAAATATAGATAGATAACTATACGGATGTTTTTTCAACGACCGAACAGCCACGCTTACGCGACGCAATGATTAATGAACGCGGAAGAGCTTTTTTTGCCTCGCCTATCTTCACAGCCGACTGGTACTCACCCTGCTCACCAGGTGTGGCTGAGTGGCCACCCTGCCTGGGGCACGTGGCCAGCAGAGAGGTCACAGACGGCGCGGCTCAGCGCGGCTGTTGGCACGTGGGACCCGGCACGGCGCGCCATCGATGCGTCGGCCACGAGTGATAAACACGCGCCTGCCCTCCGCTCCGCTCCGGTTCCCACTGCAATCAAGCTCCCCACCCACCCACCCCACCGCCACTTCCACCACCGTCACCTCAAACGCACATACGTGCACACACACGAGCAAACAAACGCGCCTCACGCAACACAGACGGCTGTCCCTTACCTGATGATACTGCCACCTCCTTGTCCTCTAGACCACCACCACCATCCCCCCCCCCAGAATTCCTTTATGACTATGAACGTTCTTCCATTGCAGCACCTCCTGCTGAACAGTTACTTGTCTACCCTTCGATAAATCATCACGGCCAACTTGTGTGTGAGTGTGCTGTGGGGAGCGGTAGTGTAGCGGTTAGCGTGCTGGGCTTCGATCAAGGCGACGCAAATTCGATTCCCGCTCATGGCCAACGCCAAGTGACGATTGACTGAACCGGTCTTGGGCCTCGCCCAGGTCAGCTCAGCCTCAAATAAGTACCTAGCGCAGTGTGTAAACATTGTCACTAGGGAGACAAAGGCGGCCGGGTGTGGTGCTGGCCACCCACCCCCTCGTGTGCCGTGCCGGCCTTAATAGGTGCTACTCGCTGACAGCACTTGCCCCAACAGTCTGTGAAGGCTATACGGGTGATCTTTGTCTTTGTTTCGTGTGCTGTGCTGGGCACCCGAGATCGCAGTGCACTGTGTAGACGTGGTCCTCCGAAACGAGCAGTGCAGCTCTTCCGAAAATGTAGCGCAGCACCGCCTTCAAATTTGATGCATTCTTCCTTTTGTTGATGTAATTAATCGCTCGTTTCCATGCAAAAAAAAAACACCGGCGCGTACGTATACCGTACCCACTAAATTGGAACGTAATAATTATATTACTGCTGAAGCTGGCATGGATCTAAAAAAAAATTGACAAGCAATTTTATCTAAATGAATATAACCCCGTGGTTCAAGAGGCATAATTTATCTTAATACACTTGTCTTATCCCTGACCGGGGATTTCAAGCAATTATTTTAAGCAATTTTGCACCTGCTCTCTGAACCTCCTGCCATTGGCACATAAAGAGACGGAGCTTTTTTGCTATTTTAAAACATTTTTTTTTTAAACCATCTAGCGACCAATTGCAACCACACGTTCAATGAAGAACCAAGCCCCCCCCCACCCTCTCCCCTGCCCCCTGGGAGCTACTCATACACCGCGTGGCACGAGCTCAAGCACACTCCACCTTCAGTCTCAACAAACGTGGTACTCGATACAGCAATCCACTCGGACAGCACTAGGCCCCATCCTTGGCTCCTCTTTGCTCTTCTCAACAGATCGTCCTCCCTCTTACTTTAACGGGCACCGCTAGCTTCATTAGCCAATGACGCGCTCGGCTTAAAATCACGATACCGACTCGGGGAACCCGATGTCGCTGTCCACTACCACAAGCTGCCCCGACGCAGTCTCATCACGGATTGGTTCTGCCTTCCTCCAGCTGAGTCCACTCTTAGCGACGTCTCCAGTTTGACTGTGCGACCTCCTACGCTGACGTTGCACTGGTGTGCATAAACCCGGGGCACAAGGACAGTGTTCATATGTACGAAGCCGGAGCGTGTCGGCGACTGCGGTATGAATAACCTTGCCATTGTCATTGAGCTCTTGTCCTCTACACACGTAAACCTACTTTGTAGAACCTCACACCTCCATCCATGCAACATCTCCTACATTCGCCATGTCCTCACCCCAGCTATAGCTGGGACACTCATCCATATATGTATGTATGTTGAACTTCTTTCCAACCGTACGTAGCCAACTGTGTGCGGGGAAGGACAACAAACTAAACAAAACATTAAATACATCATTGCCTTCATGACCTACCGACGAGTATATTGCAACTCTCTCCTCTGAGGTTTCTCCAAAGATCCAAAATGCCACTGGCAGACATTCAACCCCGCACCAGTAAAAGAGACCACGGGTCCCCAATACATTCAATCTCTCCACTAGCTACCAATCCAATCCTGGATACACTTGAAGATTGCTCTCAACATCTTCGAGATCCTCCCATGGCCTTGTCCCTCTCGTCTCACTTCAGTCCCCTCCACGCACTCTCAGCCTCAGCAACCGAGGCTTTCTGACGAAGCCCCCATTCAACCTTTGCTTCGTGGGCAGTCACTCATTCTCTTTTGCTGCCCTCACGGCCTGCAACTCCCTTCCACCAGCTATCCGTACTGTCGACTCCCTGCCCCTGTTCAAGTCCAAGGCCTTCCTCTCTTCCTCTGCCTGCCTCTCTGCACAGGTGGGGCTTATAAGCAGTGGCCATGATGCCGTTTCTGTACGGCGTCTTGGAGATCCACTCAGATGTAGACGCTATAATCCAAATTGTATCATACCATAGCGTCGTTATCTCCGGCAGACAAAAAGGTTAGCTGCGGCATATCAAATATTTCGATCGTGATCGGCATGGCCAGGGTTACACGACGGTACCTTCCAGGCGGAGGACACCTATTTGTAAATTCCCCATGAGCCTGGTCTTAATTACACAAGCGTGGTTATTGTTGTGGTATCCCCACGGTGGATCACATTAATTGCATGGCTGTGCTGAAAAAGCCAGCAGCAGCAGCAATGCGGCGGTGGCGAGGGCTGATTCCCACTCAACGTTTGCAGCACACCCTCGTTCCGACTCCCCTTGTCTTTGACAAGGTTAAACTTGCTCACATGGACCTCATGAAAAATTTACACCCCATTTACCGTGCAAAAACATCTGATTAGTCCAGCCGCAGATTGCAATACTTTTTTTTTTATTCTCGTGGCGCCTTATCGAATACATTTTAAAGAGGGTTTAAATATGTGCACGGAATACTAAGATGCGCTAATTAAATGGCTGCAATTTTCTTTATCCCAGAGGTACTCGTTGGAACAGAACACGCAGGGAAAATAGATAATGTTGAACTCCGTAAAAAGCGTGCAATTGAAATCGACGGACCTGCACCGTCGAGTAAAAAAGGCAAAAAGATCGTCGCAAACATTGCGCTGAGGAACAAAAAAAATTCATTTTAAATGGCAAAGGCGGAGAGAGAGAAAAAAAAACTGGCGTGAAAATAAAGCAATGCATCGGCACACGTGGCCAATGCAAACATTTGCAGTTTCATATTATGCTGGATATGAGCAAACGAAACACACGGTTGAAATTAACCTTGTCAGATGCAATAACATGCGTAAACCAGAGTCAAAACTGATTCACTGCCAAGTGTGCAAGCACATTCACGAAGGGTAATTCAGAGGAAGAAAAAAAAAGTGTGTGCGAGTGCTGCATCAACCCCTTTTTTTTACATTTCTAGAAATGTATTGCGAGCGAGAATTATGTCACGATCGTGGTTGGAGCCGACCGCATTGTGACAAATAAAAGAGCCGGCCCATACAACAGTAAAACGGAAACGGTCAAAATCAGAGGGGGTAGGAGCTTCAATACAGCTGAAAAACACGCTGGGGTTTTGATTTTGTTCCCCCCGACCTCACAATTTATTTCTAATGCCATCTTCTCGCCCGAGTCATTTGAAGACCACTTTTCATTGGTAATGGACAAAGACTCTAAAAAAATCTTGTGGTTCTGCCCACTGATGTTCCAACCTTTACCTCTCGATTCATCTCACGGTCCCACGGCATTTGTATGCAGCAATGAAGGCAACGATACGCCTTCAGAACGTATTTATTTCAATGTCTCCGAGATGTGGCATGCTGTTAAAAAGACAAATGCAAGTCCTATTTTAGGCTCTGAATTTGAAGAGGAATAAAAACAAAAAGGCGCTCGAGTTCCCCACGTTTGAAAGAGTAGAAACAATGTTCACTGCAACAAAAAAAATCTATGTAAAAGCTTCAATTTACACGCACTTTGTCAAGAGATCTAAAAATGAATAAAATTAACTAAAATAACTGTAATACTTGTACAATATAATGGCAATATTTCAACCGTGACAAACATCATATTAGCAAAAAATGATCGCAGGGAGAGAAAAAAAAGGTGCTAATTTTAGCGATCATTTTTGCAACAACGCAGGGGTTCCGTGGTAATTTGCACGACGAGGCGTAATTGGATTAGCAGACTCGATTCAGCAAATTAACGCATCCCCCCGGTAATTTGGGAGCCATGACGCTCGTAACGGTTCCACTTCAGCTGTCGCATCGCCCAGTTGCTGCTCTGCCGCAGCTCAAGTATCAACACAATTTTACGGGCGGCGAGGCAGTCGATAATCGCGCACGCGCTCACTCACGCCCAAGCCCCCCCCCCTCCCTCCCCTCCCCTCCCTCCTCTTCATCATCCACCCTCCACCGTCCACCCCAAACCCTCCACCATCCACCCTCAGCCTCCACTCCTCCCCGCACACTCACGTCGCACTCCCACAAAAGGTGCCTCTTCTGCTGATTTGGCTAATTCGGGCGCTCTTTGAGAGAGATAAGAAGAAGAAGCTCGTGGGAGCAAACGAAGGAAGCCTCTCCTAAGATCTCATCCGTTTATAATCTCGGCGGCGGCGGCGGCGAACGCTTCGCTTGGGGTGGTGGGGGTAGACGGGGGGGGGAGGGTCTTCGGGCGGACGAATCTTGCAGAGCTTGGTCTGCGGAATCTGAAGGTTTGGAAGCTTAACTTCCCAACGCATTTAAAAAAAAAAACTAATTTCACACAGTGGAAAGTCAAATTGTTTCTGATGAGTTTTTTTTTTAAGATCAACAATTCGGAACTAAAAATAAAACCCCCTAATTAAAATACTGTCATTTTAAATATTACATGGGAGAAGTTTTATACCTCATTATTATTTTTTCTTTCTCTCTTCATCATGATTCCTCCCCCCCATACAATGGCATTTCCATTTAGAACCTTTGATTCAACTTCACTCCCAGCAAAACAAGTCGGACAACGTGTGATGTGACGCTACGCGGAGTTACTATTCATAGCCGACACACACGAAAAACCCCCGTCGCCGAACTAACCCTATTTGCGGAGAGAGTTTGCAGTAATTACAATGGTTTGTCTTTGTATTTCGTAGCTGCCCGTCGGTCTGTGTGTAGCCCGAACGTAATTAACTAACCGGTAATTGATTAGTTGAGGCCAGGGAGCATCACGCACCCAGGGCTGGGAGAGTAGATTCGACCCGGCGAACCACGGCCATTCCAAATAAATTAATGCCAAATCGCGCTCAAGACTTTTACAAGCCATTACGGTGGCCAAGCCATTACGCCCTTGATGAATAGTAATACCGCCATTCCGTAGCAGCGTAAATTATCACGATTACCAGTTTGCCAGCGGCTAATTGAGGAGGCACTGCATTGTTTTTTTTGCACAGGAGTGATTAAGGTGGCCCAAGTGAAATGCGTTCACAACAGAGCTTCTATACAAGGGATCAATGGGCAGACACTGCCTACACGTGCAATGTCAGTGAATTTGATGGCGTGCTGAAAAGACGCAATTATTTTTTTCTACGGATGCTGCTGTGGTTGCAATGGTCAGCACCCTGGATTGTGCGGTCCAGAGGTCACCACTTCAATTTCCCCCGGTGCGATGGTTGAAAAAATGGTGCAAGTTGATTAACAGAAACGCTCGGCTACGTACGGTGTGAAAGAAGTCCACAAAGGAGATGGAGCGATACAACCGGATCACGTGTAGGTGCCAGGTGGATTGCTTTCTTATGGGATCGTGACAGATGGCGATGGATTGGAGAGGCCTTAATCTGGCAGTCGATTGGTTAGACTGATAATGATGGAATGTTTAATGTTTTTTTTCAAATGGAGAAAAAAAATATTGCGCAGATTTTACCTCACTTTAATTTCCAGTTTTAACCTATTGCAGACCTGTTCAGAAAATCACTTTCATCGTTACTAAATAGCATTTAGCTGGGCACTGTTGGTTTTAAAAGTTCCATATTTTAACTGCACATTCCAAACTTTAAGAGCCCAAGTAAAAAAAAACTAAATTTTTTAACCTTCATCATACGTAACCACATTACTCAAATAGTTCAGTTTAACGACCCACACGCTGCAGATGTGATCTGCATGCACAGTGCACAGGGTAGCCTGGCCTACCAAAAAAAAGCCAATAACAGAACCCCAAACTAAAAAGCCAACATCACCTAGTGCCTTATCAATCAAGCGTGCTTGTGGCCCCAAACTCATCCCAAACCCACCGTCCGCAGGGGAAGACAGGTCATACGCTGCTGCATACTGAGGGCCTGCATGCATGCCTTAGTCAATTCCATAACCCAAATGCCACCACCACCGACCACTATTTCCTCCATCCACGCCCCGTCCTGCCTCCCACCTCTTTCCCTCTCCCCCGCTCCTTTGCCTGCACAATAACCCACCGTCTACCTAAACCCCCCGCCGTTTCCACAAATAAAAGGGACTGCAACCTGCCACAGGCCATATTAATGTGTTCCACGAGCTGATCACAGGATACATTCTCTCGGTGTTTCCTTCCTTTGCAAGGCAGACTTTCATTAGAGCCAAGGCCCTGTAAACGATCATTCCGGGCCTTCTTCTGCAAGATATCTATTTATGCTGATTGAAATTCAGGGGGGGTGGGGGGTGGGTTACTTTGGTGTAAATAAACAACCCCACTGCTACAAGCATAATTAATCTGTGTCGGATGTCGCTAAATCCAGATTAACTGTCATTCACTCAATTTTGAACTGTCATGGCTTGTAGGGTTCTGATTAATCCATCCATTTATAGTAATCAATCAATGGCATGCCCTGCTACATCCACAATGCAATAACGGCTACGCTCATTTTCCTTTACCAGAGAGGTGAAAACACTTACGCGTGCTCGCACGCACATGCGCGCACATGCGTACACGCGCGCGCGCACATGCGTACACGCGCGCGTGCACATGCGCGCACGCGCAAGCGAGCGCCCACACACACACACGCACGCATGCACGCGAGCGAGTACAAACACCCACACATTCTACATTGTGTAAATTTCGTTAAATATTAGCTGCGAATCTCATTGCGCTCTATTACATATCATCCAAGCACTCTAACAAAGGGCTCGGCAGGTCCACAATTTCCCGATGACACTCACAAACTGGCTGCGCTGAGTGTTTTTGGCCTCCAGACATCTCTAGGCCAGCCCCTGGGGCCTCTGTAACCCCGACAGAACCACATTTTTGGTAACCTTGAGGCCACTTGGCTTGTGGGGAGAAGAAATAAATGACCTGAGGTTCCAAAGCAATGTCAGTGCTGCCTGTCTCTCCAGCCGTCAGGGAGATGCTGAAAGCTCTGGCTTGGTGAGATGTTGGTGTGGGTGGAGTGGTGTGGTCATGGGGGGAGGGGGGGGTGGAGGGGAGGGGCATGTGGATGGTGGTGGGGCCGGGTGGTAGATTGATGGGGTGTCCTCTTGGCATTATTACTTTCACTACTGGACCCGTCAGCCTGGGATGTATGGCATTTGACGGGCAGCCCTGAACTTGGCGATCACTACCCCTGCCATGCAAGAACACATGCACACTCGCTCTCACACACCGCTCTCAGAGCCCCTGCCAAGCTACAAATGCGCACACACGCGGGCGCTGCACCCTGCGAGTACGCAGACTTACTCTTTAACTCGCTCACCTGCGTTACGCGTGCTAAATCACTTACACATGCAGGTCATTATACATTGGCGGGCCTTATCATTATTCATTAACAAATGCACGCGTTCAAAATGCAGTAATTAGTAACTTTTAAACGTAAACAAAACCAACCGGGCCATCATTTAAGAAGGTCCCATTAAATGGAATTCGTTCAAATAAAAAAAGACGCAGACGTACATCAGCGAGACAGGACGCACGCAAGAAATAACGCAGCTGGCCCTCGCTGAACCTCAATTCCACCGAAGCAAAAAATAGAAATCTCTTTAATCATTGCCATTCAAAAGCAGCAGCGTTAAACATTGTCATCATATTGCAGCAGAAGCGATTCCCGTGCAGACGCCGCGACACAGCGGCGTTGATTGCCTTTCATAAATATTCAGTCGGTCCAGGATAAGGCAGTGTTGTTCTAGAGTCACTCATATCAGATTCCGCAGAGATGCAATAATAATAATAATATACCATTATTTGGCGAGTCCGTTAGGGAGCAGTGATGGACTATTTGAACATCGCCGACTTGACATCAAAATAGATGAGAGCCCTGTCAACGGCGAGCGGGAACCCTATATCTCCGTGAAAATCTCGGAAATAGCAAAAGAAGTACATTATTCAAAGGCCGCCAAACTTGCGCATAATCCCGCTTTAATCACGGCACCCGCCTCTCACTTTTGTGACCTTTTTACGTAGGCAATGCGCCATTAATTCCCCTGCGTGATATTTACAGTGGAGTGGTGAACGTGAACATTTGTCAAGAGCGAGCGCGCGCCCGGTCTCAGCATTCATCACGAGCGTGTAGTTTTCATAATTACGGCAAGTAAGTTGAGCAGCTCTTTCATTTCATTAAACGCTCAGCCATTCTTTCAAACTACTTTTATTACCTGTGGACAAAAAAAGGTGGTGAGTTGGGGTTCACTTTTTGTGTAATGTCACGACGAATAGTTTTAGTTTTTAATCGTCGAAAGCGTTAATGCGAAGTTATGCGAAAGGAAGGCCGGAATATCTAGAAATTAGCCACTCGAAAATATTAGCCTCGTCGAGAGCTGCTATATCACGTTTGTGTCACTAACCTGGAAAAAAAATTCGAGGTGAAATAAAAAAGAACCCATTCAATTTCTGAACTCTACAGAACAATATTTCTAGACTTTCCTAACCCACCTCGTGAAACCCCTCAAGGCCTCATCAATATTTTATGCTTTTGTCTCGGCAAAAGTTTGAAATCTTTCCTAGGTTAAACATCAACCTGGTTTTGGGTGATGAATCACCAAAGTGCGCTCAAATTTGCTTACACCTTCCAACATCAACTTGGACCGTGTAGGCAAGACCTCCATTACAAGCAGCCTTCAGCAGCAAGCAAAAGTCTCCGGATCTTAGATGCGCTCCTGGTATATGCATCGTTTAGATAAATTCAATCAGATCTCTTTGCCGTCTATCCGTGTGAGCCTCCGGGGAGATGGCTCTGAGCCTCAGTCCAATTTAAACACAATCTCCGACTTCATTTAACATTAGGCTCACACAAGAGGAGTTCTTTAAAATCAAATCTCCAATTGAGTTTTCTCTCCCTCTTGCGGTTCCCTTTCTTGCACTCTCTCTCTCTCTTTCCCTCAGCCCCCATTCTCGCTCTCTCTCCCCCTCTCTCTCTCTCGCTTTTCGGGTGTGCGCAATCGTCTGCCTTGGCCCTACCAATGGCATTATTAAGGGGACCCAGACAAATGTTATTTTCTGAAAAGGTCACCAATAAGGGGGTAGCAATTAAGGGCTGTCCAAGCAATTGTCGCAGTGCGGCTATCCCACAGCCGTGGCACGTGGCCCGTTCGCCTCTCGGCCCAGACTGCTCTCCATCCTCCCTTGTGTGGCCCATCTGCCCACCGGCCTGTGCTCTCTCAACCGCTCCGTCCTTCAGTTGGACTACATCTGGAGTCTACTGCATCAAGCTATTCATTTTCAAATCTTTATTATTATTATTGGGGGTTTCGCATGTAGGGCATTCATTGTGCTGCAGTGTCGGACTTCATTTGAACAGCGGCACATTTTATAGAGCGATCAGACTTGGCCTTGCCGAATAAGCCATTGCAAATACAAATAATACACGGGTGGAAATTGCCATTGGTTGGCAGTGTTTACAGAGCAGGCGCTTTTACATTTTGGCACTGCAACCGACATTATTGTTCCCACTTTCATCGGGCAAAGTGAAATGTCAGGACGGCACTTATCTGTCCACCTCACAGCCACAACAAGAAGCACCACCACCACCCGCAGACTCCCCTCCTCCCTCAACAATCCCACTACCTTGAAAATAAAATATCTTCACTCGAGTGTCACTTAGAGAATGCGCTTCTTTCTCCCAAAAAAGCCAGGTTAGCTTCAAAACCCAGCTCGACATTGAGTGGCTCTCCCTGAGCTGTGAATAAAACTATTCCCAGACTCAAAATCAAACCGTTTTACTTTCACCTCTTGATAAATGATTAAAGCCCTCAGGTAAAGAATGATTTTAATTTGCCAACTTCAAATGAAGCACAATGTGCCCTTTTAACCCCTCCCCCTTCCAGCAATTTCTAGGCTCTCCTATATCCATCATTAATCCCTCCAAAAAAGCCAATTTCCACTTACATAAAAAGCTGGAAAATTCAATTTCGCCCGCCGGTGTGCCGGCACAAAGTGCCTGCCATCCGTCGCAAGAGCAAGGCCTCATAAATAACGTCCCCGTTGTCACGATGTGCAGGCGCTCGCCGCCACAAATTGCGGACGTATCTGATCGCCGCGCGTCCATTGTCGGCCGAGTCACGAGCACGGCAGGCTGCAAATCCACGGTGCATGGGGGCATGGCAAAAAAACTTTCCTTTTTTTTGCCATATTCCTTTATACTCTTTTTTAAACGCCCTTGCAGTGTTTGATAATGAACTGGGCTTTAAATACCTGGCCGAGCCACGCAGAGGTTTAACTGGCGGACGACGCGTTTTGATATTCCACTAAAGAAGGCAAAAAAAAATCGCGGATACGTCAATCAGCAAAAAGTTTCCGCGCGCTTCCACGTAGATTTATTTTTTCCCTGTGCAAAAAAAGGGGTAAATAAAAACAGTAGGGGTGAGTAATACCTACTTGAAAATGAAACACGTGTCTCGTGTTACGTACAAATTTATGGCCATTTTTTTCTATCTTTACACTTTCCTTTTTATTTATTGTATGAAGAATGGCTTGCGAGATATGCAAGTCAAAAGTGCTGCAACCAAAAGTCACGATGTTGAGAAACGCTGACGCGTGTCAATAAATTGCAGCGCAACGGCATCAATTGTGGTCTTTGCGGTTAATGTACGGATCCTCACAATTGCCACAATTGACTACAACAAGGCACGACTGCACGGGAGCATCTAATGTTACAGACGCTGCTGATCTCCGTCCGTTTCGCAGCGGATTCCTTCTGCGCAGAAACATTCATCGACGCTCACGATGCTTTCCTCGCATCTGGAAAGCGAGCCGTGTCACCGAAGTGACACGGCTCGCACGTCAGATGTGAGCAAACACATTGCGCACACGCACGCGGAATCATAAAGAGCTCATCATAGCGGTGGGACCGATGGCACTGTTAGCGGTGGTAAAACGGCATCTGTGGATGTGGCGCGCGGAGAGAGAGAGAGAGAGAGCGATATGCAAACAGGAGCTGTGAAGCAGGGTCATCGCAGAGAGACGTGCAATATTGCTCCAGCAGCACATTATATCAGGGCGCAGATTAATTTGTTACAAGGCTGTGCCGAGAAGCCCATCCTGTAATGAAATAAATGAAGATGATTTGCTATCAGGAGAGCGGAACAGCGCAGATGGAGTCAGGTGGCTGCGGGGCATAAATCTCCGCTGCGTTGCAGGTTTTATTGATGGAGTTATAATCTGTCCGGTGAATC
Organism: Lampetra fluviatilis; assembly: GCF_964198595.1. Taxonomy (NCBI): domain Eukaryota; kingdom Metazoa; phylum Chordata; class Hyperoartia; order Petromyzontiformes; family Petromyzontidae; genus Lampetra; species Lampetra fluviatilis. The sequence continues at coordinate 21,123,450 of NC_136279.1, read as the reverse complement.
TGCCAGCACTTGATTCCTCGCTTGCTCCCCGGCGCGCTTTCAGGGGCTATAAAATTATAGAATACAGCGCCATTTGCCAAAATCACCTGGATACTGCATCTCGGCCGCATGCCCGGGCAGCCTGCCGAGCTGAGCCCGAAAAAAAATGTTGGTACATAAATACAGTAGTTTTCAAACAGAAACCTTTTTCTTTTATTTTTGTTGACACCAGAAAATGTGAAATTCTGATAAATATACCAACAACCCCGGGTTGGCACTCCCCCCCCCCCCCCCATTATCTCCACTAACTGTGCTCGTGGCTAGATTAATAACTCGTTGAAGCTGCTTGCTAACACCTCTATTAAAGTAAAGCCTCGATTTTTTTTGTCCCCACAAGATTAAATGAAGTACATTGGCTGCATCTAAATCAGTCATTTTCCACGCAGGTTTTACTACTCGCTATAAAGTTCCATGAGAGCGGTGAATGTTGAACACCGAAATTAATGGTCGAGATATGTGTAAAACTCTCCAGCAACGTGCGTGGTATTCTTTCTCAAGTTAAAAGATAAATGGCAAAAAAAAACCCCACCAGCCCTACCCTCTGCAGTCGTTTAAGCTCCGTCCTTTGAAAACATAATGAGCGAGCGATCTCGAATGGGAAGAAACACTTTGTGAACATTTAAAAAATTAACCCGTAATAACAAAGTTTTTCACTTTAAATCCTTTATATGCGTGGCGGCTAGAGTCCTCTCGTCCTCTGGCTTGAGATGGCTGCCACCTATGGGTCAGATGATTGTCTGCCAGCATTAAGCAATTGGTAATTAAATATTTAAAAACATTTCCCTAAACAGTGTAAAATTTTGGAGAAAAAATTTTCACGAAAATTAATTGTCACGCACAACGAGTCTGTGTGGAAAATGTCAGCTCGATTGGATCACGGGAAGTGGGTTAAAAAACGACCGAAAGATTTGCACGGTCGTAAGCAAGCAAGCAAGCACGCAAGCACGCAAGCAAGCAAGCAAGCGAACTTAATATAAAGGATTTAAAAAAAATGAAAACGATCAATTTCAGGGCATGCCACAGATGAACAAGTGGCAATAAAAAAAATGGTAAAAAAAATTGTTCTTACAAAAGTTGCAGCAGAGTAGAGAGGTGACAGAATTTTTTTGCGTAATGGAATTTACAGCTCGGCTGAAGAGAACAGAACAGCAACGTAGGGTGTGTCTCAGAGGGCTCACGCGCGTTCGTATCAGTGCAGCCAGCACAGATGGGATGGAGGTCTTGTCTTTTCCCCAAAGAGCCATCCAGCCATCTTGTAACCCTGACAGCTCACTGTGCTGAGCAATACATTACAGTAATTATTGCTTTCCCATGGCTTTCTTGTGCAATTCTGCACACTTTCGATGATAACTTGGGCTCTAACACGCGTGCATACGGATGTGCAGGGCATCTCCACAACATTAGACGGTAGACACCGTTTAAAGATTAAAAAATTAATTATTATGCCAAGAGCCTTTCAAAAATGCACGCTAATATCTGTCATTCGTTGCGCGAAATAGACAATCAGTTGACTCAGCGTAACCTTTATTACCAAATTGGTGGACAAAACTACGAGACAATTCACTTTTTTTTTCCAAATAAGACCTAGAAATAGCATTATGCCAATGCAGGGTTAATTTGACCAATTAAAACGCACAAAGAATGTGTTGTGTTACGCGCCGTGCGGTGCACCCTATCTACACGGCACAGAATGTGGCGTGCAAGCAGACACATCCATTAGCACGTGCGTGAGCATGTTGTAAAGAGAGCTGGGTTGAAATGGCCCGCGAATTGCGCTGCTGATGATCGTGGTTTGATTCCAGGCGACGCTTCAACATTAGCGGCAATTGTTATTTTAACCTGCCCTGGGGCTCCCCTAGGTGAGCTCAGAATAAAACGTAATTTGAGGTGTGGAAAGACAAAGGTGATCTAGAAGACAGAGCTCCCCCCCACCCTCCACGCCATGCTGACCTTAATATGTGCTCGCTAACAGCAATTTCCCCAATGACATAATTAGCTTAACAAGGGTATCCTTGTGTTACTGTGGCTGTATGGCTGTGTATTTTCGCCTCTAGGATTTTACAAGTACACATATAATTAAATATCTATCAACATATACGTGTTTTTAATGAACTGAATCCTAACGTCCAAGGCAAAACCATTAGTTTTGATCGTTATCACTAAAATGTGTACACATTCATAATGCACAAAACATTGAGCAACGAACAACTCAATTTGCCTTCGTAATCGAATACGGATGCACGTGGCCCTACCTCACCCGGAAGACAAAGGCGCGCGCATCGCAAAGCACATTTGTGACCTAATGCATTGGGGGTCCAGAGCTGTTAGTGCACCCTTATTACCAAACACACCCCCCCCCTCCAAACTCCAAGGCACACCACACACACTCGCACAATACCGCCAGCTCTGAGCCCCCCCCCTTCCTCCGCTGACCTCTATCTCCTCACCTCGCACACATCCCACCTCCTCCACCCCCCCCCCCTCTTCCGCCCCCCCCCCCTCCTCCACACCTCCTCCTCCTCCACCCCCCTCCTCCACCCCCCTCCTCCTCACTCCCCCCTCCTGCACCCCCCCCCCCCCACGACTCTTGTCCCAGCACCCCATGCCCGCTTTATGTGCCTCTCTTCTCCGTGAAGTGACCTTCAATTAGAGGCGACAGTGGGAAAGCGATAAATTTCGTCATGGCCCAAAAGCCCGAGCGTTGTTGCGCTAAAGCTTTCCACCCCCCCCTCTCTCTCTCTCATCCTCGAGTATAAATCACGTCCCCACCATTTGTCTTGCTCAGACAAGCGACAACCGAATTTCCACTCCTTACGCTAAATGATACATTCATCCTGATACGGGATTCAATTTCAACAGATTTAATGTCTAATGGAGCAGACTAAATCAAGTGGGATATGAAGAGCAGTTACAGGTTTAATAAAGAAAAAAATTGCTGGGGGGGGGGGGGTTGCGGGGAGGGGATAGGGGGTTTGTGGATGTGGAGGGGGAAAAAAAGATTGTTCTAAGAGTTTTTTTTTTAACTCTCGTAACGAGTCATGTAGCAACTTCTTTTCGTTAGCAACGACGTGTCGGGCTCAATGCACTCGCCTCCTCGCATTGCTGCCCCCCCCCCCCAACACACCACTCGCGAGGCACACGCACGAGAGGGGGAGGGCACCGGGTCGCGCCGGCTGCGTTCAAAGTGGTTTTGTTTCAAAACGAGCAGGTGCTATTTTTTAAAAGTCCTATTATGCCACGATCTGCAGATAATTGGCGACGGCGGTGATCAATCATTGCCACCTTCCGTGATAGCTACCTGTGCTCTCTGCAACGCAGACAACAACGACAACAAAAGCTATGGAATAGCAAAATATTATATTCATCAATGTTGTGGCTGTATCACCTTCAGGTTTGCTCGCTCGGGTGATTTTTGACCAGAGGAACAAGTTGAGAGCAAAACAATTTGAGATTTTTTTTTTGCAAAAGGTTAATACATAAGGGGCTGACGATATATAATCGGATGAAGGGACAAATAAAACACTTTTGTATCTGAGGTTGGGTGACTCATGGCCAGTTCCAATGAAGCAAGCCATCGAGAGGTGAGTATGGTGCTGAGCTGCGTTGTGTCTTATGGCTTTTCTCGAAAAGAATGACATTCACACACTCAGACATTTCCACTTATTATCGGGCCAATTTTGGACCGTCTGACGATATCGTTTTATTTGTTGAGATGTTCAGCATCAGAAATGTTACCGTGATGACTCAATGTCATAGCGGTAACAAAGAAATTCAAGAAAACCAAAGAGCCTGTTTCTCATCAAACCAAGCCACCACGACTGTGGCTACATCACAGCTACCTTGTTAGTTTAACTGAAGCTCCCCCAACTTGTACAAATCATAATACAATTGACAAAAATAGTAACGGTAATAACCACGGGAGCATTTTATTTGTATGCATATCAAATAAGTATGGTAAGATTACTGCAAGTGTTTGACGAGACGTGACGCGTTGCGTACGGTGAAACAAAACTTCAACGCACAGAAGCGAAGCCGGGATCGCCTGATGCGTTTCTCGTCATTTTTCGCTCGTTTTGTACGTGCAATGAAAGAAAATTATAAAGACAATATTAAGGGGTTTGGGAAGATAATGTTATCGAGGAAGAAATACTGCACTACAAGTGAGTAAAATGAGAGTTGTGGGGTGGGGGGGGTACCAGAGGTGGGACAAAGTCATTGTTATGCAAGTCCAAGTCGAGTCGCAAGTCATCAAATTCATGACTCGAGTCTGACTCGAGTCCAAGTCACATGACTCGAGTCCACACCTCTGGGAGGTACTCTGTAGCCTAGGCAGTGCGTGTGGGTACAAGAGGTGGTGGCTAGATTAAAGGAGGACGGATAGAAAGAGGGGGGGGGGGGCGTTATACGTTTGGGCAAATGGGCTGTGAATCACAGGGGGCTTCCAGCTGGCTTTTATATTGGGAGATAATTACACAGAATAAGTGGCCGCAGCCCGGCCACAAATGGTAATTGGTTGGCCTGTGATTTATGGTAACGCAGCACAGATTAGATCGTCCGATTGAGATTGGGGACACGAGGCAGGTGGAGGGAGAACAGCGGGGCAGTGTTAAAGGTACTGGCAGCTCTTAGATATGATTTCGATTCTTTATCCGGGGAGGCCAAGGTGCAAGAGGGTTTTCCATTCAAGACCGCCTTGGCTTCTTAAACACGTGTTTTCTCTATCTCTTCCATTACAATGCCCGCTCCGCGTGATGCTATTTTTTTTGCTCGTTCGACACAACGTCCTGCAGGCAGAACGAGGGCAAAACCACGCCAGGCCTTCCAAACGGCGCGTGTCTAAGCGTTACAAGCGCCGTGCAGCCGCGACTCTCATCTGCCACGGGTTTCGTGTTGTAACGGTACACCGCGTAGAGCATCCAAGGCGGCTCTGTGTGAAAGCCAGGCCGTCAGGGATATACGGGGGGTGGGGGGTGTGTAAAATGAAATAACAAATAAAGAAATAAAACAACACACCAAAAACACACGAATCCACGAGACTGCGAAACAAAAGAGTGCGTCATTAGCTTTCTAGTCGGACGGGTTATTTATTCTGACTCCTTTCTATGCGCGGCACATGGAGAAAGATGCAAGCCCCAGCAGAGCATGAGTGTCCTAATGAGGTCAAAGGTCAGAGGTTTGTGGTAGGAACGCTGTCAGCTGAAAGGGTACACGATGGTCCGTGACAGGCATTGCCGATGCACTGATTAGCCAGTGATTTTTATTCCCGTACCCTCAAACAATGCGGGAACTGCAAGGCTTGAATGTCAGTCCAAATGAGTCCACGTGTTTCTTTTGCCATGCATATTTTTACCCAGGTTTGTTTGCTTGCATTTCATTGCAAAATGATTATTGCCCCCCCTGCCCGCCTCACCCTCTATTAGGTCACATATTTCCTATAATTATTGTCCAATGGTCGATTGCAATTCACTAGCTCGATAAATTCATCATATGTGCCAGGACCTTAAAACGACGACGCCTGTTTTGCTTACAACAGCGGAAAAGGTGGATTCGAACGAGCCATTTACTTTCGCGGAATCTCTTTGAACAGTTCAATACAGTTTTTTTTTATAAATATAGAAAATAAAATAAAAATACTAGCACAACCCATCTGTGGTCTATTGTTTCATGTGCGCTTGTAATACGTTTCATTTGAGTGGGGGGGGGGGCGAGCGGGCGGGCAGGTGGGTGGGGTTGGTGTTGTAGCATTGACAACAAAATAATAACGTATAATGGCTCGTACTGGGTCAGAAACGTGATGAATTTTGACGTGTCGCCGTGAAGACGTTTAGGGGTGGGGTGGGGGGTGTCGGGGTGGGGGGGGAGGGAGAGAGTTAACCGCCGAAAGGTTCAATTCACTTTCAAAGAAGCCCAGAGGGGCAGCGGGATACGAGCTAAAAAACGAATCCTGCCTGAGCTCATGAAGTTTTTCCGTGGAAATTTACATTGTTATTCTGCCTCGCAGCGATGTCGTCCCGTCAATCAGCCTCCGACAGGAATCCTCCCACAGAATGGCTGCGCTCTTCTTCCGTGAATCGTACCGAGAACGACGACGGCGACAAAGGTAAAATGAAACCAAAACAGCGCCGCGTCATGGAACTATAACGCACCGCATGCAAGGGAGGAGATCTGGTGCGCACGTGAACTCGACGCTCTTGGTTAGACACCAATGGTATTTTTTCACACCCACTTAAACTTGAGAAGCAAAGTTTATTTTTCCCCGTATGGAACGATGCATTCAGCTCACGTCCGCGAACGAGCATTTGTTTTGCTCTTCATAATTGAACACGTAAACGCACGCAATTAAAATGCCCCCCCCCCTGCCAACCAAATGAGAACCCCTTTGGCAGAACGTGTGCAGCACACCACTCTTCCATACGTCTTTATGTATGTTGAACTTTTTTTGTACCGTGCATAGCCAACGGTGCTAATCAGAGGTGCAGTGGAAGGGACAACAAACTGAACACAAAAAGCAGTTCCAAAGAAATGAGTTTTAAATCGAGATGATTTCAAAGTGCACAGCTCTGTTGGCTTTTTAACACCGCAAGGAAGAACGTTCCAGACGGCCGCAGACGCACATCTGAAAGCGCCGCGCGATGCCGTGACCAGCTTCGCTCGAAGGTTAGCCAAAAGCCGCCGCCGCCACTGCTGCGAGGATGGCCAGAGTATATGTCAGCCACATCCATCGCCCTTGTACCCCTGCTCCATATGCACATGTATATATATAGAAACACACTAGCTTGTTTGCCCGTCCTAGGGCGAAAGCTGTAATATTTACGAAAAATTTTAGCAGAGTATAATTGTATCTCGTGTCAATTTAATGGCAGTGAATCTGGCACAAAACGAAGTCATCAAACACCTCACTTCATGTCACTGTAGCACTGTATATAACTGACCTTCAATTTGTTCCAATTCACTGCTCTGACACTTTATTCTCTTCTGCTTTCGGTCGCTGGGGTTTAAATAAATTGAAATTCGATAAAATATCTGGAAAATCACCGATAAATGTCTATTTTACCATAATGTAGAAGCATACATTAGACTTACCTTTTATCTCAAGTGCTGAAGAAATAAATAAAGACACCAAATCGAATTTGTTGCTGCATAGAATATTTTTTTTAGATTCACTTTCAATAAAAAAAAGTCAAACCTAAAGCGAATTTGCGAAAAAAAAAAATATTTCCGCTCGACCTTCTTCTGCGTGAGTGTAAAAATCCACCCGCTCATGAATATTAATGACTGGGGGGTGCGGCATGTGGAGTGACGTCATGCGCGTTACACACAAACAGAGATTCTTGGCTCATTATAGTAGTAATCAAATAAATTTGACCAAGCCTGTCAGAGTCTAATTATAGACACTGAAATCGGTGATGCGAATGGCGTGCGGCTTCGGGCTAAAATGTTTATCGTTGGAACATGGACCGTGGGTCGGCGAAAGTGAATAAAAAATCTTCCCAACAAAATGTGGAGTCCATATTATTGTCGATTGCAAAGTGTGCAACCAAAGCAATGTCAGACACAACACACGAATAATGCACACACACACACACATAAAAGTAAAAATCCCAGTCAAAAAAGTTTCCGTGAGCAAATTCGTATTTGTGGGGCGTTTATCCCCAGCGATGACCCCCAGCCACATCACACATTCCACAGAACAGCCACCGATGACCTCCCACAAAACGGTATTCGTTACATCAATCCCCGTCGGGCAGTTGACGCACGCAGCAAACACAAACACCAACAAAACGCTGCGAGACAGACACAGAGAGAGAGAGAGAAAGCGACAGCACAAAACGAGGACTCAAAGACTCGCACAACAGCAAGGACGGGTCCGCACGTGTACCACCCTCTAACTGCTCCGGGTCAGTGCCTTTGACCCCGTGACTCCGCACTAAGAGGCGAGCGTAGCAGGTCAAGGCTTCTCTTTAGCGCGTCGCACGCCACGGGATCGCTCGCCCCCCCCCCCCGCACCTTTGTGAAGCTCAATATCGACGTCTCCCCTGCCTTCCTATCTGCACTCGGCTAAATCGGATCACAGCATGCTGCAGGTCTCACTCCCCCTCCCACTGTGATGCCCCCCCCACCCACTCCATCCCACCCTCCCATTCCACCATCAACCACCACACCCACCTCTCCCACCTCTCCCACCCCGAACCCCACCCACCCATACCACCACGATCAACCTCTTTTTCTTGTCTCAGCCATCGGGCTTAAAATACTTCACCTTCAGACTTGTCTGCATTGTATCTCTCTTAGCAGGTGAACGCGGCGCGCGCGCGCTCACGCACGCGCACGCACGCGCACGCACGCGTACGCACGCGCACGCACGCGCACGCGCACGCACGCGCACGCACGCGCACGCACGCGCACGCACGCGCACGCACGCGCACGCACGCGCACGCACGCGCACGCACGCGTGTATGGCAGCAAAAGTTGCGACTGGTAAACTTCTTCAGTGAGTGAGTGTACCGCGCGCATGCACACGGGTGCCTCGTTAACGACGGTCAGACACCTCGCTTGTTAGTTGTGCGATATTCCATTAGGAGCCAGCTGTACTCGTTCTCTGCAATGTTGATGCTTTGTTGTTGTTAATGTTTGTGTTGTCGCGGCTGCAGCCAGGCGACTGGCTTAACGGGAACCACCACCATCATCATCCACGTAACAAATCGACTAAAAACTCAACACTCCCATTGACGAAACCTCCCACGTGTACATGCGCAGCTCCGTAATCGGATCCACTGCTGGACGAGGGCCTCCTGGCAGGGTGCAGGTCGTGCGGGTCACTTGACCGTAATTCCCCGCGCGAGTCAAGCTGTGGGCTGGCGAAGACGCCGGGCAAGCAGCTATAGACGTGGGAACATAGACGTAACATGCACCTGTTATTCGTGGTGCTTGCCCATCCCCAAATCACTATCCAGGCTCAACCCTGTCTAGCGTCTGGGATCTGATGAGATGGGACGCATTTCAGGCGATATTTGTCGAAGGCACGATTCGAATGCCCAAGCCCGGGACTTGTTGCAAAAAAAAAGAGAAAGGCGTCATGTAATTTGTGGAGTCAGCCTCTTTTGAAGTCGGTTATTTTAAATTAATATTTTTTTAACGATACAAATCGACAAGACATGCAATACAAATAGTAAATATACTAGTATACACACAATTGGCATATAAAATGAAATATATAAATAAAACACAAGAGAAGAGAGAAAAATCAGATAAACAGAAACGTAATAGATCAATGGAGTCGGGGGTTGGGTTGGAAAGAAAATCTGGCTTTGTGGCAATAAAAAAGCAAAGATCCCCTGCTTTGCCTTAACAGACTGTTGGGGCAAGTGCTGTTAGCAAGCACACACACACACACACCCGTTTACAACCTGTTTACAAAACGTGTAGATTGAGCACTGTGCTTGATCTAGTCATCATGTGGACGCGATTGGCCATTCTATACGGAAATAACGACCACCGGGGCAGCCGCATTACCGTCCTCTCGGAAAGCAACCAAAGCATTTCATTCCACCAGAAGAAACAGATCGAGAGCAACGGAGGGGCATCTAATGACCACCCTCTGGCAGGAGGAGCGGTTATCGGTGTCCTCCACCAAAATCGGACTACGTTCGTTCAAAGCGCACCGCAGGCAATCCGAGCAAATGCCTCGGACTAAACTATTCAGCGCCCTGCACGGCACACTGAGCTTTCTCCTCTTCCTCTCATATGTATTCGTTTTGTTGTTGTAGAGATCAATTGGGAAAATGGCATTATCACTCATTCGGCAACAACGCAAGCCGAGCTAGCCCCCAAAACAAAACACGTGGTGGGGTGGGGGACAAGGAACGATGAGAATCAATCACCCTGGCAGGGTGTGAGCGCGTCTGGCCCCTCGCGCGCTCGCTTGTATCCGACCACAGGCCCCAAATTGCTCTCCTGCACGTACAAGCTCGGGCGTACAATCTCCCCTCGCTCTATCTCTCCTTCCCCAGCCGGAGGGAGCAATTCGCGGCCACGCTGCCCCACGATTACCGGGGGGAAACTCCCACGAGTGGAGCGACTGCATGAAGAGAAGCGAGCGAGCGAGCGCGCTAAAAAGCGGCGGACTCTGACATGCGCTGGGGCACGCCGGGCTTGGCCACCTTGATAATAACCGACCCCAAGGCCATTTTTTTACAAGCAGCTCAAATGCGCCAGGCTTGGTAAGGGCTCCGGGTGAGGGGGTGGGGGTAGGGGGAGTGGAAGGGAGACTAATGAGGACAAAAGCAGTTGCATTGAGCACGTATGATAAGTTACATGTGACAAATACACTCTGATAAGATTTTTACAAAAATACCAGAAAATTGAAGGCTTTGTCTTGAAATCACATACCGATGAAAGTTTAGCATCCGTTGCGTCTTTTTTTTTCTGGAGTAAATGAAACTGAAAAGATAAATTGTTTTTCGCTCTCCATTATTAATATTTTGGAAAGTTTTCTGAAGCGGGAAAAAGTTAACGTGCTTATGTATTCATTGTGCAGAGCAAAAGCCCCAATGTGAGCCGAGGCTTGGGTGGTTAATACAAGTTTCCAGCAAAGTACAAAAAATACCAAAATCCACTGAAGTGAAACGTGTCACGAAACTTTTTATACACAAGGCCACATAATCAGAAAAACAGATGCTTTGGCCGTCTTGCTGAGAATTGGAAATGCGATCGGCAATCTTGACTGCTCTGGGTCCAAAGAGCATAATGGCTGCTGTAATGGGTCACTCGAGGCAGCCAGAGGCAGACAATTAAGTGTTGTGCACTTCCACGCGCAGTAAATACAAGGCCGCCGTACTGCAGAATGGAAGAAAGGGCAGGCACACACACACACGCACACATAAAAATTAGATAAAGATCCTCTATTTGGCCCGATAAGATTTTAGGGCAAGTGCTGTTGGTGAGCACCTATTAATTCGAGGCACGATGAACGCAAAGAAAACCGGGTGAGTTGGTGGTGTGGCCATCGCCAAACAAGCCCGGATTTCCTCCTCTGTGCCCGTGGACACATCGTGCCATTTTATCCTGAGCTGATTGAGGGGAGACCCAAGGCAGGCTCCACCAACCAATTCCCCCCACTGGTGTGCAATGATCAGCATTCAAACACAGGTCGCTGAGATCACAGCACAAAGCACGAACCACAACAAAGATAAGGATCCCCCCCCCACACACCTCCCCATAGCTTTCACAGACGGTTGCCGTGAGCACATACGAAGGCAAACACGGCCGACGAGGGGTTGGTGAGGCGAGGTCTCCACCTTGGGCTTCCTTGTCTCCCCGGAATGCGTCGTTGCACCCTGTACCAGGTGCTCATGTCAGGCCGAGCAGACTGAGGTGAGGACTTGGACCGATTCAAATCTTTTTTCGCCGCGGCGGTGAGCAGGGGTCGAGCTCGGAGTCACCGGGGGTCCGTAGTGCAGTGCGCTAATCACGACGCGTTCTAGCTCCATACTAAAAATGCAAGGCCACCATAATCTCACGAAAGACAAAGCTCCCCCTTATAGCCTTAACAGACTGTAGGGACAAGTGCTGTTAGCGAGCACCTATGAAGGCCGGCACGGCACACGAAGGGGTGGGTGGCCAATACCACGCCCGGCCGCCTTTGTCTCCCTAGTGGCGATGTTTACACATCGCACCAGGTACTCATTTGATGCTGAGTCGACCTAGGGGATGCCCAGGACCGGATCAGATAATCGTCACTTGTGTTGGCCGTGAGCAGGAATCGAACCCGGGTCGCCAGGTTTGTAGCGCAGCGCACTAACCGCTACACACACACACGCGCACACAGTCATGAGCACACGCAGCAATAATCGTTGGTATTATTTGAAACGACAATTACAATTAAATATTGGTCGTAAAAATAGGGATGGAGCGGCAGTTTTACACGACTGCACGACGAACCCAGCATCCTGATGGCGATTCCCGGCCACGGCGAGCATCAGCGCCTCATGGTGTCTGAAACCTGACCTGGTCACGCACCTGCTTCAAACATCTCAAATTGACCGCCATGGCGACGTATGGAAAAATAACCGCCGATGAAGGGATGACCATTACACATCGCTTGTTTTTAGCGACAAGAAGAAGAAGTCGGCAGAATAACAAAACAAACCGTGAACAAACTGTCTTCTTGGTTCTTTCGGTAAAGTCACGTAGAAGGGAAGTAATTAAATAATAAAAATAAAACATAATTAAATAATTCTCACGACGTTTCGGCCACAACGCAAGCAGCCGTCCTCACCCTTCTACGCGACTTTACCGAAAGAACCACGAAGATGAATCTCTGCAGTCACGAAAGCTTTCAATCGAAACGTGAACAAACTGATACCATCCGCGGCTATTTTTTCCCCTCTTACAAACTGTTGCGGCTTGTTATCGGTGGCTAACGAGTGAAGTCTGGGGCTCGTCGGGAAATCGGGACCGGGGGCACGTGCGCATGCGGAGAGCGAGGCAAGGAGGAGATCAAAGCGCTCGAGTGTAGTCGGAGCTCGGATTAACACGAGGTGCCGCCGCACGTGTTTGGACGGCACGGCCTTTGAAGCTAGTGGGGGAAGCAATGCTCAATGCATCCAATTTTATCTCCAACCAATTTTTTTTTAACAAGGGAACAAGGTTATTGCTCTTCAAGGGAGGGCCTATGGCCTGGGAAGTGTTTGGAAATACTGGCAAACTGATATGAGAGAGAGAGAGAGAACGAATAAGGGAACAAAAGGACAATCGGCGCCTAAATTGCTTGGATCTTGTTTTGTTACGAAGCAAATTTGGTGTTCTAATTGTGGCTGAGGTGAAATAGTCACCGAGCACCGCACGAAGGAAACACGTGCTTATCCTGTTACTAAACAGTCAAGGGACAGACCCAAACGACATAATCAAATGCAGCGTTTCAGCTTGAAGAAGAGTGGAGAATTATAAAAAATGTACTTTCTCATGAGGCGTTCGGTACAATTGTATGATGCTTCAACATGAACATGAAATACGAAAATCGGAACACATACACTCCTCTCCCTCCCTTTAACTAAAGCACGATGCTTTTTTTTTACCTTTAATTCAATTATTAATGGCAATCACCTGTTGTATGACCTGCTCTTCCTTTATTTAACCAAGGTGGCATTCCATGAAATCGGTGTCTTGGCCTTGAGAGCTTTTCAAATCACGTGCTGCTGGGGGATGAAAATTGGTCGCCTGTAATGGTAAAGAATCGGAACAATTGGCAGGATTGGTGTGTGCCAACTTCAATTTTGCAGCCAGATCAATCGAACCCTACGCCCCGCTTCCACAACGAGAAGGGACGGGAAATTAATTTGCCCCTCTGAGATGCACATCCCAGCAGAGCTTTACACTGGAAAATAAAAAGGCACATTAGTGAGAATGAGCCCAGTTAATTACTAAAAGTTTTTTCTTCTCTCCCTCGTGTAAACGCACACATCCTTGGAGGGCCTTCATGGCGAAGGGTATCGCCTAATTGTGTTGACAACGGGGTGAAAAGCCTCGGAGTTCAGAAGCCAAGAATTTACATTCTCATTGAATTGATCACATTTTTCATGCTTTGTAGTTGGTAATTAATTATCTCCACCTTGTAGGTAATAAAGGAAAATTGGAAATCAATTCAGACTTTTTATTATTATTATTTCAGGTGCGGCGTTAGATTTCACCCCCTGTTGCGAGTTGTTGCTCTCGTCGTTTGTTCTTTTAAACAAACCGACATAATGAATACACCGCAGCGATTTTGTATTCTAGGGGGGCCAGTTGAGCGTATTTAAATAAAGAATACGGTCATTAAGTTGTCGCCTTTAATATATTCGTCTCTACAACGGATGACATTTCATCTGCGTTTTTCATATCTGGCAAGGCAGGACACAGCTCATCGATTGGGCCCAACAGAAAGCGGGGAGAGGGGATCGGAGGCAAAATTTGGAGCGCACGTTCCGGCTTCCAATCGCCCCTCAAAGGAGACAGGTGGCAGAGCTGCGAGCGCTCACCCATTCATTTTCTCTCTCCAACTCTCTCTCTCGCTCATGCTCACACAGAGACAACACTCACCCATGTAGCCCCTTTTTGGGGACAAGTGCTGTTCGTGAGCACCTGTGTGGCACACAAGGCGGGTGTGATGTGGCCCAGCATCGTGTCTGGATACCCCCAGTGCTTATGCTTACAAACTGCAGCAGATACCTTCATTCAAAGGTCAAGGAGAGGCCCAGGGGAGGTTGCGACGCAACTTGCAATTGACGTTCTCCACCTGAGGACGGCTGCTTGCGTTGTGGCCGAAACGTCGTGAGAATTGTTTTATTGTTTTATTTTTATTATTTTATTATTTCCATTCTACGTGACTTTACCGAAAGAACCAAGAAGATGAATCCCTGCAGTCACGAAAGCTTCAAATCGAAACATGGCCGGGAAGTTTAACTCGGGTGAGCATGGTTCAGAGCGCAGTGCGCAAACCACTGCACCACCACTCCACAACAACAACAACAACCGCCATTCGCCACTAAGTGGTGGTGACGTCACCACGACGCTTGTGACAGGCCATGTGCAGCTTGAGGCCACCACTCCACATACACACATACACCTCCACAATCAGTGTACATGTATAATCTCTCCAATTTACATGCACATACAATACAGACGTGCACGTATGCAACATAGACACTTAAAGTACTTTGCGAACTCACACGTGCACGCAAACATTCCCCTTATAGCTCACGTAGATGCGTTGGGGAAAGTGCCGTTAGCGAGCGCCTAAATGGGTGCGCAAATCGCATGAGCGTGTGGGGTGGCCAGCACCTCGCCCTCATACCTTTGTCTCCGCAGTGCTGATGTTTACACAATGCAACCAGGTACTCATTTCAAGCTGCGTCGACCTCGGGGAGACTCAGGATCGGCTCAGAGACCACTCGTCACTGACATTAGCCTTGGCCGGAAATCAAACTCAACATTGCCGGCTTCGTAGCGCAGGACGCTAACCTCTAAGTACACAAAGACAAAGATCTCCCATATAGACTTTTGGTTAAAGTGCTGTTAGCAAGCACCTATTAAGGCCGGTACGACACATAAGGGGCGGGTATATAGCACCATGTCCGGCCGTGTTTGTCTCCCTAGTGCTGATATTTATACACCGCACCAGGTACTAATTTGAGGCTGAGTCGACCTAGGAGAGACGGAGGACCAGTTCAGATATTCGTGACTGATTTTGACCGTGAGGAGAACTCGAACCACAGGGGGATCGTAGCGCAAAGTGTCAACTACTGCGCCACCGCTCCCCGGACAGGCACGCAGGCACGCACTCATACATGCACTCGGCAGAACCGAATATTGATCACACGGGCTTCACTCTATCGCCGTAAGTAGAAGTTAATAATACACCCCTCACTCCCCTCTGTCAGTACGGTGAAAAAGTTTAAGGCAAAAGTATCGGAGAGGGGATGATGAAACGCTGGACGAGCCACCCGGAGCGTTGCATAAAGAACGGCGTCGAGACAAAAAAGGGAAACAAGCACACACACAGAGAGAGAGAGAAGTTCCTATTCATCGCAGTTGGACCAGAGGTCAGTAAACGAGCAGCGCTGTGAGCGACTGATACACTGCGCTCGACTGCGGCTGGCCTTTACCGGAGCAGCAGCAGCAGCAGCCCCCACACTGTGATTTTTTTTTTATTACTGAGATGAAATGCAGAGGCGCATATTTAATGCCGAACCCGGACGGAATGGAAATTTTTTGGGAGAAGGTGTGGGTCTGGAGCTGGGGGGGGGGGGGATGCCTCGGCATTCTAAATCCAGCAAGGGATCCGGGCGTCAATCAAAGCATTAATTTGAAAACAGATCCTCCACCTGGCCAAAGTGAGGTGCAAGTAATGAGTTTGTATTGGCCACGGGATGTGGGTAGAATTTATTTTGGAGGTTGTTTGCCGTCGTTGTTGTTGTGTTTTGTTTTCTCTCTCTTCTCTCCGCTGGAATTAAGCAGCCGTCTCGAGGGATGACAGCGCAACACACCGGTGCCCTCGCTGGGCTGGGAGTCGGTCAGTCAAGCGGCCGCATGCCACTGGCAGCTCAAGAGGTGACGAGCGATGGGTGATCATGCATTAGCATGCGCGTGCACACGCACATGCGCACACGCGCGCACGTGAATTACGGCCCCGTGTACGCACGCCAAAGAGTGGCCGTGCACAAACGTGGCAGGGTAGCGGGCTAGCGCTACGGACCCGGCAACCCGAGTTCGATTTGCGCTCACGGCCAACACCAGTGACGATTATGTGAACCGGTTCTGGGCCTCGCCCTAGGTCGACTGAGTGAGTACCCGATGCAGTGTGTAGACATCGTAACTGGGGAGACAAAGGCGGTTTGGGCGTGGTGCTGGCCACACCTCCCCCTGGTGTGCCGCTCCGGCCTTCGCAGGTGCGAGTTAATAGTGCTTGCCCCAAAAGTGTCTTGAGGCCATGAGTGGGATCTTTTGTCTTTGTGCGCAAGCGCATGCATGCACACCTGAGCCGTTGATGAGCGCCTTGCATAGAAGATGCAGAGCGGCCCACCTGCGCCGGGGAAGGCTTGCTATTTATTTATTTTGCTGCGAGAGAACAAAATCACAATTGTCAACCCTGCGCAAACACGTGGACCCCTTTGGCTTCGTATTTATCACGTCGAGATGATAATGAAATCCACGACACCCACGATTCAGTGTGCTCTTAATATTGTTAAGTGCATTGAAGATAAGACTGAAATGAAGGAAGACAAACCACCCCTGTGAATTACGTAACTAATAAAAATGGCAGTGATTTATCCTCCGCGGAACGTGGACAAATTATAGCCATTTTCATTTTCGGTACCTCTGAGGTCTTTGAATATTTTGTTTTGCTGAAAATATGTTTTACGGCGAAACTTGCCATTACGCTTTACGAGTGTTTTATGGCCTTGTAATAAGGGAAACAAAACTATAATAATTTTACGTGCCAACAACATTCACGTAAAAAATAACTATTCACAGCAGAGAGAGTACAATCCAACGGTAAAAGAAAACGAGTAGTGCTTGAATCTATTACAGAATGTGATTTTGTTGAACTGAACAGTGTAAAGTGGGGGCAATCTGAGCGGAGAACACCCATTTGTGAGATGCCATAAATCTGGTGAGCCGGCGCCGCAATTCCAATTAAAATGAGGGGCAGTTTCCTTAAGATTCCCCCTCCTATGCAATATGCTTTTCTCAGTAGATATCGCTTAGTGCGTCTGTGGCTGGGTTGGTTCTCCGTGACCGGGTGACAGTGGCCCATCGGGCTGCCACACACAGCTCAGAAGAGGGCCTTCTGCCACGCCGCTCGGCACAGTCATCAAAGCACAAGGGCCATAATAATTGGAATCCCATTTGCATCATAATCAGGCAAGAGGCTGCCCGACACCGGTCTGCCTCAACGAGTGTGTGTGTGTGTCTTTGGGGAGCGGCGGCGCAGCAGTTAGCACGCTCCGCTACGAACACAGCCGACCCGAGTTGCATTCCTGCTTACGGCCAACACCAGGTCGACTGAGCCGCAAATGAGCACCTGCTGTGCGATGTGTAAATATAGCCTCTTGGGAGACAAAGGCGGCCGAGCGTCGTGCTGGCCACCCACCCCCCTCGTGTGCTGTGCTGGCCTTCATAGGTGCTCGTTAAAACAACATTTGTCCCAACAGTGTGTTAAGGCTACACGATGGATATTTGTTTGAGGCACCTGAGATGCATCGATGATGCTAACCTGGTCTCGCTCGTTCTGTATCACCCCCTCCCACCACAGCCTCTCTCTCTCTCTCTGCTATGTTCCCGGAACCTCCACCTTATAGCGTCATCCCCCCCCCCCCAATGCCCGCCAACTCATCCTTCATCATCTCCATGGCGCCAACCCCCCATGTTCAACCAAAACTCCCTTTAACTGCCACTTTTCTTTGGCACTTTTGAGCTTTCCGGAACCATGGGGGAGTGGTACATGGGGTGGTGGTGATGGTGGTGGTGTGCCTCGCACACAAAAATGCCAGGTCCTGAAATAGTGCACGGAATTGCTCATCATCCCAACATTACGTTAAAGGGCTGAAAGCCGGAATGTACAAAATACTGCAGGAGAAGAAAAACTACTAAATGATGTCAGGGTTACCTTGACATGTGCTTTTTTGATTGCTGACTTTTTTTTTACAGTTTCATTAGTATACATTTGTTTGTGATAGCAATTATAAACAGTCATTGCTCCCCATTATAAAATATAACAAGGCAGAAGAGTAAAATATTAAGCAACAAATAAATAGGATATTATATACCAATTACTCCGGATACCTGGCACAGGAATACGCTCATCAGAAATTTTGCTAAATGCAATTAGAATTTGTGAAGTGTATAAATACGTAATTGGCGTAATTAAAATGTTATTTGGTAAGAATTAATTCACGTCTTATTCATGAAAATGCCAGTTGTAATTGGACATTTTAATTGTTGGCTTTTCCAACGACTCTAGATGGCTGCGAGCTAAAATGACACATTCAATGTCGGCCCACAGCACATCTGTCTACCTTCACAAAAATTACCCCTTTTTTCTGCCGGGGCTTAAAACACCATCAGCCTCGAGAGAGAGGTGGAAAGGGGGGAGAAAAAAAAAGATAAGTCATATGCGAACTGTGATAGTGCTAGAGACAGCCACTTAAAACACTATTCTGAAAGCCTTCCCTGGCAGAGTTACACCACACCATGATTGTAATTCCCAAGAACTCACTTAAAACTGTCTATTAGTGAAAGCACTAAATGCAAATGAATGGCCTACAGAGACCAGAGTTGGCGGACCTGCTTCTGGGATAACGTTGGTACCTGCAAATGCGTTGCTTGTTTTTTTATATTTTCTGTAATTTTTTTTCCCCTTTTCTACCTCCAAACGTGTTGAGGAGGGCAGAAGTGATCATAACGAGGTATAGGTCTGAGCAAATTATTATTCTTGTTGACTTTGGAGTATTTATGCTTTACTCCCTTCAAAAACACAACCAAGTAGAAACATTGCGAATTATTATATTTGTAAACTAATTTGACTATGCAGGGCTTGACACACGTTCAATAATCGGGTGACCTGAAATGAAACCGCTGTGCATTGTAAATCCTTTTCTATTTGTAAAGACAATTAACGTCAGAATACATTTAAACAGCTACAACTTAGCTTTGATCCATATGTAGCCAACACATCTGTACATTAAAGTGCTCGTTTTTAGCAGAATTGTAAGAACGTGAAAATAGAAATAGGAACCTCTGAATTAAGCGATAACTAAGATATACATGGGACAGATCCCATTGGATTTGCTCGAATGTGATGACCTTCAAATGCGAGCGCCAATAAAGATCTCGCCAGTTAATCTTCCCCACAATCTCCTCCCAAACACATAAAGCCGAGGCACTAAATAACACTTAAAGGAACAATATAAACATTTCAAACTTTTTTTTTAATAGACATTGTCTGCTCCTTGCAAAAGAACCACCGTAAACCAGTCAGTCACTTTGGGCAATAGAAAACCCTTCACTGGGTTAACTGTAATACAATGCCACCTCTAAAATCGATATCGCTTCCCGCTTGCAAAGCCAAAGGGCAATTATTTTAGGATACATTTTGCAAATCATGTAGCGTGTCAAGATCCCCCCCCCCCAATCCACCGTACTATATTACTGGCTCACCATAATTTATTTGTAAAAAAATCCACTGGGAATGCACGTATTAAAATGCTAAGCCATGAGAGGGGGAGACAGAAATGGGAGGGAAAGAAGATAAGGAGGCAGGTTCGGAGGAAAATTTAGAGGAGACCTGCAAGAAAGAGCATGCGCCAGATACACGCACACACACACACAAACCGCAGGGTGAGGATTGGCGACTACTTAGTAACACGCTCCGCCCTAAATTACGCTGACAATAAAAGACTCCAAAAAACTATGGCGGGATTAGCTCGGATCAATAACACCAAGCTCCCATGGTGATATTTTCCGTGGGCTTGTATTGTCTATGATTGCTTGTCTATGGACACCGCCTTAATCAACAGTGAGAAGACCGCAATCACACACATTGCCAGAGCCTTTAATCATCCGCAACGGTTTGGGCGAATGCTCAACTTTTGGCCAGGTAAAAAAAAAACTTCACGGATCCAGAGTTATTTTAGCGAATTTAAGATGATAATAATTTTCTGAGCGAACGGCTTATACGCGACAACCCATCACAGCTCTCGCTAAGAGCACCGACATAGATTTCAACAGAGCATTAGCACAGACACTGACGGCGATAGAAAACGGCACGCTCTGTACAATAACGAACAGAATTGACGTCAGTTGCGCTGCTACGAAAATAACATCAATTTTGGCTACAGGTACTTTTTTTTGAAACGGTGATTTATAAACGCGCTACTTAATAGGGCAATGCGCGGAAGGAGGCTTCAATAGTCGCTGGGATTTATGATTTCAACATTGAGTCAATATCACCTGCAAGCCATTGCAGCAAGGACGAGAGAATGAGCAATTAAACGCACAGCTGAACACTCACCGGCAGTAGAAGAAGCCTCACCATTGCTGCCGCCAGGAAAGCTCTCGGTTTACTGCAATACCCCCCCTAACCCACCCTTGCATTACAATGTGGGCAGAGACACAGCAAGAGAGAGACAAAAGCAACCGAGAGTCATGCGCGCACGCATGCATGTGCGCTCTCACCCGATTGCACGCGGAGCGGCGGGAAGGACGTCTTCCCGCGCGAGCACCGGCCCACGCTCACACCACGCCCCCCCCACTCTCCTATTCCTCCCCAACTCTACCCACCCCACACTGCACATCCATCCACCGACATCCCAGCCACACACCCACCCACCCTGACAACGCACCACCACCCCCCCACCACCACCACCGCCGCCGCCTCCCGACCGCAAGCCGCAACCACCACCACCACCACCCCCCCCATCAACGCACCATCCAGTTCGTCGCATAATTACCCACCTCTGAGATCCCCCGCGGTAAGCCATGCTGTGACCACTACTGATGGGGACTTTCAAGCCCGGCCTTGGTAATGCGACGGATGTGGATTGAGGCTCACTTGTGCATAGGATGCGGGGAAGGTCCTTTTTATTATTATTAAAGCAACACAAACGCAATTAAGGTTGGAGAAACCGCGCGCGTACCCCAAAAATAGGTTAATTCTCATGATTGTTTCGGCTAAATAAATAGAGTGTGTCAAATGACACTGCCGTCTACAATGCTCGGGAATCGGAATTAACCACAACGCTGAAAATATTCCAATTCTGGAAATAATGACTACAATTGCGAATAATCTCCACGGTGTCCTTGTGATTCATCCTTGGTGCCGTTTCGCTTTGAATCTCAATTCACAATAAAGTATGTACCTTTGCTGCATTCAGTAATTTAAATTAGGAAGGCTTTTGCTCTCACTTCATTGAAGTGACCTCAGAGTAGATGTCATCTCTCTACCGAATCCTTCCCCTACCCCCCCTTTGCCACATCCCACACCGCTCAGTCTCCCTCCACCCCCCCACCCATTCCTGAACACTCACTTGTCTCTTGAGAAATCAGATATTAAGCACCAGTCAAACGGGGTCATGTCCCCCAGGGGGGTCTTTACCTGTGTCCTTCCACAAGGGAAGGCAGTCAATAAAATTTACTGCAGCCTGCTCTGCTTAAAGTTATAATAATAATAGAAAACCACAATGCAGCCACAAACATTATCTCGGGCGTGAATTGCAAGACGGTGCATACACATTGCACCTTTGCTGCTGATGGAATGGAAGGATGTGTGTGCTTTCTAGATTTTTTTAATTATTTAAACCGGACTCACGTCTGAAGATTGAAATCAGTCAATGGCCCGTCACCTTTGAAGTACATCCATTACGGGTTACAGCACCTTCACACCTTCAATCCGAGCTCAAATGCCAATACCTCTCTTTCTCTGTTTTTCGACCAATCTTTCGCCGCTCGTGCGCAAATCTCAGCGGTGGAAATCCAGGCGAGCCTTGAGCGTCACTCTCCGAATGCGGTGGCAGTTTGAGTGCCACTGACTCCAACCGTCAGACAAAGAAAAAGTAGATTTTCCTCCACCCCACCTCCCAGTTGTGCCTCCACTAGAAGGTAATTGTGCTTTGTCCATCGATCACAAGAGTTTGTGCACCCCCCGCCCCCCATAACAGCAAAATTAGCGAGCCTCCTCCGTAGCTTCTCTGGCCGAACGGAATTCGTCGGGCATGCGCAGCAGTCCGAGCATGCGAACTCATGAAAACAAAAATGGAATAAATGAGAACGCAGCGCGAATTCCTGCAAAATAAATAAGCAGAATAACTAAAATAAAACATTCACGACGCAAATAAAAAAAATGAGTAAAATAAAAAGAAAAGAAAATCAGAATATGTATTAATTCTGGAGGAATCCGATGACCTACAAAGCTCTGTTTCACAGATATCCAGTCGGGGCACAGGGGTTAGAACGTTACAAGAAGAGCAATGACACGACCTGGCTCATCGCTGGCTCATCGCTGGCTGCGTGCAATGGGACCGCCCCCCCCCTCGCCCCCCAATTGCTGAGCGAGTGCATGCAGCTACCCTCCACTCCGAAAAAAATGTCGCACCGTGGCATTGCCTGCCGTCTCAGGGGCCGAGCAAGCGGCCTGCTCAGACGCTCGTTACCGAGACACAGCAGCACAAAAAACATCAACCTTGGCTCTGCAAATCGGAGCCCCTAATGCACCGCAATTCACACCTCACCCCCCCACCTCCACCGCCCCCAGCCAATATTCCTGAGTTGCTATTGTTTTCGTTTTCTACCGCTTCCCATTCCTCTGCCAAATAATATAAATTATACGAGTTGCACGCGCGTGTGCACGGAAGCATTGCATGTGACTGCATTCCCAAATATATTTCGCGAAAAAAATACATTCTGACCGCAAATCTCGCATACACACACGGGCACAAATGTCTTAATTCAAAAATCAGATTTTTTTTTTTTTCCCTGTGAATCTTACAGCTACGTACAAAAATCCAATGCATGTGGTTTTCCAAACGAATGACTTACCAATGCAGGTTCCTATTCTTGTAACTCTGTAAATATTGTGACTGCTTATCCCGTCCAACACAAACCCGTACAAATAGTCTCCACCGGTCACAGTGAATGGAGCAAACAATTTCTTCGCAGTTTGATTGACACCGCCTCATTCAGGATCCAGCGGCGAGTGGCAAAAAATGCATGCCGCACGTAAACCGGCAAAACGTAAAATATTCAATTTCACCGCCCCCGTGTAGTGTTTGTAGAAATGAAATCACCTATAAACGTGCAAGTAACCCTGCAGTGTGAGCTTCGAGCAAAACAAAAAAACGATTGATGTAATCGCAAAGCAAAGAAATACATCTTTGATTCCACCCCCCCCGCCGCCGCCCACCACCCGACCCCCACACCCCCGAGTGAAAAATTATAAGTGGCGAACAAGGATTCAGAAGGTTAAGTGAGTAATCATGACACAAGAAAATCAGGCCATTCCAACACGTGAAGCAATCTCATTCGATATTTTTAAGAGAATTTGTTTATTTTTTTCCCAAGAAATCCTGTTTAGGTGTATTTGGGTCGTTACTTACTCTCATGTCATATTGTCATCTAATGTAAAAACCTAAAAAAAATCGAGAAACTCGTCAACAGCACCTGCCTTAAAAAAAAAAATATGAATATAAAATTTGCGACGTTTCGAGCAATGGTCCTTCTTCATAGCGCATAAAAAAGTCGCACAAACAATAACGAGGTTTTGCAAAGTGCAACACAGAAGTGGTTTCGTTGATCACATTCAAATGAAAGGCATCATTACCCAAACGGATAATTTAACGAGGAATGTACACTTAACAGGCGGAATAATTTGTCATTGTATTTGCCACGTTATCCCGGGTATGCTGTTGGTCCTACGTCGCGTGAACAGCACTCTGTGGAAGGAGATATCACAGAACTAATTCTGAAATTCTCTTTGAGTTGACCTCCTTTTCTACACTAGGGGGCAGAACTTTGCCACCCCACCTTACTACAGAGAGGAATGGGTTTTAATGTAGGTAGTCAACGAATATTTTGGATTCTTAGAGATAATATGATTTTTTATTATGAATAATATGATTTAGCCAAAACCAAATTTAATATGATGCTTTTTGCGTGTGTGTGTGTTCAGTAATTGTTGACGAAGCTGAAACATTCAACACTCAAACACATGATCTCAGCAAATGCCAAAATCAGCAGTCTGACACCCAACATGAAATGTTTTATACTCATCATTGCCATCGGCCATGTTCTGTCCACTGTTGGATGAAGCCCTCCCCATGTTTTCACCACATCCCACTGTCCCATGATGCTACAATCCATCTCAATCCTGAATACGATGCGCTGATTTCTCCCCTGGCTGTCATTCTGTCACCAGTCTCATCCATCTACTTTCCTAGCGAGTTGTCTTGCCCGAGCCCAATTACTTTTCTTAACTGTCACGATGGGGCCTCTAATTTTGTGCTTGTTCTGTGATCCGTACGTTCCACTCTCCTTCCCTCAATATAACTCCCAACACGCATCTCAATTATTATTCGAATGCTTTAAAGCTTTTGTTCCATTTTCTTTGTCAGTATCCACGTTTCCAATCTGTACGTCACAGCCGATAAGGCGCACTGATTGAAAACACACCTCTTGAGGCACATCGATGTGTCGCTCCTTCACTATCAATTGTGATTTTTCCAGAGAGCACGCATCCTAAAAAGTCTTCCTCGGCCCCCTTAATTTAATCGTTTTGATCCCGGTCCTCTTTCAATCATTGCCCTACATATACACAGACGTACGTTGCATTCTCCAGCTGAATCCCTCCAACAATTATTTCCTTTTGTTCGGCGAACTCGAATCACACTTGTATGAAAAGAGAGATATGAAAATACCATTTAATGGAGTTCAATTTTTTCTGTTCTTTTGAAAAGAGCAAAAGTAAGCATGTTAATTTTGGAGAATTAAAATGTCAGGGCCTCTCCAATTCCAGAACTTGATAACGCTCCGCTATTATTTCTGCCACAGCGGCGCTGCTGCTTCAGCCTGGATAACCTTTAGCACAGGCAGAAAGTGAGTTAGCCCCCTCTTAAGCAGAAGGGCTCACCATCTGCCATCTCGGGTGTAATGGTTCGCTCTGCCTCCCCACTGGCACGGCACCAATGTCCCCCGGGGTTTCAACGGATATCTGTGATACGAATGATATTAAAACTGTTACTTGAGTAGATCGGGCCCATAGTGTTTACGAGTCACCTGGAGAGGGAAAAATAACTGGACGTGGACATAACAGACATCACGCTTTCGTACAATTAAAATAACAAAACTAAACCCAACAACAACAAAAGCTACAAAACCCAACGGTGGCATCTTGGTACAATATGCATGGCGGGGTCATGAATACAACGGCCCTCCGTACATCAGAGCTTGCAATTTAACGGCCAGGCCGCACCTTTGAAATAACTTAAAATGAAGAAGAAAAAACATAGAAAATAAAACAGTTTCGTAAGAATGCCTGCGTTTGATTAAATATGTCAAAGTGTGCCCCCACAAAATGCGGAGAACAGCATGCCCGCCTGGGTGCCTGCACGCCTAATAGCAAAATATAATGAAAGCCACCTGGCTTTCATGCCAAACAAATGCAAGTGCCACGCAAACCAGCTTCAAAGCAAGACGTCTGTGGATGTGGGCTGAAGCTACGGCACACAAATGGCTGCCGCCGAGTTACGCAATTTGTCGAGATGTAACACGCGTGAAACGGTAAAAGGTTCCATCCCTGCAAATCCCTGCAAATCCCTGCTTGTGCCGATGCCCGTCGGGAAGGAACTCCACCAGAGCAAAGGTGCCCGACAGTCCCTCTCGAGCCCATTGTTTGGCCTTCGCTTCCACGCTGACCAGACGTCTTGGAAGAAGTGCCAGTACCCCACGCTTCACCGCACCACACCGCCACCTGCCTATGGACTAACCGTGGTCTACCAATCTGAACTGCTGGATGCACAGAGGCAGAGATGAAGGGGGGAGAGAGAATGCGGGGGGGGGTGACTTCAAGAAATTTGCGCCATTGTTTCAAGCGCCGGGATGGACACACAGGTAGCCTGGCTCAAAATGTGTAGTGGTAATAAAAAAGCCCAGCAGCGCACAAGCACGGTCCGTAGAGTGGGGGGGGGGCTACGAAGTCACCGTGATCGTATTACTCTGAGGCTCGGTGGAAACCAGAGTGAAATTACTTCACTGAGCGTGCACTGAGTGAACCGGTGGCCCGCACGCAGCGAGACAAAACAAGAATTGACACAATGCCGAATTAATCCATCACGGTCCGGGCTTTTGTTTTTCAATTAGTTTGAAGGTGTATCCTCTTTTTTTTTAATCAGCATACATAATCAAAAGCAATCTATCCCATTGTCAAGGTGCTCAAAACAGCAAAGAGCAGGAAGTGGATTAAAGCGGCCGTGTTATTTATTAGCCAGTGTCCGGCTGCCCCGATGATTTACCGTGGATGTCACTGCGGTACTGCGTCGGAAGACAACGGCGGCGGCGGCGAAAAATCCATTGGCGAGGTTTTGGCGCACCGCGCGAGCCCTCCCACCCTCGCCAGGCCACGGAGAGGCCGTCAGGTGTGGGCAGACCCACAGGAGCGTTGGGCCGGAGCCTGCGGTAGGACAAACGCCGGGCCCCCTCCAAAGAGGCTCAGAATAATTGCGAAGGATGTTGCCCTCCGATTCACTGCAACTCCAACCCTGTACCGCCCGCCCGCCCCCCCCCAGACAATCGACGATTGCCACGACCTCCCCCACACCGCTCCGTTCGCTTCCCCTCTTCCCACTCAGAATAATAACACTTGTTCCAGCGCGAGTGTCAAACAAATCTCATTAGGCGGTCCGTAACGGAATTGTCTGCGCGTGTTTACGGTGGAGAAAATCACTCTTTCACTCCATCCCCTGCAGTTCTTACAGATGTTATCGAGGGGGGCTGGATGCATTGGAAATTATCGGGGTGATTAAAGCTGCCCCTTGCTTGACAAAAGCAGAGTCGGCAAGCAGTGATGTTGAGGACCTGGATTCCTTTTGACATTGCAATATCACCGCTGAGCGGAATGATGTCCTCTCTTTCCTACACGCTCGAGTGGACGTATGTACGTTGAACTTCTATCGCACCGTACGTAGCCGACCACACTAATCGGAGGCGCGGGGAGTGGAGGAGGGCACGCACATTGCATTTACCCACATTCTCTCCTCCTCTACCACGCGTCGAGCACTTCTCATTGCACAAGGAACCACGGGCTAGGACCCAACATGCGATTCATTCGTTTCATCCTGGACAAGGCCTCTCTGCGTACTTACTGGCGAGAGGGGGTGGGGAAAGGGCTTTAATGAGTTTCCACAATCTGCCGCCTCACGGGGCGTCCTTTCGTATAAAACTTTGGGCAGATAAGGAGGAGGAGGGCAAGGCCACGTCTGTTATTTCATGAAATATTCATGATCCTACAATGCCTCATGTGCCCGTCTTTGGTCAACATCTATCCCTTAATGCCACTCCCTCACTCCTCTGTTCTCTCAGTCCCACACTTTAAATCGACAATACATTTCAACATTTTCTTTCCATCATCTCCATCTCCTTCTCACGCCACGTATCTTTGTCATATATTTGCTCTGTCTTCTTTCAATCTTTCCACCACTAACCTCTCTCTCAGTCATCAATATAATTTATTCCAGTGGTCTGTGTGTCAATTTTTTTAAAAACTTGTATTATCAAGTGGGACAAAATATCTGAAAAATTATTTTCTTTTTAACGAGCAATTACATTTCTAAACATTTTTTGAGAATATCACTACGCTCCTGACGAACACTATATGCCATTACCATGTAATTACCTTTGAATAAGAAGCCTGTATTTGCCTGTCCGCGGTCCTCGCTGCCATGCTCTGTCGTCACATTGCAATATGAGAAAGCCTCTGCTAGGCAAAGACTGGTGACACACTGTTGTCTTGCTCGGATAAATCTGTCGCATCGCCGCACCGGAATGCCCCAAATCCGCCGGCCGTTCTGATGAATCGCCGACGCTTTGTTTAACATGCTGGTATTAATCACTCGTCCGAGAGGACGTCCGCTGCCAAGGAGATGGGGACGGTGAAAATCGACTCGCGTCTGCAGGTGCCGGGACGGGATTGTTGCATCGCGGGACAATGGGAGGTGGCGGAAATCTTGGGGAGGCAATCGTAGAGCAACGGATTGACCACGGTTGATGGTGATGATTAACATCAGAAGTTTTTAAAAATAGTGATGCCAACTTCCAACGAAAGACGAGTACCCTTAATCACTCTATTTATCCAGAAATTGTTAACGTGAACGTTTTGAAAAAAATATATATGTAAAAATATCCCCCAGTCATACACAATGATATGTTCTTGTTGGTATTAGTATTGTTATTAAATAATTATTAACGCCCAATAAAATCCTACGTTCATTTTAGTTTAAGGGGTGGGGGGGATGGGGAGGAAATAATGATAATTAAATTAAGCTAATTGTTGTTAGCGTCGCCATCATTAATCAAATTATGATGAATGTCCAATCTCATATTGACGCTAAAGGGGGGAATTGTTAAAAAAAAAGATGTCTTGTAATTACAGGCAGAGATAGGGAGCAAAGAAACACCAGTGACCACGGGCCAAGTGACAGGTACTTACCGCCTGACGCCAGGCACTTACGTAAATGTGTGGGATGACACGTCTTGTAAAGTGCGGGGTGACAGATACATTACGCGCGGCTCGCGCACTAATTTTAAGAGGACTTTAGCTGTTGCGCACGGAGCATTCTTGTCTCGCTTATAACTTTAAGAAAGGGAAGAAAAAAAGCACTTTTTTTTTCACATGAGCGATTACCACTGTTGTGATGACATGGCAATTTTTAATTCGCATTGTAAATCTTCGAAAAACGCGTGGGAATTTGCGCGCGCGCAACCGCAAACGTCTGAGAACATGGCGGCCTAAAAAGAATTACCATTTCTATTCTGGGTTTCCAATCAAGGGCTAGCGTTGGCCCTTCCATTTAAGCAGCACGGATGGTTGGCCCCACACCATTTAAGGAAGCAATTTGATGGGATAATAATGATTGGTTATTCCGCGCTTCAGTCCCATACCCAGGACACCAATAGCTTAAAACACTGCCCCGGCAGCTGCGGTCAGCCAACTTTAGCAGAATTTTAAAAGGATTTAACCCAAGCCACCAGACGCGGAGCGTGTGCAATGAATGAACGCGTGCACTTGCATCTGTCGATAAGACAAGGCGGCGTGAATGGAAAACGCTGGAATATTTTACTGCGTAAATAGAAACCAATTATAACTCCGTTGAGGTGGGAGGGGAGGGTGGGAGTTGGTCTCCCGGAAGAAAGTCCATCGATTGCCAATAAATCTCATCACACTTTGACAGATTTCACGCCAGGACTAACCCGCCGTAGTAAAGACACATTGCCTGCTCGCATATAATGAAAAATCACACGGAGGGATGTGAAAACACAACACGGGGGCCAAGCAACGGAGATTCCTTCGGGGAAATCGGCGCCCCCGTTTTGAAACGGTGCCATTTCAAGGCACCAAGCGCCAATGTTCAAAGCGGCATGGCAGCCAGCACTTTCACGAGGATTATTCTTTTGTTGCAAAGGGTCCTTAAAGAGAGAATGATGTTTGTGGGAAAAAATATCGAAAAATATTTGTTGGGCATGTTACGTGTTGGATCGGGAAATTTAAGTGCAAACTGTATTTTTGAACTTAAGATCTCGAAAGGACACAGCTCAGGAAATTTAAAACGTTCCTTACATTTCTCTCCTAATTGGATTCCTCAGCCATCACGGTTGAACATAGATAATGCACAATATTAAATCATCCTTCCGACTTTGACATCCCATTTCTGCTAATGCACATCCCAGACTGCTTGACCGCTCCTTTGCTGTTTAAAAATCTAGGCACTCCCAACTCCCCCGTGTCGCCTCCCCCCCACCCCCACCATTGCTTGTGTGACCACATGAAGTCTGGTGCTCTGTGAATGGTTTTGCCAGACCATGGGACTGACCTGGACAGCATCAGGTCATCAAAGCTGTGGCACATTTTTTTACAAGTAAGGTGGGCTCCTCTAGACTAGACGAAGGATAAAATAAAATAAAAACTCGGTTCGCCATAAAATAAAAAAACAGACGTAATCAAAAAAAAAAACAGAATACGCAAAAAGTAGTTTGCATGAATGTAACAATAAATTAAAATAGGAAATCATCAATAAATAAGTTCCAATGTTAAAACTAAAAACTTACTCCATTACTGAGGAATATGTCATTCATAGATATGTGCTGATAAATATTATTCTTTGTCCAGTTTTTTCACGAATACGTTAATTTTTTTTTTTGTTCTTCAGTGTGCACTGAAAAAATCTGACCGATTTTTTCTTTTTATATAAGTGACCCAACTAACGACATCTGCATGATTATTCATCGCTGCACTCAGAGGGCAAACTGATCATCGTTGGCCAATCGCATTGCCGATGTAGCGCAGCAGTACCCTCACTTCAGTTTAATGAGACCTTTTCTACACGTGTCACTGAATGACACTAATTAACAACAAACTTTTGCATTCACTATGCTAGTTTCAAATTTAATTATCTCAACCGGACGACGCAGTCCTGGTGAATTAATGATTTAAAACCCAGACAATGGCGTACAACATTAGGACAGCAATAAATCCATCATTTACCTTCAGGGCTAAACTTCAAATGCAAATATCCGATTATTATTATTATTATTTATATTTCCACCAAAAGCAAATGAGCGTGCAAGTCTAAGTCCGGAATTCAGAGAATCTTATTGTTTATTCCACAACCGAACCATTAAAAAAAAGAACACCAATCAATGGCGACGCAGATGCTAACGCTATTTAAATTCACATGGGACTTCGCTTCTGTTAGACCGTAATAAAATTAACTTTGCAACATGCGTCTGGGTGATGCATATCAGCCCTTAATGCACATGATAGCAGAGTAATTGGGATAAATTTATACGCAAGGTTTTACACGGAAGGAAATCAAATTAGCGTGGGAATAAAGACACCAACCTTGTTGCGAAATTATAACTATTCCGAAGAACTACCGGAGAAACCCTGTAAAGAGTTTGCAACAAAGACGGATGAGTTTACTTTTCTTTTCCCCTCCGTAAAAGCAGCCAAATTATGGCCAAGTTCATTAGTGCAGGAACAACAACAACAACAATCGAGCGAACGTTTGAGCAGCAGCAGCAGCAGCGGCATCCACAGACGTACCCCACTGGGGCCAAGCATTAAACACCATTCACTGCTGATTGATAGAGGCAGTTACCGCCTAATGATGGCATTTATCAAAAAGTGATTAAGCGGACAGGAGATACCTATTGATCTTCAGATTTGATGGAATGAATTAAAGATTATCCTCCACACTAGCAGGTAGGATTAATCGGAAATGTTTTAGTTTCAATTTAAAATCAGTACACGGTATTTAATATTTACTGGCTGCGGCAAACCGAAAAAAATTCTGTCAAGTTTGCAATTCGTAATCTGTAATGAACAGAAGAGCATAGGCTATTCGTACCCCCGATTAGCGCGGTTGGCTACGTACGGTGTGAAAGAAGTTCAATGCACGTGCGTACATCAGCGACGTAGCCCAGGTCTTCTGTCATTGATGAAACAATACCAGAGGTCACTTTGGGGTTTAACTTCACGGCTCACTTGACTTGAGGTCAATTTCCTACTGGAGACGTATGTGGCATCAGCAATGAGCTGAAATTATTCAATCGAATTAAACAACAGCTGTGTGGATAGAATGTCAGTACTTTAATAGTCTTGACATTTCAAATGACATGTAGAATGTTAAGCGTTTAATGTCTCTCTCAGTTCACACGACCAATGAGAAGGCCCTTGTCTCATATGACGGCAGTGAGCCAGTACTGGAAACTCCACATTATCATGACGAGGGCCAGTATATATGTCATATGATCAATGTTGGCTTCCCAAAAAACAACTATTCGACTGCGTGAATTCTTGGCCAGAAATCGGAATCGCAAAAACACCCCTAAGCAAATCTATGCAAACTTCCAAAGCACCATAACCGCGGTGTCTCCAGGCTGGATTTATCCATTCTATATTTTATTGCATTGCCCATAACACAATTGCCTCTATGTGTATTCAAAACAAGAGAGCGTGTTTTTTTTGTTTGTTTGTTGTATATTTCACTCGTACTAATAAACCCCCTGCTCGGGAACACGGTCACGCCGCTTGGGTCGCATGCGCTGGCCAGGGGAGTGCTGCCCATGTAGAGTCACATGAGGTGCTGCCAATGTAGACTCACATAAAAACAAAATCGCCGCACAACAATTAAGCAAAACCATGGCAAATGCGCCACGGCAACGGTTCGCGCGGCAACGAACGCGCGTGACAACATCGGCGTTTCGAAAGAGACCAGCAGAGGGACCCAAAGCACACTCGTGCCCTTGCGCAGCGGTGGAAGCCTTGAGCAGACGCAGACACACACACACGGGGTATTTACAACCGCGATAGCGAGAGGCCAGAGCAGAACATTGTCTCGTCGCCCCGTTTCCACGGCGCAGATTTACCAACACGCACGCGCGCGCGCGCGTGCGCCTTCCAATCACGCACCTGCCCACCTCCTCCCTCGCAATCCCTCCGTACAACAAGCCTCCTTGTCCTGACGCTCACAAACGGGCGCAATTAGCACCCTCGGCGGCAGCGTGTTGCCAGGCGAAGAAACATGCTTGCCGATTAATGCCGCGGCAGCTTGGGAGTCGTGCCAGCGCCGATGCTACATCGGCCTGGGTGGGTGGGTGCTGCTGGGATCGGCGGTGAACAATGCGCATTGGAGGGGAGCGGCGCGCTTGCAAAATGACACTCGGGCCAAAGGGATTGCAAATCAATGGTACAAGGAGAAATGTCGCCAATCCTTCCTTGTTGTATCGATCAGGCTCTCGGTCGCGGCAATGCACTTAACTCGTTTGCCTTTGATGAAGCGCATTAAAATTGCCGGCGCGACACGGCGGGGGCAAAGGACGGTTTATAAATCACCAACGCCGCCAGCGCCGACGTTGCCCAGGGGTGAGGGGAGGCCCTCTGGAGGTGGCAATTGGGTCAATTCCGTGCCATTGAGGCGCGTGCCCCAACCACGTGGGGGTTGGGGGGCGCCTAGCAGCCAGCCACCCACCTCGTGTCAAAGTCAATGACCCCCCCCCACAATCATGATCGGAATAAGAAGCTGCCCACCCCCTCTCCCTCCCCATAACCCACACCCCTCCCCCTCCCCCCTCAACAACCCCCACTTGCTCTCTGCCTCATTCGCTCGGTGAATTGTCGGTGTGTGCTAATTATAAAATGTAGGAGGAATTGCATCGTACTAGTGTGGCTTTTCGGGAGTCCCACCATGGGTCTCAAGTGAAATACAGGGAGTCACGGTACATTGGGTGAGCAACATCCTGATTGTTTTCTGTGCTGGGTTGTGGCATGAGCGAATCGCCGATGATGAGTGAATGATTGGTGAGGTGCAAACCTTCAGGCGTATATCACTAATGGCTGCCCCAATAGAACGCGTGCACTTTGGTGGAGCAAGCGGACTGCTCCACTCAGCTACCCCAATACAACCACCTGTACTCTGGTGGAGCAAGTGGACTGCTCCACTCAGCTACCCCAATACAACCACGTGTACTCTGGTGGAGCGAGCAGACTGCTCCACTCAGCTACCCCAATACAACCACGTGTACTCTGGTGGTGCAAGTGGACTGCTCCACTCAGCTACCCCAACACAACCACGTGGTACTCTGGTGGAGCAAGCGGACTGCTCCACTCAGCTACCCCAATACAACCACGTGTACTCTGGTGGTGCAAGCGGACTGCTCCACTCAGCTACCCCAATACAACCACGTGCACTGTGGTGGAGCAAGCGGACTACATAATAAATACAATAATAGCCTTGTGCTTTTATCAAATGCCGTACAAAAGAAGAAGTGAATGGATTGAGCTGTTGACTTCATCTCTTGTTGCTCATGGCCCAAGTAGCATTTTCTAAATATCTACTGGATTATTCATTTACGAACAAAGTCGTTCGTAATAATTCATGTATCAGTCAAGGGCCCAGGGGCGAGCCACCCCAACTGCTGGGTCATGTCTATATTTATAAAGAAGTTTGTGAAAAATGTTTTTGACGAAATAAAACACCTAAGAACAAAGAGTATTTCGTTTTCGCTGCGTCCTTTCATCACAGAGGAGTGGAAACGATGTGAAGGGAAACATTGTGAGCGTTTCCATTCAGCCCATGCCACCACCCCCGCAAGCACAATTTGTTGTTGACCAATAAAAAGCAATCAAGTCCAAATTAAACAAAATTAAATGAAGAAAATTTTAAAAGGAGCCAATTTGTGTTCAGTCTACCCAAGCTTGGCCCTCGAGGTATAATGATAGCAACATCCAGGGAGCCCTGGATGGTGTGATTTTATTCTCCTATAATTGAAATGCATTAGCAGGGGCGACTAATTGGGGGGGGGGGGGAGAGAAACGCCGCTGTACAAACGGAGCTTTGTGCTGCGATATGAAGTCGGGCTCCTCCTGCGTGAGCCAACAGACGCAATCACGTGAGCCGGAAGGTCACACAAAAATTATTTTCTGTTTTTAATTGTGTTAACATTCGCTCTTGATATGTAACCTATACAGTGAGGGAAACAAGTATTTGATCCCCTGCTGATTTTGTACGTTTGCCCACTGACAAAGAAATGATCAGTCTATAATTTTAATGGTAGGTTTATTTGAACAGTGAGAGACAGAATAACAACAACAAAATCCAGAAAAACGCATGTCAAAAATGGTATAAATTGATTTGCATTTTAATGAGGGAAATAAGTATTTGACCCCCTCTCACTCAGAGAGATTTTATATACAGATTTTTATACAGGTAACGAGCTGAGATTAGGAGCACACTCTTAAAGGGAGTGCTCCTAATCTCAGCTTGTTACCTGTATAAAAGATACCTGTTCACAGAAGCAATCAATCAGATTCCAAACTCTCCACCATGGCCAAGACCAAAGACCTCTCCAAGGATGTCAGGGACAAGATTGTAGACCTACACAAGGCTGGAATGGGCTACAAGACCATCGCCAAGCAGCTTGGTGAGAAAGTGACAACAGTTGGTGCGATTATTCGCAAATGGAAGAAACACAAAAGAACTGTCAATCTCCCTCGGCCTGGGGCTCCATGCAAGATCTCACCTCATGGAGTTGCAATGATCATGAGAACGGTGAGGAATCAGCCCAGAACTACACGGGAGGATCTTGTCAATGATCTCAAGGCAGATGGGACCATAGTCACCAAGAAAACAGTTGGTAACACACTAAGCCGTGAAGGACTGAAATCCCGCAGCGCACACAAGGTCCCCCTGCTCAAGAAAGCACATATACATGCCCGTCTGAAGTTTGCCAATGAACATCTGAATGATTCAGAG
Organism: Lampetra fluviatilis; assembly: GCF_964198595.1. Classification (NCBI taxonomy): domain Eukaryota; kingdom Metazoa; phylum Chordata; class Hyperoartia; order Petromyzontiformes; family Petromyzontidae; genus Lampetra; species Lampetra fluviatilis. The sequence goes on along the minus strand of NC_136279.1, from coordinate 21,087,859 downwards.
GACAACTGGGTGAAAGTGGTGTGGTCAGATGAGACCAAAATGGAGCTCTTTGGCATCAACTCAACTCGTCGTGTTTGGAGGAGGAGGAATGCTGCCTATGACCCCAAGAACACCATCCCCACCGTCAAACATGGAGGTGGAAACATTATGCTTTGGGGGTGTTTTTCTGCTAACGGGACAGGACAACTTCACCACATAAAAGGGACAATGGACGGGGCCATGTACCGTCAAATCTTGGGTGAGAGCCTCCTTCCCTCAGCCAGGGCATTGAAAATGGGTCGTGGATGGGTATTCCAGCATGACAATGATCCAAAACACACGGCCAAGGCAACAAAGGAGTGGCTCAAGAAAAAGCACATTAAGGTCCTGGAGTGGCCTAGCCAGTCTCCAGACCTTAATCCCATAGAAAATCTGTGGAGGGAGCTGAAGGTTTGAGTTGCTAAACGTCAGCCTCGAAACCTTAATGACTTGGAGAAGATCTGCAAAGAGGAGTGGTGGGACAAAATCCCTCCTGAGATGTGTGCAAACCTGGTGGCCAACTACAAGAAACGTCTGACCTCTGTGCTTGCCAACAAGGGTTTTGCCACCAAGTACTAAGTCATGTTTTGCAGAGGGGTAAAATACTTATTTCCCTCATTAAAATGCAAATCAATTTATAACATTTTGACATGCTTTTTTCTGGATGTTGTTGTTGTTATTCTGTCTCTCACTGTTCAAATAAACCTACCGTTAAAATGATAGACTGATCATTTCTTTGTCAGTGGGCAAACGTACAAAATCAGCAGGGGATCAAATACTTTTTTTCCCTCACTGTATATATGAGATGGAGCGATTATATCAGTTTGTGTGTCGATGCTTGATGGATTATAGGTGGTGGTGGCTTTGGGAAACCTTCAAACAGCAGTGGATTGACCATGGTTGAAGGTGATGATGATATAACCGACATCAGTCAATAAAGCAGTAATGAATATGCCTTTCATATGTTCGTCAACATCCTGAAGCGAACTAATCACCTTTACCTATTAAAAACTCTTCACCAGCCGAGCTGCCGAAGCATACAATCAGAAAAGGCGTCCCACGTACACGTGAAGCAATGTCTAACCCTCCTCACGGCAACAGCAACCGATGTAGAACGTGGAAGAAAATGTTCCATGGTCAGCACAGTTTGTGAAATGATCGTTTGCCTTGTTTACCGGGAAGAGAAGTGGGGGATGTCGCAGCAGTGCCAACAGAGCATCTCTTTTTCACCCGTGCGGGTCAAGGGAATGACAGGATGATTGAACGCGTGATTGAACGTGGCCAGCTTTTTTTTTTGCCTGGACCGCGGTCAGAGAATCTGGCCCCAAAAATTAAATCCAGTCTCGGGACCCGGTTTGACAAATCCACAAACAAATTGCGACAGATGCCAAGGCTGTTTAATGTCCGAAAAGTCACGTCCAATCTTTTTTTCCATGGGGCGAAAAACGTGCAAGGCGGAACGGGAGAAAGTGGGGTCAGTGGCTATGGGAGTGGTGGGGTGGGGGGGAGGTAGGAGTTGAAGGGGAAGCAGAGAGGATAGAAGCAGGATTGAAATGGAACGGGCGTGATCGATGCCAATCTAATTACTGACGCGGGCAATCGCTTCGCAACCACTCTGTTTCCATCTCACTCGCCGCGGGAATGCTCCCTCGGGCATCATGCTTGCTCAGCCAGTGTCCACCCGTGGGCGCTAACGGTCCATCCCTGCGTTCCGCCCTGTCACCCACGGTTACAGGCAAAACCAGTAACCATTAAGAAAATGCCTGTACAATATCTGATTCGGAAATTGCTGCCCAAACAGTATTTAAAAGCATCATGGGAATTTAGCGCCGCTACTCTTTCTTCAATTGCTGCAGTGTCCATCACGGTTTCAAAGGGAATCGCGCCGGTGTTTTATTTCAAGGCTTAAAAAGTTTCCAGGTGGCAGCCGGAGCGGTTTATTTGACATTAAAACGGCGGTTAATGCTGCTGATGACCTCCTGTAGCATGATGGTGATTCGATAAAACTATTCTGTACACAAACAGAAATGCCAGTGTTGTTTTTGCCATTTCTGGTTATATATATATTTTTTTTTTAATGTTATTTTTTAATCCTTTACCGTTGAGCTAAATATATATGGGTATGCTACATTGACTAAAATTGTGTTGTTTTTTTTGGCTGTAGATCACCTGCATAAGAGCATTTATAGACAGCCCTTTGTAAATCCACTGCTGAATTAAGGCATTGCCATGGAATTGTTCGACATTGGGGAATTTTTACCATACTTCACCCATGCTAGTTAGGTGAAGCAGGGGGCCCAGGGATGGCTCAGATGTCACTTTTCACCGATGTTAGCCAAAGCCGGGAATTGAACTAACGGCTGTCGGTCGTCGGGTTCACGGTGCAGTGCGGTTGACCACCGCGCCACCACTCCACCCAACTTATTATTTGTGGTGGAATAACTTGTGAGTGACGCGTCTCATTCAATGCATCGAGTCAGCACAAACAATTTGGCTCAGTGCTTATTTTAGCATATATCACTTCGAGCATTATGTCCCCGATTGAACATCGCTTTTAGTCTCATTATTTAATGTTTGTACCCAAAGTACAATGATTACATTAGTGTATGGCGGTAGCAATCTCACAGCACTTGGCTCGCTTACCTTTGATTTGTTTTTCGTGCAGCAGCAAAACTACATTAGCACAATGAAAAATAAGCAAATATTGGACCCCCCACCCCCCACGGCTCCCCCTCCCCCCACGCGTTTCGACACGCTGCCAATCTACCTTCCTCAGCTGTTTCAACATTCAGAGAGGATAAACGTATTGCTCTACGTGCTTGCATGGAGGAGGGAGAGGGAAATAGGAAAAAAAAGCGAGCCAGTGTCAAGAACGGAAATGAATGGTGGCAGGAGATTCATGAGGCAAGCGCAGTCAAGGAAGATCGTCAGGAGAGGTTGTGACAGAACGAAACCTCGGCATGTCGTGGGACGCGCATGTCGTCCCACTGTTGTTATTTTTATTTTTTGCTTTATTCAAGAAGAAAAAATGCGCACCGCAAACTATCAAAGTATCAAAGAAGCCGGAGCGACACGCCACCCCCAAAAAGGGGATCGCACTGGAGGCCCCATGGACTCACTGCCTTGCTACCGTTGGGGCAACGATCGTGAGCGGCAGATTTTCAATGGGGAATGGAAGAAGAGGGGGGGGGGGGACATTCCACTATTTTTAAATCCTTTATATTAAGTTCACTTGCTTGTGCGCTTACGACCATGCAAATCTTTCGGTCGTTTTTTAACCCACTTCCCGTGATCCAATCGAGCTGAAATTTTGCACACAGACTCGTTGTGCGTGACAATTTATTTTCGTGAAAATTTTTTTCCAAAATGTTCCACTTTTTAAGGATTTTTTTTTTTACATATTTAATTTAAAATACCAATGTGATTAAAATGAAACTCTTACTCAAGAAAAACAGAAATGAATAATAAAATAAAACCGATGCCACGCATATAAAGGATTTATAGTGAAAAACTTTGTTTTTACGGGTTAATTTTTTAGTTGCCGTGTTTGAGATAAGTGCGAGCCAGAATCGTCGTCTCCCGAGGTTAAATGTTGCTGTCGGAGTCCGTCCGCACGTATAGACGAGCGACAATGCTTACCTCCGCTTGTTGGCTGTCCAGGGCCATGGGTGTTCCCGTTTGCCCTCCGCCCTGTTGACAGAAAACACAGGCAAAGGGTAACCATTAGAGCCGAATGCAGATGCGGGGTGTCACATCGAGCTCTCCTTTCTCCTCATCTCGGCTGTGAAAGGTGCATCACTCGCCTCGGGGCAACATCCAAAGCATGTCCGTGCCAGAGACCTCCTGTGGGCATCAGCGGCTTTTTGGGCTACACCACGTCTGTTGTCAGCCATAAATCACCTGCCTCCCAAGATTCAGATTAGCTTCACCCACGCTTGCGTGTGTCTGTGTGCTCTCTACATTTGAACTCTGTGTCCGCGTGAGCCAGTGCAAGCGCTGCGGAGACATGAAATGAGCCCTGGGCACGAATCTTTCATCTGCGCCACTAACAACACCGTCCGGCCACTCCCACACAATCACTCGGTGTTCGTAACGCTTTCCAAGACGCGTTTTAAATCCCCGAGCTAAGTTAAACCATCAATTTGCATAATTCATGCGAGTGCTGCTCAGTTTTTTTGCTCTCATTTCAAACAATTATGATGAATTCGTGAGGATCTTTAATTAGTTTTAAGTGCATCTCACAAAAGCAGAAAAGCAGTGACCTAGAAAGTGCTGCAGTTATGGGAAAACGTGTAATATAAATACGTAAAAAAATATATATTGTATTAAACACAGGGAAGGCAGACTGTCATGACTGTTTCTATTATGAAATAGCACCTAAACTTAGAAAATGTAACGTAACTCGATTACACGTAACATTATGTTATCACACGTAACATTATTTTACATGTAACTAACGTTTTGGTTATTACGCACATCAAATAATACTATTGTCTTGTATCCAGCAGCAACTTACTGAGTCTCAGCAATAATTTTCAGCAAGGTCCCAGATTGCGATGCTTGGGTTATGTCATCAACGGGAGGAAACTGAAGTGTCCCAAGAAAACCCGCACACTTTAACAGGTCGGCTGTCACGACCAATATTATTCCTAATGAAAGCGTTTTGGGTTAGAGCGCGTAAATATGAATGTGTCGTCAACCCACCACCACCCGACACGGCCAATTTAAGACCGGAAGCAGGGAGACTTCTTCACAATTCGGGAAAATGGCCTGAGGAAGCTGGTTGTAATCACCAGCAAAACGCCGTGCTCAATTGTAAGTGTCGTGGGTTTTCTCTCCAACACACCGAAGTGCTGAAGTCATAGCTAATTGGCACGTTTAGTTCACGTGACAAGCCTTACTAATTGGCTGTGTCGGGTAGTGGTGAGTTCACGATACATTTATATTTCCGAGATCTAACCCAAAAACATGTATTATGAAAGCCCCACACGTACGAGGGAACAACACTCCGCACGAATACAGAAGATTCAACAGTATTTCGCGAATTCTAGATTTGAAGCTTTCGTGACTGCAAGGATTCATACTCTTAGGTGTTTTTCGGTAAAGTCACGTGGGTAAAAATAAATAAATAAAATACAAAAATAGAAAAAAATAATAGAAATAAAAATAATAAATCACGACGTTTCGGAGGCAACACAAGTCTCCGTCATCAGGTGGGACCGTCACGGCTAGATTTACTGTAACCAGTAGTATTTCGCGAACTCCTGTAATGCCGATGATATATAAGGTCCATGCTAAATATCACATCTCTACTTCGTGACAGCCTAACCACCGCAAGCGCTTGAAAACATCACTTGCACACGACCTTGTTTTTACATCATCCGCAGATGATAACAGGTTTAACCAGAAGCCCTGTAAAGCTGCACAAGATTGTCTCTTCACAGTAACACCACAGGTAGTAGTAGCATTGATGGTCAAGCGAGAACCTGACAAATAGGCATTCTGTCGAGATTGAATGGCCAGACACAACAGTCAGCGTGAAGTGTCAGTGTCCCCTTATCATAGGGCTTCTGTAGCAGATCATTAACACAAATCCTCCCTTGTCTGCGTTTCCGGAGGACACTCCCGTGATCTGTGTCCTGCTAAATTTGCTCAAGTGTATTGTTGTCCTCCAACGTTGCCTATTATTTCGATATCCTCCGTATGATGATCTCGGTACAATTGTCCTCAAATTTCTCTGTGCATTCCGTCCAACAAGCACAGATTGTACAATGAAAAAAATATGTATTTTCAAGGTGGAGCTGTCGTTTCTGCTCATGGATGCCACGCTCGCTTGCCTTTGGAGCGGCCGTCCCAATAAGGTGATTTAGAAATATAACAAAATAGAGGCCCGCTGCCTTTTCTCTTAACTTTATTTTTTCGTTTGTTAAATCCAAGTACTTAAACTCGACGTCTTCTCACCAGCATTATTTTGGCGCATTCGATGCAGTTCCCTTCATTTCCAGGGGAATTAAGTAGTCGCCTGATTGTGCGTGAGCTGAAGTGCCATCCATCACTCACATCGGTGAAGATCATTTGCCCCTTACACGCCTTTCCATGAGGCACAAAAGGTAGTCCATATGGCGATCCCGAGACACTATTAAATTACTTTTTTTCATACTTCTCTCCTATGGCGCATTGCAGAGAAAAACAATAGATTTTTTTTTTGGGCCAGTAAATAGATGTTATATAAATCGACGCCCGGTTTCCTTAGCCATATGACGTCGCTGGCTGCGAGCTCTTGCATTGCTTTGGTGATGGCTCCATTGGTCGTGTTCTACTCCGCTGTGGCAGTTGCCGACCATCTGCCGTCTTCCACTTGTGTGTGAGATGAGCCCAAAACTCAACACACAGTGAGTTCAATTTTGATTTGAAGCTTTTGTGACTGCAGGAATCCATACTCTTTGGTTCTTTCGGTAAAGTCACGTAGGTATAAAATAAAATAAATCACGACGTTTCGATCGCAACACAAGCGGTCGTCCTCAGGCGGAAAAAAATATATAATCCAGCAGTGGAACTGCTGAACCAGCGAAACAGAAATTAAGCAATTAACAAAAAAACTCCGGCAAAAAAAAGTCATCTTCTGCACGTGTTGCGAAGGTGACTCTGTTGTGCTGTTGCGACGGTAAACACGCGCATACGCGCAGCGGGCACACCCGGGGGGTCAGCTCTGCTCTGCCCTCCGGCTGATCGCTCGGGTATTGCATGCGGCGCCACGTCAATCCACGGCACCTGCAGACGTCCCTCCCACTGCCCCCAACCGCTCCTCCTTGTAAATCACCATCTCCGAAAGGCAATGGCGGGGGGTGGGGAGGGTGGTGGAGGGAGGCGATGCTATCTATGCTGCTCGAACAGCCTGCTTTGTGTGCCCAGACTGCAGACTCTGCACACTTGCTCCCAGTTTGAAGCCACTTCTGGCTGGGTCTCTGACCCCCCCTCGCCCCGCACGGCAGCTTTGTGCCACCGCCTTAGGACTCAATTAATAGTGCCTCACTCGGGGACGCAACGATGCGTTGGTTCATCGATCGATGTCGATTCGTTCGTCCAAAATTGCGCGCGTGTGTGAGGATTGTATATTGACTCGTTTGCGTGTGTATGTACGCAGTTGTGTCGTGAGCTCGTGCGATCGCCACGACGTTACATTCGCCGCGGCATTAAACCGTCCACTCCTGAATTGAATTTCGACCCCAAATTTCAAGACGATGCATTTGAATTGTCAGCAGCGGCTCGCCAACCCCCCCCCCCCCCCCCGATTCGCGAGCGGCCTGGCCGCGTTCTCTTTCGCGCATTTCAGAACAACATAGCAGCAGCAGCATGCCGGTAGGCATGCACCGACGGGCCGACTCACTTTGGCCACGTCTTCATCCCTGAATTAGAATCGTGTATGCAGTATAATTGACCTCGCTTTTGGCAGATTTCGGCTCCACCCGCCCACCAGCCCACCCAGTAACCCAGCCACCCACCTTCCCACCCAGCCACCCACCCACCCAGCCACCCACCCATCTAGCCACCCACCCAGCCACCCAGCCAGCCACCCACCCAGCCACCCACCTGCCCACCCAGCCACCCACCCAGCAACCCAGCCACTCAGCCACCCACCCACCCAGCCACCCACCCAGCCACTCGTCTTTGCCTCCTCTCCACCGTCAGCGGCCCGTTTCCCCGTACGCCGGTGTAGCTTGTGACCTGACGGTGCACTTACTCGATAGCACGCGCGCACGCCATTCCTCCGCCCCCGGGGCTCACTATCGTCACTGTGGCAAGCAGCACGGACGCGTCCAGAAGCGGAGCCGCCGTGAACCTCGACAAAAGCAGGGGGGGGTGAGGGGGTGAGGGGGGGGTTCGTTGCCGCGAAGCGGCGGGCACGTTGGATGACACCGACGCACGTGCTGTGGTTTAGCTTTTTTTTCGCACTCAGTGTCATTTCACTCCGGAGCCGCTTGCGTGCGGCCCTCATCGCAGCCGCGACCGACAGAAGCCATCACCGGGGGCCGGAGCGCCAAGGCAGATGCAGCCGGGCACAGCTGAAGCGGCAGATTTTTTTTTGGCCGCTTTATCTATTTGCGCGTTAATGTCAACCGCGACGCCGATGTTCCAAGCATCAAAGCCAGCAGAGGGTGGCACTGGGGTGCCGCTCGCGGAGCGTGCGACAGCAGGGCGCTTGCCCCTCTTTAACCCCCCCTCCCCAACTCCCCCCAGACGCGTGTGGACATCTATGGCCCTGGCACACTTTCACAAACGCCGCTTGTGAGTTGGGGAAGCTGCCTTTGGCTTTGCGGCACGCTGGGTCGCTGCCAAGATGGAAGTCTCCAAAAAGGCTCTGGGTCAGCTTCTCAACACAGCGGTAACAAGTGTCCTCCATCTCCCCCCCTCCCCCGCCATTTCTTTGCTATAAATTATTTTCAGTGCACGGGTGACACCTGAGAAACCATGAGCTCCCCGTTCCTCCCGAGGTGACCAATCTCCCTATCTTTCTCGTTACGAAGGTGCCACAATGTGCAACATAAGTCCATTGGTATGTAATACGTCTGTTCAACGAGTTGACCGGAGTATCCCTAGTTTAATCAGAAAGGGCATTATTTTTTTACAAATCCAGATCATTTTCAAATGTCGGATTTGAATGCTGACACTGAGCACAGAATAACCTGCCCCTCGTCGCCAGAAATTTGAGAACCACTGGACACAAACGGAAAGGGCACATTCTGATAACGCTCCCGAGTGTTGCCAGGTGGACGTGTCAATTCATCCGTCGGCTGAGAAAAGCCCGACTCGGTAGTGGGTCGTTCTGGCCGAGGCTGTAAACCCCACTCAGCGATCACCCACTGAGACATTTCAATTTGAAGTAAAAGAAGTTGACTTCATCGTTAAATTTACTGTGGCCAGGGGTAAAGTATTTACACGTCGCCTAGCTGGTGCTAGCAACGTCCAAACGGGATACAGCCCTCACAGGAATTATCTTAATCAAGTACATTCGTAGTTATGCCTATTTTTTTTCTATTCTGACACAATAACTCAAGATCATTTCATGATATTGCTATTGTTTGGCATCTCTTTGTGTATCTGGCCTTCTCTCTGCGATCTGTAAATCAATTCACCTGCATGTTAATCCACTTTGTTAACCGTTTCTCAAAGATTGTATCATCTGTAATGCATGCCATGACTCGAAATTGGGAAATGGTTTAACAACTACAACAAAGAATGCCGCCAAAATTATGAACATAACGAGAAGAGCTGATTGAATTCTGAGAAACACCATGAGAATTTTAGGAAAATAAATACAATCAATGTAATGCCCGATTCTAGATTTGAAGTTTTCGTGACCGCAATGATCCATACTCTTGGGTTCTTTCGGTAAAGTCACGTAGGTAAAAAACAGAGGTGGGACAAAGTCATTGTTATGCAAGTCCAAGTCGAGTCGCAAGTCATCAAATTCATGACTCGAGTCTGACTCGAGTCCAAGTCACATGACTCGAGTCCACATCTCATAGGTGGGACAAAGTCATTGTTATGCAAGTCCAAGTCGAGTCGCAAGTCATCAAATTCATGACTCGAGTCTGACTCGAGTCCAAGTCACATGACTCGAGTCCACACCTCTGGTAAAAAATAATAAAAGTAAAAAAATACAAATTTTTTACATCACAACGTTTTGGGCGCAACACAAGCGCTCGTCATCAAGTGGGACCACCACAGCCAGAAGCAACTGCTGGAATGGGTAAGAGAGCTGCAGTGAAACAAGACGCTATATAAATAAATATATAAATAAACATTTTGCTTGTGTTGCGCCCGAAACGTCGTGATTTAATTTATTTTATTTTTTATTATTTTTTTACTTTTATCATTTTTTACCTACGTGACTTTACCGAAAGAACCAAAGAGTATAATGCCCCATTCTTCAATACCTATTTGTTTGGTGATGCTGAGTTGGCAGTGGTGCACAATTACAACAACAACATCATACACTCACCAACATGTTCTATGAAGTAGGGACATTGTCCATAACATCACCGATTAAATGTATTTATTTTAAGGAAATATTGTTGATAGGAGAGTTTAGTTTTTTAATCTTAAATATCACCTTGGTTTATGATTTCAGGAAAGTGTGAATTAACTAATTTACAGTATATCTCTGCTAAGTGTGTGCTGCATAGAGTAAATTATACATGAATTGCCTGCAATTTGGGAATTCCGTCTAAAAAACTGCATGAAAATGTTTAGGACAATTAACCACCTTTAGTATGATGATATAATCCGACAAGATCGGTAAGAGACACAGGAAGGTAAATTTGAATTGTGAATTTAAAAACGATGGGCTCTCCTTCAGAAAGAGTAGCAATACTAATAACAACAGTCCTGTACAATACAGTACAGGGTATACAAATAACAAACGTGAAGTAGAGTATTGAACGGTGAACATTTGATTTCTATAAAAGTGAAATATTTAAAAAGATGCTAATATTGGTTACTCCCGCCACGTCCAAGACGTCTGTCCAACATGGAAGATGAGGCCAAACATTCCCTCTAGAGGGACTCTTTGAGGGATCTCCCTAGCAGAGGGCATTCTGCCAGCAGTGGCACGAACAATCTCTGCGCTGCACTTCTCCCTTTTAGACTGAATCATGAAAAATGCTCGCGTCCCGGCAAACTGACATTCACAGGGCTAATGTTCAGTTTGATCTATTCCTCTGGAAGGGGCCTCCACTCCAGCAACCCAGGTCTTCTGTCAAAGCCCCCACTCAATCGACACTCAATCGTGAGGAGGGGGCGGGGGGTTACTTCTTTTCCGCTGCTGTCCCAGTGGTCTGGAATTCCCTCCCGCTGTCCGCCAACACCGCTGATTCCCTCTCCCGGTGTAAGTCCAGGCTCTCGGCCTTCCTCCCTTCCTCCACCTATATCCGACCATATCACTCCACCAAGTGGCTTCGTTTGAACTCATCTCATTTAGCTTTGGCCTTCTGAAAAACATTACCTCACCATTTAATTTTAAGCATCCTCTTTAAATCATTTTTAAGTGCCTGTCCATCCCACCTTCCTCGAATCTTTAGAAATACTTGTACTTAAGACATTGTTATTGTTTACAAACTTCAAACTGTACTGCATTGCGTACGCTGTTGCAACCGCTCGTCATCCAAAATGTTGTTTTTCTGCGTTGAGCATTTGCCCTCTCAAACTTTTGCCACGTGCTACCGCTGCGGGCATCAACCCCTGAACAACCTCCACCACAGGAGCAGTGCGTGACAAAAGCTTAAGACGGGCGAACACAGCATTTGTATCAGTAATGATGGGGGCGGGGGGGGGTTTTGTGTGACACGTGTACGCAAGCCGGCAAGCCGGCAAGTTCACCCTCACATCGACGACGCAGAGTGCGCGGACAGGGCCCGGTAATCAATAGTCAGATCCCATCTCATGAATTTAAATCTGTGGGTAAACAGCGCTTGATGGACACGTGAGCACATTAACATGCTGCTTGCTGCAAGACGGCCCATGCACAGCGTATTAAAACACGATCACGTTTTAACAGCCTTTGTTTGCACATCACGTATCTTGTGTGCCTATACGTAAATATATATATATAACTACACAATTGCAGCCCTGAATCAATCGACTGTTAGACGAAGGCCTCCACAAGCAGTGTCGGACATGAGGGTGTTGTTTGGCCCGTCCTTCACCGCACCGTTTTCAAGTGCGGGTTGGCGAAAGGCCGGACCGGCTCCGATACCGCTCGCCACTCACGTTGGCCAAGAATCAAACCCGGGTTTGATTCGAGTGTGTGAACCACTGAACCACCGCGCCCGCCTCGGTTGCCTTATGCAGTGTATCACAAAACCCCCGGTGTGTATGAAAACTGCTTAGGACACATTTGGTTCCGTGTCCTCTCCTCCCAACGATCCTTGCTCAGCCTCACGCTCTCATCTACAGGGCCGGAGGAGGCGGTGAGGCTTGGGGGGGGGGGGTGGAAACCCCAACTGTGTCCCATCTGTTCTCCTGACATTACGACAACGTTTACTTGCTGAGAGTGGCAACAAACGAATGCATTTGGGGCGACGAGAGAGAGAGAGCGCGAGGCGTGTCCGGCAATGCTGTCAGATGCACAAATAAGCCAGCCCCTTGCAGACAAAACGGAGCGCATTACCAATCCTTCCGGCAGGCACGTGCCTCACCGGGATGACTGTCAGAGCCGGAGTGCGCGAATCGGATTAAGGCGACGCCTGCATGCAGCAGCAGCAGCGGCAGTGGGAGTCGGTAATGAGCGGCCGTCTGATGGGAGGGAAAGAAAAACGCTTAAATTGCCCACTAAGGGAATGACACTCAATACACTCTTCTGAACACAGTGTTTTAGAATGCCCTCAGTATATATATGTATACACAACGACAAATAATCCCCCCGCCCGCCCGCGCGCTATACCCTTAGCAGACTTTTGGGGCAAGTGCTGTTTTCGGTAAGCTATGAAAGCCAAAACGGCACATGAGGGGTGAGTGGCCAGCACCACGCCCGACCGCCTTTGTCTCTTCAGCGGCGATGTTTTACACACAGCGCTTGGTCATAATTTGAGGCTGAGTCGACCTAGGGGAGGCCCAGGACTGGTTCAGGTAATCGTCACTGGTGTTGGCCGTGGACGGGAGTCGAACTCGGGCCTCTGGTTTCATAGCGCAGAGCGCTGACCGCTACTCTATCCGTCCCCACGTGCACACACAAGACGCTCGCGAACATATGGCAGCTGAAAATAATTATGTTATTGCCACGGTTAGCGGCTTTATGTTCTGATTTCGCAAACTCTGACCCAGAGCAATCATGAAAGCAACCGCGGCTTAATAGCAATGACCTCAAGTGCCATCTATCAGGATGGCTGTAGACCAGACAATGTGTGAATATTTCATTAATTTTAGAACCACCGGAATGGAATTGCCCATCATTTATGTATACGACAATGTAGCAACAAATGATATATGTCCGTGTATATAGATATAAGAAATGAGAGGCATTGGATACATTTTTATTGAAAATAAGATATTTTAATTATGAATATGTTTACTGTTATTTTTGCCCGTTATTGTCACCAATACTATATTAAGACTGCATAGTATGATATAAAGAATGCATTATTGAATGAAAACCATGACAAGCGAACCAAGGGAAAATGAATATGGTCTGAATAAAAAAAAAGTGTGAATTCAATCTCCTTTATATTCTTGGTTCTTTCGGTAAAGTCACGTAGAAGGGAAACAATAAAATAATATAAATAATATAAATATAAAACAATATTATTTCCCTTCTACGTGACTTTACTGAAAGAACCAAGAAAATGAATCCCTGCAGTCACGAAAGCTTTAAATCAAAATTCAATCTCCTTTATTCAATCAGGTGAGATCCCACTGGGATTGAATGTTCGTGAAAATGAATGCTGAGTGCGTGGTAGCTATTCGAGCTGGGATAATTCTCACATAATTCTATTTCGTATGGCAATTAAAAAAATTGGCAAAATATTACAGCTGTTTGTTGAGTCTGACAAGCCATTCGATGGCATCAGGAGTTCATTCCTAGCCTGGTGGGGGGAGGGGGAAGAGGTGGGGGGATCACCTTCCTGCCCCCCCCCCCATCCTGCACCTCGTCCTCCCTCCACCATCCGTTGCGCAAGTCCTCTAGGATCACCTTCACCTTTCTGGCTCCACCCACACCCCCCCAAACCCCCCCCCCCCACCCTGCACCCGTCCTCCTTGGCTCCTCCCCCTCCTCTTACCCTATATAATAATGTCCCATCACAAGTCACTGTCACTACAGTTATTTTGCTGTGCCTTTTTACACCTGACGAAGGAAGCTTGTGTTGCCTCCGAAACGTCGTGATTTAATTGATTTATTTTCATTTATTATTATTTTATTTTATTTTTTACCTACGTGACTTTACCGAAAGAACCAAAGAGTATGATTCCTTGCAGTCACGAAAGCTTCAAATCTAGAAAAAAGGTGTGGGGGGGCGGGGGGGTTGTGTGGAACACGGTGTCACATTCAGGCAGGATGGCAAGGCACGTGGGGCCAAGCCAGCTCGATCATTTGAATAAGATGCTCAGAAAATGTCATGATCCATCAATAAAGATGAGAAAATATTTTGGGGACAAAACAGATCCTTGCGGAATGCCCGAGTATCAGCTACAAATGAACCACGGTGCCTCACTGATCTCGTTAAGGAGCATAAAACCATCACGCGAAATCCGGTCATCATCCCAGCGGCTTACGGCTCGCCATCCAACAAAGATGGTTAAAGCATCGCTCGCATTCAGATGTGCTTCTGTGGCCGTCTGGAACGCTCTTTATTTCTGATATTAGGAAACCACTGGAGCTATGCACTTGTAAATCTAGTATGAAAGCTCATTCATTTACAACTGCCTTTTGTGTTTAGTGTAGTCCTTCCCTCGTACCTCTGATCATCACGGTTGGCTACGTACGGTGCGAAAGAAGTTCAACATACATAGATGGTTATCAATTATAAAGCTATAAATTGTCCTGTTGCAGGGTTTTCATGAGGTTGTGCACTTTGATAACCCCCCTAAAGAAATTTCCAAGCCAGTTGCAAGGAATTAAACCAGAGGTTCCATGCAAATTGGCCCAGTGGCAAGCACGTTTTTTTATATTGAGTGCCAGGTACTCAATGTGGAGATCAAGGAGTGATAATGGTTAATGTCGCTGACACCAATAATTAAGCCGTTCATTGAAAAAAAAGCACTTACATTGAAGTGCTATTATGTTATTTGTTCCATCAGCGATGACTGCTTACAAATTACATCATAATCACAAGTATTTTTATATTAGCTACATGCATAATATGCGTATTGTTGTAATACTGTAGCCATATAATAGAGATATTTACTGTGAATTGTCCTGAATCTGTATTTCTGGTTTTAATCAGAGAGAAATAAATTTGGGACGTCTCAAATTTAGTCACAAATGGAAATTAATACTTTAATGCAGATATTTAAAGGCAAATATTAAAGGAAATGTTTTATTATGATAAATTACGACCTAAAATGTCACTAAAATGAAATGGCACAGCAAGGTATTTAGGACAAAACTCTCCTGCAGATGGCAAGGGAAGCACACACTGGTCACGGATTGTGCAATAACCTCCAGAGTTTAAATGAAGCATATTTCAACTGAAAAATATAAATGAAAATTTTAGAAGAAAAATAAGAATCAATTAAACTAAATTCTGGACGAACATTTTCACCAAAAATGTTGTGTAATAAAAATGTTTTTGCAGAAATAGGAAATCCTACTCTGATGGACTCACATTAGCAGAAAAAATTGCTATCATTCGGAATATTTGTCTGTGTGTGTATGCATGTGAAGTATTGGAATGACGGCAGGAAACCACTTGACGGGTAGCACACTTTTTATTAAACCTTGACTTGTCACGATACAACGTGTGGTCACTATTCCTCTGACTACACACACTTCACTTGACACGTGTGGTCACTATTCCTCTGACTACACACACTTCACTTGACACGTGTAGTTACTATGCCTCTGACTACACACACTTCACTTGACACGTGTAGTTACTATGCCTCTGACTACACACACTTCACTTGACACGTGTAGTTACTATGGCTCACACTGCCTGCTCACACTGCACTCCGCCCCGTAACGTCCGTGGAGCCTACAGGCCCACCCCAGCTTGGGCGTGGGCCACAACCTCTGAGTCCCAAGGGCCGGCCCTCTCACGGACGCTCGGCCCCGGGTCCCAGGGTTCCGCCTCTGGGTCACACAGAGCCCCGGCCCCTACAGGACAGCGGGAATAGGTACCGCAGGGCCCTATCTCTTCCTCCTCCGTCTTCAGTCTTCGCTGGTCACTCCCTCCCCGTGCGCCTGTGCGCACCACCTTATATAGCCCCCGCTCACGGGAGACGGAGCGTATGCGGACCTTGACGTGAGCATCCCCCTTTGTTGACCAATCCCCGCGCGCTTGCCCCAGGATCCCATCGCTGTCAGCGCGCGTCACTGATACCCAACCAATCACTGCCTCATAACCCCCGACCCCGCGCTGACCCCTGATCCTTCACCGTCAGCGCGCGTCACCAACACACACAGCCAATCACTACGCGCTGGCACACGATCCCTACCCCAGCGCGTATCACCACTACACTTGTATATGGATGCATGTGAATGTATGGAGAGCCGGTATTGCAGCGGTTAGTGCGTTGCGCTATGAACACAGCGACCCGAGTTCGATTCGCATTCACGGTCAACACCAGTGACGATTATCTGAATCGGTCTTGGGCCTCCCCTAGATCAAATCAGCCTCAAATTGGTACCTAATGCTGTGTGTCAATGTCACAACGATGGAGACAAATGGCGTGGTGGTGACCACCCATCCGCTGGTGCGCCGTGCCGGCCTTCATCGGTGCTACTCGCGAACAGCGCTTGCCGCAAAAGTCTGTTACGGCTACATGGGAGATGTTTGTTAAGCTTGTCTGCCTGTTCACTGGCGACCGCATACCACACATCCCTCCTCCTTCCGTCCCCCCCCCCCTCCTGTATAGAGCCTCTGTGCTGGAAAGAGACACTAAGATTACTGGACAAGAGTTATGGGATCTGTGTAGCCAGCCCACTGCAAAGCAAAATCTAGAGGTTGAAGAAAGAAAGAAAATAGCAAAATCGAAAATAATGGAAGCTTCGTTCGGTACTTTGAGCATCGGTAAATGGACGTCAGCTGTCGTGCCGTCAGCTGTTCATATTTTGCCAATTCCAATTGGCAGTGTCTGTTCCATTAAACATTTCAACTTGGGCAGCATCAAATAACGCGCGGGCCCATGTCCCGGCATCAATTGTATTTGCGGCCGCAGCGTGTTCAGTCGATGAGGATGTGGTTGGTGGCCCTTTCCAACAGGAGTAGTGCTATTGCGCCCCATTGTCTGGAACGTCATAAAACACTGTGGCAGTTCCCCTGATGTGCATTTTTAAGTCCCTGACAGAGCAACAATAAGCGGATTATTGTTTGCTTCCGTATAAAAAATACAACTCCCTACAGATCAAGCCAAAGGGAACATATGTATATACAAATGGAATTTACTCAATTATGGCTCTGTAAACCATTCAAAAAATTATGGATAGGGCTTTTTTTTTGTTGCGGTTGAGAAAATCAGTTTCATGTTCCTGTAAGTATAACATACGGTTTGCTCTCTGTTTATGATAGATATCTCAATGCAGCCTGCAAATAACCAGTGTTGTAAATACAGAATATAAATAACTTGTGACTTGCTTAAGGACAAAACATACTCTTTGAATATAGGGTTAGATTTGTATTACTCTGTGCATACTGCTTACGCGGGAGAGTGTTTATATTCCACAGCTGTTGTGATATGACTTATTACCCTCACCAGTAACCACTGAGCATAATTGACATCACATGGACTCAGGCGTTTGCACGAAATTATTAATTAATGTGAAACTGTTGAGAAATGTCAGCAAATAAATATTAGAATTGCAGCGAATCACCGGGCCTAAAATATAGCACGCTATTAGCAATCAAGCCCATTCATTACACCATTTTTTTCAGCACTGTTACCCTAATTATATGACAGCGCCGAACATAATATACTTATTTGCGGAAACATGTTTGTTACTGGAGCTGCATCAAAGCCATTTAATTTGATTCGCCAGTTTGCCGATGCAATTCTTGCTCGTTAGTTGCACAGGTATGCATTGCAGTGCACAGTCAAACAACACTAAATGGGCCTTAGAACAAAGTGGCCCAATCATTGCTTTGTACTGAACTGTTTCAAAACCCTCTCTTTACTACTACTTAAGCTCCCGACTAAGTCAAAGTAATTTCTTGTTAAAATGAGCATTGAGTGTGTCGCGGATCTCCCAATCACAGGACCTAGGCCAGTGGTTGAAATTCCACATTGCTCTGGTGGGGCAAGTTTCTGCACGAGACAAACCATTGATGAATTCCCCCATAAAATAGACTGAAGAGGAATGACAGGATGAATTAGTTCCCGACCAGGATTTTGAACTCATGACCCCTTCCGATTGCGAGCCGCTGTAGCTCTACCGCTGAGCCACCTGGCCGGTTATTTTTGAACAATGTGCAGGCCGCGATCGATCACACAATTGATAGGGAAACACAATCGGCGAGCCAACCATGGCGAGGAGCCTTCATTCATCGGTTCATTTGTGACGTTTAAGTGAAGATGCCATGACAGTTGCTTCTGGGCGTTGTTAGCATATGCATAGTAAATTTATGACATTTGAGTCACAACGCCTTTTTTTCTTTATCCTAGATGAAGGTCTTTCAACGAAAACATCGGATATGTTCCTACGTCTTTGACATTTTTTCCCCGCTCTTACATTTGTTTTCGCTTGATCAATGTCGTGGCTGGTTGAAAATGGAAAATTATGCGCCCACGCACATACACGCTCGCACACGAGTATATATGCCATTCTTAGCATCTTTAAAAAAAAACAACAATACGTGGCTTTACCGAAAGACCCAAAGAACATGAATTCCTGCAGTCACGAAAGCTTAAAGTCAAGAAATAATGATAATAATAATAAAAACTATTTGTGCAAAAGCAAAACATAAATGCTTTCGCATTTGAAATGCAGGACGCTCTGTAATAATGTACACGCATCAAATTAGGTGGCGCTTATGTTAAAAAAAACAAGACTCTTGTGCCTGCAGTCATGACCTTCAATCATATTAAAGCATCTCGAAGATAAACTCCAAAGACCACAAAAGCCAACGAACGACCAAGCCCCAGTGTGCCGAGCCTCATTTGTGGCTTTTAAAAATGTGTATCCTCTTTTTTCAAATATACATTTTTATTATAACAAGAACGTGCAGGCCCCTTACAGTACGTCGGCTAGCGTACGCAACCAGATGATATAATTCACGAGAAGAAAACAATCCCCAAGGGGGGGGGGGAGGAGGGGGTAAAGGATGGGGATAGGGGCCCGCTGACCTGTATCCTCTTCATATTAATACAACAGCTGGCAGGAAAGGCTCAGCATTCTTAACACTGAATGGAATATGTACCGTGTATATTTACCTATTTGAACACGGGAAGATCTTATCTTGCTGGAAAGGAAGTTAAAGACCACGCAATGCAGCTTTCTGCCTCTCACAAGAAAAATAATCCGGGATGAGCCGTTAAATATTCTTAGATTTCCTTACTCGCGTGAAGAAAAGCATATTACCTTCAAAGGCGTATTCCCATTAAGTGACAAGTAGGGTTGGTAAGCAACACAGATTGATGCTGCTCTCCTTGTAGTGTGTGTGCGTAAGTGTAAATATGCACCTGTTAGGGGGAGCGGTAGTCTAGCGGTTAGCGCGCTGCGCTTTCAACCCGAAGACACGGGTTCGATTCCCGCTCACGGCCAACACCAGTGACGATTATCTGAACCGGTCCTGGGCCTCCCCTAGGTCGACTCAGCCTGAAATGAGTACCTGGTGCGGTGTGTAAACATCGCCACTGGGGAGACAAAGGCGGTCGGGCGTGGTGCTGGCCCACCCACCCCCTCGTGTACAGTTCTGGCCTTCATAGGTGCTCGCTAACAGCACTTGCCCCTACAGTCTGTTAAGGCTATACGGGGGATCTTTTTCATCTTTTAAATGCACCTGTGGGAAGCGGTAGTTTAGCGGTTAGCGCGTTGCTCTACAAACCGATCCATGGGCCTCCGCTAGGTCGCCACTAGGGAGACAAAGGCGGCCGGCCGTAGTCCTGGCCATCCACCCCCTCTTGTGCCGTTACGGCCTTCATAGGTGCTCACTAATAGCACTTGTCCCAACAGACTGTTAATACTATATGGGAGCCGTAGTGTAGTGGTTAGCGTTTTAGAATCTGGCGTCCTGAGTTATATTCTCGCTCACGGCCAACACCAGTGACGATTATCTGAACCGGTCGTGGGTCTCCCCTAGATCGACTCAGCTTTAATGAGTACTCGGTGCGGTGTGTAAGCATCAGCACTGGGGAGACAAAGGCAGTCGGGCGTGGTGCTGTCCACCCACCCCCTCGTGTGCCATGCCAGCCTTCATGGGCGCTAGCTAGCA
Organism: Lampetra fluviatilis; assembly: GCF_964198595.1. Classification (NCBI taxonomy): domain Eukaryota; kingdom Metazoa; phylum Chordata; class Hyperoartia; order Petromyzontiformes; family Petromyzontidae; genus Lampetra; species Lampetra fluviatilis. The sequence continues at coordinate 21,067,757 of NC_136279.1, read as the reverse complement.
GCACTTGCCCCAAAAGTGTGATATGGCTACACGGGGTATCTTTGTGTGCGTATGCACACACACATTATTATAATCAGCAATCCTGGCACAGGGCATTCACTCACGCCACACGGTCTCCTTTAGGCCAGAACCTTGCTGTTCCCCATCTCATTCCCAATCTCACGCTTGCGCAGGCAATCTTCAATCTGCTAACCTATAAACTTGCACAATTCCTCCCCCACCCCCCCCCTCCCACCGTCAGCTCATCCGCCCTGTCCTTCTCCAAGTTCACGTCCGGCACAAAAAGGCTGCAGCAAAATGAAGGAATGCATCAAACGGAGTGTCATCTTGGTCACAGTTTGTCATTAGCAATGTCACGCCGGCACCCCCGTAGTTGCCAGGGGATAGGAATAGTAATTTTAATTATCTAAATGAGCCGTTCCCCAGTGGTGTCTCATCCCTGGACAAACGATGCGCATCACGTAGGTCAAATTAACCACCATTCCATATATACTGCCACCCCGCTACACAGCCCACTCAAATCATATTCCACCCACCATTACAGAAGCATCAAATATTTTGGTCGACAGCTCCATATCTCCTCTCCAGCACGTTAACCCTTTAACTGGCGATTCCCCTCGACGCAGCAGCGGTTGTATGCAAATGATGACCTCGTGCTTTTAAAAAAGAAAAAAACACGCATATACACACACACAGAATGCCTAGGAAATATAATAATGTTCAATTTGAGCGAGGTTCACAGACAGTGTGATCACTGGTTGAATGCATGAGCTCGGATGAATTTGTGCAACTGGCAGTCGATTGATGAGTGGAAGAAGGGTGCCAACTGTAAGGCGCCTTGAGGGTTTTATCTTTAAATAAAAAAGTTTGCCTTAAACGTGGTTATTGTTATTGTAATGTAAGGCCCAGAAACTATACAAAAAAGTCTGCAAGGTATAAGGTTGTGTTGCTGGAACCGTGTTCAAATAACAATACGCAGCAGCAGCAGCAATTGCAGTTTTGTTAGAAAAAAAAAACTCTTAATTATTAATTTCAGTTCCGAATCTGTGCTTCCAAAATAAATGTTGACGATGTGTCTTAAAAAAAGAACGGCGCATTTCGGGTGGAGGTGTACAAATTTACGAGCCCTTACGTTTGCCAGTTTGAATGTTTTTACGATGCAAATTAATGTTGATGGTTTGTTTCGTGTTTGTCTCACGTTGCTCAAGTGGGGAAGAGTTAATGGATGAGAAGAGCGAGCAACGTCGCGCCATGGGCCGCGTGCCACGAAGTGGTTTTGCACGCGCGAGTCGGATCGGCACTCTCCCACATGAGAGGGTTGCAAATCTCATTAACATCAAATTTCGGTGGCATTATGCATTAGGTGTGGGGCCATCATCACAAGAGCCACTTTGATAATTGCAAAAATGTTAACGAATGCAGCTTAACCAAAAGGGAGTGTTTAAATGCACAACAGCCTTCTTTCTTCTAGATTTGAAGCTTTCTTTCTGCCACTTTGTCAAAAGGGATGATGGAGAAAAAAAGACACTGATGTAAAAAAGAAAGTCCGTGCGGTAAGAAGCATCTGTAATTTAAATGGAAAATGCTTACTGCGAGCTGAAAAGGCGAAATGGTTCAGTGTCAATAATGTAAAATTCTCTTACAAAATCAATTCTTCATGTTTTTCTTGTTTATGCTAATAATTACAATCACGACAAGTTAAAACAATGCTGTAGATATTTTGTCATCATCATTTTCCATGGTCAATCCACTGCTGGATGAAGGCCTCTCCAAGCCGCCGGCAGCTCTCACGATCCTGCGATGTAACGATCCATTGAGCACCTCCAAACGAACTGATTGCATCGCTCCGTCTCCTTGGTGACGGTTCGGGTGCCCCTTTAAATAGTTATACATTTCGTATTCTACCAAACAGAGGTGGGTGGCTTTTTTATTATTGGCTCCACGCAACAATTATGGCACGGACAAAACGTGGTCCTGCAGCGACTCACTTAAGCTTGTGCAGACAAGCGTGAACAGTGAGTTTCAGGCCAAAGTGGCAAGCTACATTGCCAACAAACACCGAGCGGGAGCAACAGCGGGTGAGAAGAAGAAAAATCAATACTAAAAGCAGTGCAGGGCAGGCCCTCTTGTGATTCGACTCGATGATAGCAAACCATCCTTAATCTTAGGGGACAAACTTTGGCACAGTGTCTTGGACAACATCGGTATGAGTGACCGTGTTTGTTTAAGACAGCCCCTGGCTGCTACTGGACAACATTCGTTTATTTGTTCTCTGCTGATCTGGGGGGGGGGGGGGGTGCGATCCCGTGTCGTGCGCGCGCTACGCGAGGCGACTGTCAAAGCCGGGCGGTTTAGTACCATCGACACTAAGCCGGTTTGTGGGGAGTCAAAACAGCTTGATTCCGATAGCTTCCACGCAGGCTGACGGGGGGGGGGGGGTATTAGCAAAGCACACTTACTGCTGTAAAGTAACTGCCAGGGGACTGCTTGTGATGTCATCAACATTAATCATTAGCAGCCATGGTCAATCCACTGCTCGACCCTGCGATGTAAAAACCCACCAGGCACCTGTACACGATCCCATTCCATGGCTCCATCTCCCAGCCGGATGGACTCCGCTCGGACGAATTCCATCCCTTGGCTGACACTCCGTTATTGTTCTTGACCGTCGCCCACCATCCCTTGTAGAGCAGTGCTCTGCTCAAGCCTGCCTACTTTTCTTCACAGATTGGATGATTTTATCATCGACCGGTGTATATTGTCTAATCAATGTATCTAACCTCTTGCTGTCTTTCAATTTAGCTCCAAGCATGCATCTCTCCGAGTGCCAGATTAAGCTAGTGCGGGGCCTGTAGCATATGTTATAAAGGGGCCCTACATTAAAAAAACGCGTCAATATTAAAGCACAATTTTTTTTGCTTGCACAGTAAAGTAATTGGATTTTTTCATTGGCTATACAACCAGATAATGCGACAAATCGCTAACCTTAAACACCAAGTCGTTTATAAAAGTGTAAGGCAGTATAGTACTATATTAATAGAGCAAGTGTCGAATCACTGAACCGGAATTGATAGCTTGAAATAATTTCGCGCGGGGCCCTTGAAAGTGCAGGGCTCGTAGCTACATATGTAGCTACTTGTGCTACTCGGATAATCCGGCACTGATCTCTCCATACGTTTTCGTGCACTCTTAATTTTTCGTACTATTTTGTTCCCGTGAATTATCTGATACTTAATGCGATTATTAGAAGCATTGCTATCTAATACCCATCGTGTAGTAAGCATATCGGCAGGCGTGCTCCTGCTTGCATGCACTTGGGCTCGAGAGCGAAATAAACCGAGGGTTTCAGTTTTGTTTGTTTTGCTTGCACAGTGAGATTAATTGGATTAAGGAGGCATTGATGGGACCATCGATTAAAGTAGTGTGAAAATGCATTTTTAATACATATTTCAAGAGGTTTTAATTGTATGTTTTCGGGCACGAGGAGCGTGGCAGGATCCCGCGCCGTTCCACTACGGCTTGTCCAGGGCAGCCGTGAGTGACGATTTTCGGTGTCCACATCATACATCTTCCTCCGCTAAAATGTCCAATTACTATAAGGTTGCTGTCGCAGCAATAAACCATGCTAATAACACAGTGTTGTATGATAACCGCACGTTAATGGCGTACCTCCTGCGATCGGCACGGTGCGGTGAGGCTTTTGTCCAGCGGGTGGATGGAGAAGTATTATTAACTATTATCACCAACAGCGTGATGGACAATTTGGTGGGTGGTGTGGTGGCTGCAGGACGTCTGGGTTTATACACCCCGCCGCACGGCACATACGCAGGGATGCATTATTATATTTATTGACCATCATTGAGCTGCATGGCCCAAAGGCATTGGGTAGAAAATAATTGGCATTGAAAGCTTCCATACGCTGCACAAATAACAAAAAACATTGCTTTATAATGCAGATCCAATAATATTTATGTACGTTGTGCCAGCCCATGGATTATTGTTTTGTTTTTTAAAACAGGATTATTAATTTTTTGCTTTTACGGATTTGAAATTCTCCAATAAAAGAAACTTCTGAAAACATGAAGAAAACTTTGCTACCAAAACACAGAGGATTTCTCATAATAATGTATAAGTAGCACCTGGTAACTGTTTTTTATTCTTTTTTATTATTATGAAATGGACATGAGAAAAATGTCTTTCAGTAGCATGCAATTAATCAAAGTGGACATAAAGAGACAGAGCACGTGGAAGCGTCGTGTTCCACCTTCCACAGTGCCCGGGAACACGTGGCTAACAGCAGCAGGCTAATTTACACGTAAACTAATATCCTAACCGGATCATTTGTACAGCGCCGCATGGTAAAAGCATGAAAAGCCATTCGCCATTTAGCCAGCACCAGATAATACGGTGGCAGGGAAATCAGGACACGGCCGTTCAAATGACCGCCAATAGGACCACATTTCATGTTCAGCTGAGCACTTAGCGGCTTTGCTGTCAGAGTGGCCCATTTGATTAATTACAGGGCAAGCCACCTGATGCTGCCACTGATTTTGCTGCCACTTTAACGCTTGTGCTGCTGTTTACGAGGTGCAAGTGGCAATAGCACGGAGAGAGATGCACATTACACTTCAGTTAAAAGAATGTACACCTTTGTGAATATGCACAATCATTTAAACATGCCAACATTCACGTGCTGTTAATCCATCACTTCCCTTTTTCGTTTGGTACACGCACAGTCCCTTTTATAAATCCACTAATGGATGAGGGCCTCCTCATATTTCTGGGCCATTGGGGGGCTATTTGACCATACTTCACCACAATTGTTGGCACAGGTTGTTGAAGGTAGAGGAGCATAGTAGTCCAGTACAACGATGAATTTCACTGCACTGCTCTCTGTTTAGCAGCGAAGGGCCCCACAACCCCCTTTGACCACCTGATGTGGATCGCGGTCACTCATCCAATCACTACCCCCTTCATCTAGTCGTAGATTGACCATGGCTGATGCTCATTATGGCCAGATAACCAATGACAAAGGGATTTTAAAATATATAAATGTATATTTTTACTATTTAACTGCAGGTCCATTTTTTTACTCAGGCTGTGGGTGACAGCAAATCACCTCATGGCTGCTCTTACAAATTAAACATCAACGATCTTTAACATTCATTTTACAATTATTCTGTGCAAATAATGATTAAAGTGAATGGCTACGTACGGTGCGAAATACGTTCAACGTACATACAACTGAACTGATTTCCGAGCAATGGCAACAATTATTATTTTTCTTCTTCTACTCTCAGCCCACAAAATTCTGTCCATACCCAGACATTTACAGCCCTCCCATTGTTTATCTCTGCACTGCAGGGCAAACAATGCCAGCCACCATATTTGGCTGTAAAAGTGACCGTCGAGGCTTGTGTAGCCATATTTCACCGTGGCATTGTTGGGAAGCCACGCAAGCCAGTGCAACTACCTCATCCTGGCGACCACCATTCAAGGGAGGCTCAACGTTACTCTAAACTTTTCTGTAAATCCACTGCTAAAGTGAAGGCCTCCACATGCAGTGTCAGTCATGGGAGTTGTTTACTCATACCTCACTTCGCAGGTCGGCGTGGGTTGGTCAAGGGGGTGGTGTGCCCAGGACCATTTCAGAGATCAATCACCCACTAATGTTCGCCGTGTTCATGGCACAGTAGACTGACCACCGCTCAACTGTTTTTCACCCGGTTCAATGTTGAACAGGAATAAATGTAGATCATCCCAGATGTTTGCACTCTTCAAAATGCCTCTTGTTTTACCATCACAAAAATAGGGTTTTGCAATTATACTGTCAGTTGCTCTCTAGGACCAAATCACTCTGGCTTAACTCATTTTCAGCAGCTAAGCAGCTTTGACTATGATAGGTCAGCACCAGAAGTGATGAGCATGGTTGGCTACGTACTGTGCGAAAGAAGTTCAACATACATACGTGCACGACCAGCTGTTGTGAGCGTGGGGCTGTGAGTTGTCCAGGAGATGGCAGCATAGCATCATATGGATTCAATAGGCTGGGTCTCTCTGTGGATTGAATCTATCTGTGTGGAGTTTTGAGCATGGTTACCTCATATATATGGGGGGGGGGGGGGGGAAGTGGGGTTGTCCCCTCCCACATACTTCAGTTTCATTCCACGCCATGCTCGTGGATGAAAATTGGCCAAACTATGACAATGTAGGATCTGACCTGAAAATGAGTCTTGGAACTCAGTGATTATATTTGATCATGTTTTTGTACATTTAAATAGGAGTCCATACTTTTTTTATGGCCATATTGTCGTACCAAAAGGTAAGCGTGTGCCTGTTGTCAACAAAGATACAGTAGAACCTCGGAGATCGAACGCACCAGAACTCGAACAAATCGGTGTTCGAACGATGTTTCCGAACATTTTTTGCCCCGGAAACCGAACGAAATTCGGAGATCGAACGGCCAATCGCGACTTGAAAGAACCTGTACGGCTGAGACGCGCATAGCCGAGCGTGCAGGACGCTTGCCCAGACACAGGTTTTGCCACCTCCTCCTCCTCCTCTTCATCACCTTCCACTCAAGCCATCAACTCTCCTTACTACAGGTAAAGTGAAGTTCAATGTTCATTTATTTCATTTGTTCCATATATTTTTTCATTTATTCCATTTATTTATTGTGTTTATTGTTTTTTAGTATGATTTTATGCATGTAATTACTGTAAACTTCGTGTAAAAATGCTTTATAATGAGAGATCTCTTGTGTATGGAACCAATTAATGTCATTTACATTCATTCTTATGGGGAAAATTAATTCGCTGTTCAAACAAATAGGTGTTCGAATGGCCTTCTGGAACGAATTAAGTTCGTTCTCCGGGGTACCACTGTATACAAATCTGGTTTCACACACGCACGCACACGCACCTATCGGATTATAACACGTGCTGCAAAATTTTGCTTTAAAATTCAGAGGGGAAAAAAATATGTCTCATTATCGAGAGAATATTGTATTAGCACAAGTAGAATTTGTAATCTTAATTTTAGAACTTTCGTGACTGCAGGAATTATTATTTGTTTCTTTCGGTTAAGTCACGTCTAAAGATAAAATAATAAATTAAATAATAGAATACGACGTTTCGATTGCAACACAAGCAATCATCATCAGGTATAATGAAATAGCGACATAAAATCTAACCAGAAAACTATAGACAGACATATTAGCAGACAGATATCACCAAGATACATAGCGAGAGCAACACAGGTAACAGAGAGGGGGTGATCGTCTCTGTGTGGTGGCCTTAAATAGACAGAGGGGGGGGGCGGAGGCAGAGAGAGGGAGGAGGGTTAGAGAAAAAATTAGCATATCAATGAGTGGTCAACAGACGTGGTGCTGCGAATGCGATGGCACGGCAAGCAAGCCTGAAAATCAGGAGAAGGACACACTAAAATTAAATAACCTAGTAAAATATCGAAATGTAATGTAATACAACACAGAGGGTCGGTCAACACACAATTAACGCATAGCCTGGTTGATTACGTATTTCAAAGATTGCTAAGTTAGAATTTAAGTGTGAACAATCTCAAGAGAGGACACAGGCAGAGAAAACAAGTCGCCAGAGAGAGAGAAAAAAGATAAGCTTAGAACTTCCCCGTAGAAGTGGTTCAATCTTAATTTTAGAACTTTCGTGACTGCAGGAATTATTATTTGTTTCTTTCGGTTAAGTCACGTCTAAAGATAAAATAATGAATTAAATTAAATAATAGAATACGACGTTTCGATTGCAACACAAGCAATCATCATCAGGTATAATGAAATAGCGACATAAAATCTAACCAGAAAACTATAGACAGACATATTAGCAGACAGATATCACCAAGATACATAGCGAGAGCAACACAGGTAACAGAGAGGGGGTGATCGTCTCTGTGTGGTGGCCTTAAATAGACAGAGGGGGGGGGCGGAGGCAGAGAGAGGGAGGAGGGTTAGAGAAAAAATTAGCATATCAATGAGTGGTCAACAGACGTGGTGCTGCGAATGCGATGGCACGGCAAGCAAGCCTGAAAATCAGGAGAAGGACACACTAAAATTAAATAACCTAGTAAAATATCGAAATGTAATGTAATACAACACAGAGGGTCGGTCAACACACAATTAACGCATAGCCTGGTTGATTACGTATTTCAAAGATTGCTAAGTTAGAATTTAAGTGTGAACAATCTCAAGAGAGGACACAGGCAGAGAAAACAAGTCGCCAGAGAGAGAGAAAAAAGATAAGCTTAGAACTTCCCCGTAGAAGTGGTTCAATCTTAATTTTAGAACTTTCGTGACTGCAGGAATTATTATTTGTTTCTTTCGGTTAAGTCACGTCTAAAGATAAAATAATAAATTAAATTAAATAATAGAATACGACGTTTCGATTGCAACACAAGCAATCATCATCAGGTATAATGAAATAGCGACATAAAATCTAACCAGAAAACTATAGACAGACATATTAGCAGACAGATATCACCAAGATACATAGCGAGAGCAACACAGGTAACAGAGAGGGGGTGATCGTCTCTGTGTGGTGGCCTTAAATAGACAGAGGGGGGGGGGGCGGAGGCAGAGAGAGGGAGGAGGGTTAGAGAAAAAATTAGCATATCAATGAGTGGTCAACAGACGTGGTGCTGCGAATGCGATGGCACGGCAAGCAAGCCTGAAAATCAGGAGAAGGACACACTAAAATTAAATAACCTAGTAAAATATCGAAATGTAATGTAATACAACACAGAGGGTCGGTCAACACACAATTAACGCATAGCCTGGTTGATTACGTATTTCAAAGATTGCTAAGTTAGAATTTAAGTGTGAACAATCTCAAGAGAGGACACAGGCAGAGAAAACAAGTCGCCAGAGAGAGAGAAAAAAGATAAGCTTAGAACTTCCCCGTAGAAGTGGTTCAATCTTAATTTTAGAACTTTCGTGACTGCAGGAATTATTATTTGTTTCTTTCGGTTAAGTCACGTCTAAAGATAAAATAATAAATTAAATTAAATAATAGAATACGACGTTTCGATTGCAACACAAGCAATCATCATCAGGTATAATGAAATAGCGACATAAAATCTAACCAGAAAACTATAGACAGACATATTAGCAGACAGATATCACCAAGATACATAGCGAGAGCAACACAGGTAACAGAGAGGGGGTGATCGTCTCTGTGTGGTGGCCTTAAATAGACAGAGGGGGGGGGCGGAGGCAGAGAGAGGGAGGAGGGTTAGAGAAAAAATTAGCATATCAATGAGTGGTCAACAGACGTGGTGCTGCGAATGCGATGGCACGGCAAGCAAGCCTGAAAATCAGGAGAAGGACACACTAAAATTAAATAACCTAGTAAAATATCGAAATGTAATGTAATACAACACAGAGGGTCGGTCAACACACAATTAACGCATAGCCTGGTTGATTACGTATTTCAAAGATTGCTAAGTTAGTCACGAAAGTTCTAAAATTAAGATTGAACCACTTCTACGGGGAAGTTCTAAGCTTATCTTTTTTCTCTCTCTCTGGCGACTTGTTTTCTCTGCCTGTGTCCTCTCTTGAGATTGTTCACACTTAAATTCTAACTTAGCAATCTTTGAAATACGTAATCAACCAGGCTATGCGTTAATTGTGTGTTGACCGACCCTCTGTGTTGTATTACATTACATTTCGATATTTTACTAGGTTATTTAATTTTAGTGTGTCCTTCTCCTGATTTTCAGGCTTGCTTGCCGTGCCATCGCATTCGCAGCACCACGTCTGTTGACCACTCATTGATATGCTAATTTTTTCTCTAACCCTCCTCCCTCTCTCTGCCTCCGCCCCCCCCCTCTGTCTATTTAAGGCCACCACACAGAGACGATCACCCCCTCTCTGTTACCTGTGTTGCTCTCGCTATGTATCTTGGTGATATCTGTCTGCTAATATGTCTGTCTATAGTTTTCTGGTTAGATTTTATGTCGCTATTTCATTATACCTGATGATGATTGCTTGTGTTGCAATCGAAACGTCGTATTCTATTATTTAATTTAATTTATTATTTTATCTTTAGACGTGACTTAACCGAAAGAAACAAATAATAATTCCTGCAGTCACGAAAGTTCTAAAATTAAGATTGAACCACTTCTACGGGGAAGTTCTAAGCTTATCTTTTTTCTCTCTCTCTGGCGACTTGTTTTCTCTGCCTGTGTCCTCTCTTGAGATTGTTCACACTTAAATTCTAACTTAGCAATCTTTGAAATACGTAATCAACCAGGCTATGCGTTAATTGTGTGTTGACCGACCCTCTGTGTTGTATTACATTACATTTCGATATTTTACTAGGTTATTTAATTTTAGTGTGTCCTTCTCCTGATTTTCAGGCTTGCTTGCCGTGCCATCGCATTCGCAGCACCACGTCTGTTGACCACTCATTGATATGCTAATTTTTTCTCTAACCCTCCTCCCTCTCTCTGCCTCCGCCCCCCCCCTCTGTCTATTTAAGGCCACCACACAGAGACGATCACCCCCTCTCTGTTACCTGTGTTGCTCTCGCTATGTATCTTGGTGATATCTGTCTGCTAATATGTCTGTCTATAGTTTTCTGGTTAGATTTTATGTCGCTATTTCATTATACCTGATGATGATTGCTTGTGTTGCAATCGAAACGTCGTATTCTATTATTTAATTTAATTTATTATTTTATCTTTAGACGTGACTTAACCGAAAGAAACAAATAATAGAATTTGTAATTCAATGTTGAAAAAAATATACATTTCGTGTGAGATTTAGCAAGACTAGAACTGCCATAAAGACATCCACACTTTAGGAAAGATTTGTATTGAAACTATTTCATGAAATTAATTAGTTAAACCTCATCGTTCTATGTCAATGGAATGCTAGTTTTTTTTTATACGGTCAAAAAGTCAAAGTGATTTTATGCTGAAACGAGCGTGCCTCCACCTCTGAACCAGTGTGGGTGAATAGTCCAGATTCTTATGACAGGGGGGTGAGTCTATCGATATTAAAAACAATGTTGACTTCCCCACAGTGTGATTCTAATTTGATCGACCCCGGGAGGGGTGTTTGGTTGGTGGAGCCGTTCGCATCTACCACTGGAGTCCCTTGGCAAGGATGAGGAACAATAATTAGCAGTCTACTTTAATAAACATTCACAAACACATCTGCCAAAATAGAATGTTTCTTCGATAAAAAAAACACATTTTATTTTTCGTAAAACATTTTCTTTCTACACAGTTTATTTCCTTGTTGTGACTGGGAGTGCAAAAAAAGTTTTTTGCCAATTTTTTTTTGTTCTCAAAAACTGGGAAAATCCCTACCTCATTAATTTCCCATGCAGCGCAAAAAGAAAAATAGATTGTTCACATTGACACGCTGTGTTTGCATGTCGAGAGAGGAGAGAGGAGAGGGGAGAGTGAGGTGTGCGCAGCGCACCTAAACTATTTACAGCCTCTCCTGTCATTGCCACAAAACATCTGTTTCTCCCAGAGCCATCTAGTTATACCAAACAAATAGCGAACGCCAAACAATGGAACTACAGTCCAATCCAGCTCATAAAATCACACGTGAAATGGTCAAGTGCGTGCAGGGTAGAGTCAAAACGTCTTGCATCATTAGCCGCATGGAAAAAAAAATCATGGGAGGTCCCTTTACGGGGGAGTTGGTGGGGGATGGTCACATGGGCAGGCGGTAGCACGTTCCCTGCTGCTTGTTTGCAAGAGGTTCGGTTCGCGGTTCGAATTCGGCGGCCGCCCTGGTTATCACTTAGGCTTTGTTGATCGTATGAAAACAAATTACACACACCCTCTGCTTCACAGTGGATGTTAAAGATGAGCCGTGATGCATTTCGCAAGAGTAGGCCACTTTTGTGCTCGCGTTCCGAATTTCAAAACATTCCGCAAATATCTCTATTTGGGTTTGTACCCGCAAATCGTAGCACCCTGCTGCAATAACTTCGACCCTCCCGCAAAAGAGTCATGCAACTCAGTGTGGCTTTCCCAAGTCAACGAGCGTAAAAAAAAAACATTACAAATAACGGGGATGACCGTCATGTAAAGGAAACCTCGAGCATAATGTATCGTCCTCCCTCCCCCCCACACCTCCGATAAGCACGGTTGGCTACGTACGATAGAAAAGAAGTTCAACATTCATATGTAGTATAGTAAACTACGGCGGGAGACCACTTGACGGGTAGCACACTTTATTCACACTTGGGTTGTCACAATAACACGTTGTCACTACAGCTCGCGCTACACGTTCCACCTGACACGTGTGGTATCTACAGCTCACGCTACACGTTCCACCTGACACGGGTGGTTACTACAGCTCACGCTACACGTTCCACCTGACACGGGTGGTTACTACAGCTCACGCTACCCGTTCCACTCGGCTACACACACACGGGCATTCCAGCCCCGTAGCATCCGGGGGAACCTCTAGACCCACCCCAGCTTGGGTACGGATCACGACCACTGGGTCCCGCGGCCCGGTCCTCACACGGACGTCCGGCCCCCGGGTCCCAAGGTCCCGCCTCTGAGCCACACAGGGCCCCGGTCCTTACAAGGACAGCGGGACTAGGTGTCTCAGGGCCCTATCTCTTCCTCCTCCGTCTTCCGTCTTCACTGGTCACCAACTTCTCCCCGAGCGCCCGCGCGCACCGCATTATATAGCCCTCCGCTCCAAGGAGACGGAGCCTATGCGGACCGCGATGTGAGCACCCACCCTAGCCGACCAATCATCACGCGCTGCCACACGATCCCTTCTTGTGTCAGCGCACATAACCAATCACCACGCGCTGCCACACGATCCATCACTGTCAGCGCGCGTCACCAACACACAGCCAATCACCATCACATAACCCATGACCCCGCGCTGACCTACGATCCCTCACCGTCAGCGCGCGTCACCAACACACAGCCAATCACCACGCGCTACCCCACGATCCGTACTACCAGCGCGTATCACCACTACACATACATTAAATTGTCACATCAGTGTAGCAGTTTTTTAGTATATGAAATATCACACTTGTTGAGCAGATGTCCAAAGGCTTAAAACGCCAAGCGGCCAGCAACAAACAGCGCGATTAAAGCTAAGAGTTAACAATGATATTTGACGGTGCACCTAGCAAGGCGCAGTGTAACCATGATTTGTACGTTAATGTACGAAGGCAGCCTGCAGACGTCTTGGTGCGCTCGATGCTGTAAAAGTTCAACGGGCCACGCGCTCTCCATGATTTCCAAGCCGCGGTTTGATGTTGGAAAACGTCGGTCCAAGAATGCTACTTAGCTCAAAATGCCTCACTGTCCCATTGCATCGCAAAGGCACTGGTGGGCTTGCGACCTAAATTCCGCCGATATCAACTCTCTCTTCCGGCTCAAACTGGTTCGGTGAAATGTGCACGTGCCGTTTATTTTATTTCAACTTCTCCTGCAATGTATTCGTTCAAAACTGCCAAAATCGCCCGATGATGTTGGATGTAATTGCCAGCGAAACGTCACAGTGCTCAAATTGTAAACGTTGTAGATTTACTCTCCAACACACCGGTGGGCTGAAGTAGTAACTAATTGGCCACGTGTTGTTCACGTGACAAACCTTACTGGTTGGCTGTGTCGGGTGGTGGCGGGTAAACGACACATTTATACTTACACGATCTAACCCAAAAAACGTTATTATGAATAATATTGGTCGCGAAAGCCGACGTGTTAAACTGATGTAACTCTCCTTTGCAAATCGGCTAAAAAACTGCCACTCACCACGATCACGAAACCACGAGCCCCGCTTGCCAATTGGAGTCTGATTGATTATTCACGCAATGCTGAGCATTCAGGAGGCCTCGTGCAGAAAGTAAGGTTTGTTTACAAGCTCCTGTGAGGCCTGCAGCGTATGCTGCTGCAGTTCTCCTCACATGAACACTCCAAAGACAAAGATTCCCCATGTAGCCTGAACAGACTCTTGGGGCAAGTGCTGTTAGCGAACACCTATGAAAGCAGGCACGGCACACGAAGGGGTGGGCGGCCAGTGCCACGCCCGGCCGCCTTTGTCTCCCCAGTGGCGATGTTTACACACCGTACCAGGTACTCATTCGAGGCTGAGTCGACTTAGGGGAGGCCCAGGACCGGTATAAATAATCGTAACTGGCGTTAACCGTGAGCGGGAATGGAACTCGGGTCGCCGTGTTCGTAGCGCAGCGCGCTAACCACTACACTAACTGCTCCCCACAAGCACACACATGAACACCAACATACACGCACGGCGAAAGGCCAGCTTCAGAGGCATCCAATGGGGCTCCGGCAGTACCTCCAGAGGACTTTCGTGCCTACGCTGGGGAGCCAATGCCATTGAAAGGGGCTGGCAGAAAGGCGAGCACAGTCTAAATTACACTCTGCTTGGTAGAACACAATTACATGATAGGGAAAAAAAAAACTCATTCCGATTTTTACTTTTCACTCATGCCCATCTACGGGCAATGGACGGAGCAAACAAAAACTAGCCGATGCGAAGAGGGCGTCTGTCACCATTGCATGAAAGATGAATGTTTTCATACATGTATTTGATACACATTAGTATTCATGCGTGTATACATGCGTGGTTGTGAAAATGTCTAGAGAAAGTCGGTCAACACGGTGAAGGTGTTCACACTCACACTGCACAACAGAAATGCAATCTTCGGGCAGCATAATAAATTCACATTGAATAAAAGAAATGCTTTATTGTTATATTACGGTGTCATCTTCAGCAGCCGTAGTTGGTCCACTGCTCGATGAAGGTCTCCCAAAGTCACTGCCACTCTTCGCAATCGTGCTATCTTTGATGGTTTGCTCAATAAAGATATGGGTTGGTGCATTCTTTGACTATTTTTCGCGTACATTTTTCAAATCAATAAAAAGTACGTGTGGAGACAGACGAGTGTGTGGCACGAGTGGGATGCCGGGGAGGTTGAGAGAAAAGGGAGAGATTGATCGAGGGAAAGAGAGACATGATCGGACACAAACACACAGCGAGTCGCTTAACATCGGATTTTGCTCAACGTGTAGATTAGGCAAATTATATCGGCCCTGATTTCCGAGAGTTCCCAAATCAAGGTGGTAGGAAAATTACGGTAATCAAAAGTGAAAGTTTTTTGTTAACGTAATTCACGTAAAAAAATATTAAATTGCCTGCACCTGGCGTGCCTAGCTTCGTACGGTATAAAAAAACCTGGGCTAACTAATTTTGCGTAATCAACGTGAAGCGTAATTAATCCCACCCCTCTCTACCCCGCCACCACCACGAGCAGGTCACAACCCATGTGACCAGAACGCACGGAAGCCCAGCACAGCCAGCTGGCTGATAGAGCGGGAGGTTTAGCTGGCAGCGGGCACGCGCAACTGCTTGCGTCCTCACATTAGATATTTTTTTTACCAATTAATTTTTACATTTCCAGCAGCAGGGCCGGATTACAGCCCGCTCCCTGCCATAACCCGCCACTCATCCTGTATCCCGTGGTGCCAAATTCTCCGCTCGCTTGCCGGCGGAGAGATTTCGCAAGAAAGTTCAGAGCAGTGGAAACCCAATCTTGTGATTTCGCAAAGCACGTCTACTCGTTGACACTTTAACCGAATCAATTATTGAATTAACAATAACAAAAAGTATTAGCCGCTTCATTAACGTGTTCTTCTTTTAAGTAGTTTCGTTCATTATTAATTAACCCGTTGAATTATTCACCGAGGTGTTTTAAACCAAAATTGGTGAAGGAGAGAGAGAGAGTGAAAAGAAAACCGAGTGAATAAAATATGAATCGGTCCACGGCACCCAACATCGCCCGCACTGGATGATTTATCGGGTAACAAAACCCCACTCGTTGGCCAGCGCTGCACTCTGGGAGAGCAGAGCCACCCCACTAGGGGGCCGTGTGCCCTCATTGTAAACAAAGGGGGAACGAGCGCCTCTTTGCCCTCGCTCACCGACACTGCGACTCATCCCCACCCACCCTCTCTTCCACCGCCACTCCTTCTGCGAGAGGGCACCGAGGGGGGGTGGATGGGTGTATGGGGAGGGGAGGGGGTCGACGTGACCGCAATCGCGCGCTTCTAAAACGAGACGCACCTGATCTACCATGACAGGTGTCAAGCGCGGCGGTTAAGATGGAACGCGCGCGTGGCAGGGAACAATCGGAAGATTTTGTGCGCGCGCGCCTGCGTGCGTGCGTGCCATGCGTTCATCCGTGTCACCGCCCGCGCTACCACCACCACCAGCAGCAGCAACAGCAGCAGCAGCAACTAATTGTTTATACCGCTTTGAGATTTGCCTGGCCATTAACACGTGTGCAACAACAACCACAACACAAAACCACCTGGGACAGCACTTTGCGCCGCGCGTGCAATCCCCGCACGCCGTGCTCGCCGCTGCCATTTGGCGGCCGTCCGGAGCGCGCACGCGGAATAAGCAATTACGCGTCGGCCCCTCCCCCCTCCTTCCCCGTCACCCATCTCTCCGGAGAAGGGCCCTTTAATGGCTAAACGCAATCGGCTGCCGGCGATCCAGGTGAAAACCTACCCAACCCACGCGCTGCAACGGGATCCCTCAACCCCCGCTCCCGACAGATGCAAGCGGGCGGAACTGATTGGCGAGCACAACAACAACAACAACAAAAAACAAATTAACGGGATCAGCAAGACCCCCCACCCCACCGCGCCTCGCAGAAGCCCCAAATTAATTGCGTAATGGACGCCGCGGCCCCAAAGGGCAGGGCCCTTCTACCAGCTGCCGAGTGTCAGGTCGCCGTGTGATTATGATGCGCCAGCTATTTAGGGGTGCCAAACAAGCTACACAAAGACAAAGATCCCCCGTGTAGCCTTAAAGGGCTGTTCGGGCAAGTGCTGTTAGCGAGTAACACCTATGAAGGCCGGCATACGAGGGGGGTGGGTGGCCACCACCACGCCCGGTCGCCTTTGTCCCCCCAGTGGCATCGCACCGGGTACTAATTTGAGGCTGAGTCAACCTAGGGGAGGCCCAGGACGGGTTCAGATAATCGTCGCTGGCGTTGGCCGTGAGCGAGAATCGAACTCGAGTCAACGGGTTCATAGCGCAGCGCGCTAACCGCTCCTCCACCGCTCTCCACACACGCGCGTAACATCTCATGCGTGCACACGATGCTAAGCGTCCAACACAAAGCAAGCAGATTCCAGGTGTGCCATTCGCACGACGTCAGTGCGAAATGATAACGAGTACAGACCCTTGAAATCGTCACATTTTGTGGCGAGAGTTGTATGGGAGGATACAATAAGCGTCACAACAGGCGCGTCTTCCCTCCCTGAGAGGCAATGCTCCCCCAATCGTCACTGACACGGTTGTAAATTTTGAAATTCTGTAAGCGCCACTAAAGCCTTCGTGCATCGTGAACTTGGTGAACCCCCTCTCCCCACCCACCCCCCACGACGCTGCTTGGTATCGACGTTTTACTTCATCCCCCACGACGTTTCGAAGGCACGCGATGCTCCGGACATTGCATACCGGGGCTTTGCCTGCAGATTTACGTGGTGGAGAGGGTGTGGGGTGTGGGGGGGGAGGTGTGGAAAGCATTAGGCCTCTGGTTCCCCTTCCCAGGGGGGGCGCCCTTGTGAAGCGGCCCGGGAGTGTTTGTCCCAGGTAATGGGAACGTGAATGTCACCACTAGTGGCCAGCGCTGAGCTTAATAAAGCTAGCCCGAGGCGGGGGGTGGGGGGGGAGGCGCGTGGGCGGGGGGGGGGGCCCTCGGCAGAGCCTGTGGGCAACGGGGAAGAAGAACCCGGCGGTGGCGTTGTGATTACAGGCCGTGTAATTAGCTTTTAATGGGTCTACGAGTGATGGACCGGACTAATGGCAAATTTCAGATGCCAGGATACATTTGGGATGTGGGGATGGGGGGTTATTTTTTTGTTTGAAAGACCGAATGGGTGTGAGACGAGGTTAGAAGGTGCTCAGTTCCCGCAGTGAAACGGCACCGATGCCACACCGCTATTACCTCGCCGTTCCGAATCAAAGGAGACGAAGTGTCCTTGCTGCGCCTCCGCGTTTGTTTACGTTTTGAAGAAGCAGCAGCCACACAACAACAGGGGGGCTTTCTCGGAAGAATGCAGAACGCGTGGACAAAATGGGGTTTGCGTAGCTCTTCTCTGAGAGCTTCCATTGTGTGTGTGTGTGGGGTTGGGTGGGGGGACATTTGGCAGACTTCGAAATATAAACGCGGCGCATTCCGCCTGTCATATTTGTTGCCGAGCTCACGGCAGGCGATTGTTAAATAACCTTGCCATTACACTCTGAGACATCTCCTTTACCAGTGGCAAAATATAGTAATAGGTTTTTACCCTTTCAACTGGTACAAAAACTGACACCTTTATACAAGGGATCATGTTTGCAATAATCACAACACAAGCAGTCAAAATGCAAACAAAAAGAAACAACTCTGAAAATGATAATGATATGCACTGTCCTTGAAGTTGATTGGTCCACACCCGAGACAGCTTTTCTTAGAGCCTAGTCTCCATTGGTGATGGACCAGATGACGCCAAAAGGCGTACAACTCAAAAACAGCGCACTATCAGAGTATTGAGAGCTCGGGGTAAGCATTTAAACTATGAGACCTCCTTTTCCAGTGGCAAAATATAGTAATAGGTTTTAACCTTTCAACTGGTACAAAAACTGACACCTTTATACAAGGGATCATGTTTGCAATAACCACAACAAGGACAGTGCATATCATTATCATTATCAGAGTTGTTTCTTTTTGTTTGCATTTTGACTGCTTGTGTTGTGATTATTGCAAACATGATCTCTTGTATAAAGGTGTCAATTATTGTACCAGTTGAAAGGGTAAAAACCTTGCCGTAGTAAGTCGTCGCCGTTCTGGGTTTTCTTTTCTCGACACTCGCCGCTGTTTGTTAAAGAGCGCGTGCCGTACAGTGAGCGCAGGTGCACTTTACATAACACGAATCGACATCCCTCCATTTTCGACCCTAATCTTTGCGTTTTTAATTTCCGTGTCGAACGCGCGCCACCGCCCGTGGGAAACAATGAAACCGGCGCATTTGTCGACTTGACCCGTTTGTGAAGAAGAATAATAAAAACACAACGTTACGCTCTATCGACTGAAAATGCGACCTCTCCAGAATGCATCATATCGCGTCAATGCATTGTCCCCTAAAGCAGCGGTCCACAACCTTTTTGGCACCAGGGACCGGTTGCGTTGATGACAATTTTTTCACGGACCGGGGGGCGGGGGGGGGGTTCATCATTGGGTCTTTCCCCACTTTTCAAAGAAGCTCTCCAGCGACGATTGTTTTTTTTTTACTCATTGTGGCTACTAGGGGTTAGCAGCTTGTGGGCTCACCAACACTGTGACTGAGACAAGTGCGCAGTGCGGGAAAGAGGCGCGGACGGAAGTGGTGAATAAAATAATGGGGGGGGGGGGGGCACGTGCGGACTCACCGCTCACCTTCTGCTGTGTGGCCCGGTTCCTAACAGGCCACGAACCGGTAGCGGTCCGCGGCCTGGGGGTTGGGGACCCCTGCCCTAAATATTCAATTGCCCATGCCCCCCCCCCCCCACCGTGTCACTGGTAACCGTGCAAGGTTCAGAGAGGGGACAGGGTGGGGGGGCACGCGCAATAACTCGCGCGCCCCCCGCAAATTGATCAAATGAATGGAAGCGGATTACGGACGCGCAAACCATGTTGCTACCACGTCATTTGAATGGACTGTGCACACCTCGCTCCATCCTTGGATGCTCATAACGCCCCCATTAATTTCGCCGCAGCGCACGATGGTCGCAATCGATAGAGACGGAGGGCCTTTGAAGCAGGCCCGTTGCCTTTAATGAACCCAAGTGAAGGTATAAAGGCGGTGGGGGGTGGAGGTGGGGTGCTGAGGTTTAACTCCTGACAGCTCATGTCAATGTCCGGTCATCTGCAACATCAATTGGGGAATTGCGAAGCGATCGAGCGCTGCTTAACCCGCCGACCGCTAAATGGAGCAACTCTGGCACTGTCATCCCATCCTCGAGCCAGGGAAAAATAAAAGCATCAGGGAGAAGCGAACAACAATCCCCGATTATGTTTTACCCACTTGTGTCACTACGCGGTGCAGGCAATTGCAAGTCTCGTTTTAATTTCCACCAGCGAGGAGAATCACGGCCTCACTGGCTGAAGCCTGAAGCAATGTTTGCAATGCATCGCAGGGGCACGGTGACAGTTTTAAAAATGGATCCTTCCGCGGGCTTGCTTGCTTGCTTGCTCTATAGGTGACCTGATGTCACCCCGAGAAGAAGCGCAATGTCTGGGGATCGCCGCGTCTGAATTGAAACACGCCGGCACAACGATGTTCACCCGCTGGCCACCTCGTGCATGGGACAATGCATCGGTCGCCATCGTCATTAGCCATGGTCAATCCACTGCTGGACGCAGGCCTCCCCAAGCCACCTTTTACGATCCTGCAGTTTTGTGATCCACCTATATCACATTACGCACCCACGTATCTGCAAACACAATTTACAGAAATGTAGGGTTTACCGTGTCGGTCATTTGATGAATTGTGAGAATTTGTGGGTCGCGATTTGATTCGAGAATCGATTATCTTGATAAAATGTTCTGTATTTTTTTGTTATTCTCTTCGCACTTGTTCATACAGTTTGGTTTGCCTCATTAACCTAAATATAATATGAGCACATAATTTGCATACACGAGTCCGTAAACAGTCTATTCTTTCACTCGCAAATTTGGCGCGTGAGTCACGATCGAAAAAATATATTTTAATCGACGATATTATCGTTACATGTGCGTAATCGACTATGCACACTCAGATCTATAAATATCGCACGTCCACATACGCCGACACACGCGCGCGCACGCCCATACAGTTGTAAATCGGTTCTCCATTTCAGCGTGTGCACTGCCAACCAGCGACTGAACCTGTTGCCGTCTGGAGCATTCCTCCAACGGCGATTGCACTTAGCTTGCCCCCAAGTGGGAGCTGCAGTCCAAGGGCGACCTCGCGGCATACGATGCAGAGACATTTGAAGCTGAAGAGGAAAGGGCTAAATAATTAAGTGACCCACGTCACCCCCGGGTGGATGCCGCGGCGCGTGGCTCTGATGATGACGATGACACGAAGCGACTGTCGCGGAGCTCCATCTACGCGAACATTTCGGGGACTAGAAACACGACGGGGTCAAGGTGGATGAGGGATGGGGGGCTCTTCCTGCCGTACGCGTCCTCACTGCCGCCCCGTGGCAAGGTACCACTTTGCCTACACTCCAATGGGTCGGTGTCTCGCCATCGGCAGTGGGAGGTCAGGCTTTGCGTCAGGTCGATTCCTCGCAAGAAGCAAACAAAAACACAGAGCGCGAAGAAGCTCGCAAACTATGGCCGCGACATTTAACGGGGGGGGGGGGTGGTGGGGAGGCGCGCACGTTCAAGTCGATAGCCAGAAACGGCGGTCTTCGTTAAAACCCCCCAAAGTCAATGAAAGCCGACAGAGGAGTACTTTTAAGAGAAGACAGCAAGCCAGTTGCAAGTGTAGGCCATCCGGCTTGGGCGCTTAATTATGGCAGGGTGTTGGTAAACAGTTTGAAATGCGAGCAACGCGAACCTAAGCTCGCACACATCCATCACCACTGCCAGTGGAAGGCGGCGCGGTGGAGTTACCAGTGGCGCTTCAGGAACGGACCCTGGAGGGGCCTCTAAGGTAATTAACGGGAAGTCAATAGCTAAACGCAACACGACGATGAACGCACGTCTGTTAGTGATCACGGAACATGCAATTGACACAATTTGCCTAAGCCAAAGTCACCGTGAGCAGCGCAGTCAAATCCAGCGTCCTGCGTCTTTTTTTTCTAACACGGTTACGCAATCTAGCTAGAAACCAAATATATTGGGCTTCATCTAAATGGCGCCATTGTTTGCTGTGGCTGCCAATGGCGGCAGAGAAGCACAAACCGAGAAAAATGTGCAGCGGCGAGAAAGGGCCACGACATTTAATCATTTGCACATGTGTTAAAGACATCCATTTTATGTTGGTACGGGAGTCCTTCCAAGGTAATGCCACTACATTTTCAACTGGCCTCGAGGCAATATTTCCATGACGCAGACAATTGCTATAAGGTGTGCCGTCATCAGGCGTATAATATTACCGGCAATCGCTGGAACGGGATTCATTTGTGGCCATTGCTAAACTGGACGAACTCTATCCGTTGTTTTTTTTTGTATGGTTTTCTTTTTCCCATACACACAATCCCCTGTGCAATGCCCCCCTTCCAAGAGCCACCAATATGCTCTCTTAATAGAATTGCTACTGGGAATGATCAGATAATGATAATGCTAGCCAACCAAGCTTCAAATGGAAGAGGTCCCTACTTCATGCCAAAAGAGAAACAATTTTGAAATGCATTTATAATTGCATACAGCGGCAGAGACCTTTTAGAAAAACAAACAAAAATTCGGAATGACTGCAAAGAAACTGTAGCGAATGTTTCTCCTCATAGCTAGTACTTCTGTTCAACCTAAGAGGCCATAGTAAGCCGTTTATTTAGAAACATGTTAATCATATATATTTAAGAACTATGTCATGTTTATGCTGTATGTTTATTTCCAAGCTTAGAGGTCATATTTATCAACTACGTATATTAATCGCCTATCTTTCACGAAAAATGAAATGATGAATCACTTCACGAAAAACCTTTATTCCATCACCTGAAGAGGGTAAAGCCCTTCATCGTCACAGCCTCTCGATGTTGCTTTCATTCATGGGGGGTTATTTCACCACAAGTAGTTGAGTGTCGGGGAAGGAAGATACCGGGCACTGTGCAGATATCACTCGTAAAATATTGTCACTTTTGGCCGGGAATTTAATTCAGGTCGCCAGGTTCATAGTGCAATGCATGAGGCATTCACTACTGCTCCTAGTCTCACAGTATCACGATGTACGATTCTGTAACGCAGTGTATAATATGGCACCATATGGATACCATAGATAATACCGCGCCAAAGATGTCCAAAATAAAGTCGTGTTCGTGACACTTTTTTGCTGATTTCAGCAAAATAAACACTATCAATCTTAAGTTCCTGAGATGGGCAATATATGAAGTACAATTACAGCAGGGTAATTAGTAAATGCATTATGCAGGGAGTGACTTTGTATTACGCAACGCAATGGTATCACGAGGACCCATTCGTGAAAAATAAATGACGTTGCTCTAAAATGACTCGCATCCAATGGCCATCTGTGTGGGAGTATTTATTATACATGTGTATTCTTTATATATTTGCTCAAAATTACGTGAGGTCTTGTGCAATGTAAGTGAGCCTCATTTTTGCCGCACATTTCAAGTCTGTGCCATCTCAGCAGGGCGGAAGAGGGGCTTTCTAATCACTTGATTTTCATGCGCCCAATTTCCTTTGTTTAAACACCAACAACTGCGCGAATGCTTTGGAACAATTTAGGCGAATCTTCTTGGTTCTTTCGGTAAAGTCACGTAGAAGGGAAATAATAAAATAATAATAAAACATAATGAAAGAATTCTCACGACGTTTCGGCCACAACGCAAGCAGCCGTCCTCAGGTGATGAGCAGGTCCGTCGGGAAGACAGCGTCTGAATGAAACACCACCAGGCTTGGAGCGTATATTTAAGCTGGGGTTTCTACGTGACTTTACCGAACGAACCAAGAAGATGAATCCCTGCAGTCACGAAAGCTTTACATCGAAATGTAGGCGAACTTGTGCAGAATTAATGTAACATAAAACACTAAAAAGAGCGTACGGTGAGATGGCATCTCCCTTATCCGGTGTGCAAGGGCGCGTGGGTTAGATCCCGGACCCTGACAATGTCTGTTGGTGGTCCCCGTGGGAATTTCTCCGAGTCCCTCGAGGTTTTGTCCTTCACATTTAGGAAACGTGAATTTAGGTTATTCGGGCTGCAACTATAAATTCCCACGTGTGAAGACGAAGCCACCTTCGATGAGTTTTCACGTGTGGCCAGGTCGCCTCGGGGTGGGGTGGGGGGGTGGACAAAGGTCCGTAGCTCGTTGGGGTTTATCTGGGAAATAAAACAGCTTAAGTTTATTTTCGTGGCGCCAATCTCAATGCGCCCCAGTCTTCGCTTAGAAGCCAGGAAAAAAAAGCACTGTTACATTGTTTTCTTTGCTATAGCTGCTGAGGCTTTGAAATAAATGACTCAGCCACTCCATGAGAACATTGCATTGTGTTAATTGGCTGTATTGAATAGTGTCTGCAGAGAACGATTAAACACATGCTATTGCACAGTGATGAGTCCTCAATTAGGCGTCTCTTATATGCTACAAGAATTACCCTGCATATTCATGCCGGTTCTTAACTATTGTACACTGATGGCGTGCGTGTCTAAACGGGAAATGTATGCGCAACTCGTATTCAAGAAAATGGGTTTTTCATTAACTTAGCTGAGGTCGGCAGTTACCAAGTCTGCTCCATTGTTTTTTCGTCCATTTCTGCTGATGTGTATTTAAATAAACCGAATTGACTTTTGTGCTGTAATCGGAAGTTTTGTTTTTTAGATAACGAGTCAACATCCCGGAACAATGCGGCACAATGATGTGCCCATTCAGTCTGCTCCATTGAATACCATTGAGTGAACAAACGACACAAGCAGCACCGCAATGCAATGCGGCGAGCAACGGCGCAATGACTTCGCTGGCTTCTAAAACTTTGGTCAAGAAAAACTCAGCCACGGCCAGCCTAAAGTCAAACGTCCAAAATGCTCGATCGTGGGCATTCTTGGAAAATAATTGCGAGCAATAGGTCGACCCTGATTGACTGCGTGCGCATTCATTTTCTCTCTGTGTGTGTGTCCACAGCGAAAGGGGACGCAAAGGCGCTTGCCAAAACTTGAGCTGGTTTTGGGTGCGGTAGCTCTCATTATTTGGTATGGAGCCCCCTGGCAATCCCCCAGTGTGCATTGTTGTGCGTTATCAGTGAACTCATCCATGGAACGTAACACTAATATGACGCGTGTGACCCGATGCTTTGCCACGCCAAAATAACAATACATCATCGCAATGTGTTACTCTCATCGCGCGACCAAATCGAATGCCACCCAATTACTTTTAATAAGCATTACGGTAATAATTACACCGCCGTACGACACTTTACGGCTCAGCCGAGCACGAAATTGAGCATTAAATGTGTAACAATTTTTGCCAGTAATGGTACGCACGGAGGCACGAGCCGGAGTGATACACTAACACCGCGCCGGTCACGTCACGTGTGCCCGCGTTGACGCTATCCTGTGGCTCAGTTGCAGGTGAGTGCGTCGGATCCATTAACACCGTGGCGTTGGGAAGACGGCCCAACGAGAATTCGTTTGACGGAGCCGTCCGGCTTGGTTGCCGTGCGTAAATAGCAGAGGCATTCCGAGCGAGTGACGTTACTTCCGCGCCAAAGTAAAAAAAAATGCCACTTTTTTTTACAAGCACGCAGAGGCCACACACCGAGCCTCACAGCATCGCTGGAATATACGGCACCTTTCGCGCTGACATTTCCTAAAGCCGGTGGGTAGTGCCTTGTTATTTTTTTATCAATATTTGTTTCACAAAATGTTTTGGTCGGGCGGGGGAGGGACGACGCCAGGTTGCGTGGGCACGTGCACAAAAGGGACATTGTTGTGTGGACGGCTGTTGTTACGCATTATATATTAATGCACTACACTAAAGGGGCCTCTATTCATGTGCTCACTGCATAATTTATTTAAGGTCAGAGAATGAGTGTCTCCATGTTAAACATTTCTACCAATGGCTAAATGATTATTAAAGGCGTCGTATACAAATATACTCAAGTAGAAAGGCACAATTAATACTGGCGGTATGTCTTTTAGTGTTTCGATTAACAAACAACAACAAAAAATAAAAAAAATAGGCTCAAGCCAGTAGCACGGTCCCAAAAAAAACATCTCATAAACACACCCCCAAGCAGCCCCCTCCCTTTTTTTTCCAACGGTGTCTTCAAAGAGGGCCGCACAACGTGTGCGAAGAACTTGCCAAGCTATGCCACAAGGTCACGATGCCAGAATACGAGCTTGCCAGCCACCTAAGGCAGCCTCTTTTCTCTGCAAGCCTTTATTTAACCCTTCCCCCATCTCCCAACTTGCCTACAACCTCCCAGCGTTGTGCCACTAATGCGTTCAAACACCAGTTCGCTATCATCATCTTCAGCCCTGGTTGATCCGCTGCTGGATGAAGGCATCCCCAAGTCTATGTCATCTCTCACGATCCTCCTATATTATACACTTTTCTATGAATGCATTTTAATTTTAAATGCACATTTACTATTTTATTCATATATATAACTATATTTCTAGCTGGGTGATACTGTGGCAGTGTCCGATTCACATCTGGAGGTCAACTCAGTCTATCATCTCAATGGGGTTGAAAAATTTAGTAACACTTTTAGCAACGTCCCCTGTGATTGTCTATACAAAGATTGGTTCCTCCCATGGGCATGGGATAATTCCCACCAATGGCTCAGCATCTGCAATCCAGACGAGTGCTGCTGAACGCTCGTTTGAATTTAGGGATAGACCTTGGCTTTTATTTTAGAAAGCCAAGCAAGTGAAATCACTTCTTCAATCTGCTGAGAGATTGTAAAACACAAGCCGAGTGGCATCACAGTCTCTCCACCTCCAACCCACGCTCTCTTCCAACCCCACCAACACCCCCCACCCCAACTAAGAAAACTCGGTTTGTGTGGTGTGTGTATTAATGAGCGACGTCTCTATATAATCCACGTCACGTGTGCATACCAACTCAACCTGAATGCGTTTCTTTTAACCTCCCACAGCACGTGGATGAAAATGTAAAAAATGTTAAAATTACCAATTCCAGCAGACCTTGGATCATGGTGTTAAGACAGCGACGGTAATTGCCAGGAGGTAAATTAGGCGGGCGATATAATTGGGGCTGTGGTTTTAATATTCATGTCGGGTAATTTCCTTCTACTGAATATTTATTAGTGGATTTCAAACAAAAATATCAACATCCCCACAACTGCGGGCCAGGCAAAAAAAAAAAGCTAAAGCAACCAGGAAGTGAATGCAAATTATTCTCTATCCTGTGACTCAAAATTAACGCGTGTCTGCCTTGAAATGTAAAACTTTAATCTCAATATTCCAGTGGCTGGGAAGCACAACGTACCCATCAATTTATCAAGATAAATATTTGCAACTTAAATACTTCTTCCTTATTAACGTTGATGCTTGCTTTTTTTGCACCACAGCGGTTCCTCGTTAAGACAACAGTGTGCACGTAGCGGTTGTGGGGACAGGAACGGATTGCGTTCACTCTCTTGCAATCACGCAAAAACACACATAAACGAAATTGGACACAGTGTTTACCATAAGAATGGCGCTGGTAACAGTGGGCCAGAAAGCACTCCTGTTAACAACAACCCCACCCCAAACCCTTTCACCCCAACACACATACACAGCCCTTAAATAACGTTGCCTTTTCACACCTCAACCCCCCCACCCCCTCACCACCATCCCTTCCCACCCATCTCGCACGATTCTATCTCACCCTCGAAAAATGCCTGGATCCAACGCTGACACGTGTAGCTTAGCATTTAAGCTATCAAGTGTGGCATGGAAGGGTGCTCGGTGAAGGTGGAGGAGAGAGAGAGAGAGAAGGGGGGGGATGGAGACGTCCTCAACTGGCAGGCCGATCTGAGAGGCTGCCACAGAGCGGACCGTGTGCCGTGTGCCGTTAAAAATAGAGAGGGGAGCAGCGACGGAGATTCCCGCAGCGCCGCCTTTCAATGTCACCTTTTTTATTTTGGTCTGACAGACAGAAATGGTTGTCTCCCCCAATACACCACCACCCCCATCCCCTTCCCACATCTCCCTCCTCTCCCCCCCCCCCCAATCAAACCGTTTGCGGGAGTTAAGGAGGTTTGCAATTTAGAAGATGAAGAAGAGAAGCCCCCGTGCTCGCAACGCGGCCGTGACGTGCCACTCCTCCCGTCCCCGATATTCATCACTCGGCCTGCAAGCTTCCACGGAACACGGTACACATTCTGATCACTATTTAGATCAACGCTCTGAAGACTCTTTCTGGATGTGTAAATGATAGCCGAGCTACACTGATACACGTGTGTTTCTTGCAATGTTTGCAAACTAATTATGTTATTTTCTCAAATTGCCATATATTGTCCATAATAGACGTGTTTGGGTTCGATATAAATGTGTCGTTAAAACCCGACACCACCCGACACAGCCAACTAGGAAGGGTTGTCACGTAAACAGAACGTGGCCAATTCGTTACTAGTACAGCACCTACCGGTGTGTTGGAGAGCCAAGCAACAACATTGACAAACTGAGTACGACGTTTCGCCAGTAATTACAACTAGCTTCATGAAGGGTGACAACCCTTACGAGGGTTGTCACATTTATATATTTACGAGATCTAACCCAAAAACCTCTATTATGGATGATATTGGTCGCGTAAGTCTACGTGTTAAACTGACAGAGATTGATTGAAATCATGAGAGCAAATATCTGTTTTGTAACAATTTTGAAAAGCAATGAAAATCACAAGGTCATGCATGCGGTAACACGGTACAGCTCGCGCGTTACGTAATCCCCATATTTTAAAATTGTTCTGGGTTATTCATTTGGATTGGGAACGAAAAAATCCGTTCGAATTAAAAATAAACTGTCGAAAGTAGCAATTTAGTTAAAATATGCTTTTGCTCGGCGCACAGCGGTTCCCCTGATGAAATCTAGCACCGCGCCGTATGCGGGAATGTACCATTGACTCGAAAAAATAAAAAATAAATCCTTTCCAATTCAAATGGCAACAAAGAGAGAAATAAAATGAGTGGAATTGTATATCGAAGCGGAGAGACAGGCCCGTGGCCTAGGGGGGGATAACCCGAATTTATAATATTTTAAAATACTCCGTACTTCAGTACTGTATTCTAACTTGTACTTCTTTCTGTAAAAATAACATCAACATATTCAGACGGGGCTTTGTTGACTTATCAACCATTGTAGCAATGTGCAGACGGCAGAAAAATGTGCATTTGCACACCTGATGAAGATTGATAGATAGTTTATCGGGAAGCCAATAGTGTTTGCGCAGAAATATAGTGAGGAGGCAATGTCTGCGTGTTTGCTGATGAGACCCAGAGGAAACTCCTCTCCCACATCGGCCTCAATAAGCATGAAGCGTCGAGCACGCTACCCAAAAAAGGCCTCGCGTTACGCAACACGCCCGCCCAGCGTGCACACACACACCGCGCAAAATTATTCGACAGTGTGGACTGGAACGGCTCGACTAACATCGATGCGGTCGTAACAAATTTCAGCCCCTTTTTGAAAACAAACATAAACTGCGTTTTACACAACCGTGGACAAAAATCGTAATGTTCCAAATTGCTCGCTGTGGGCGGATTCACAGCTACGCACACATTAGCATTTTATTAATATTTACGGAAGATACTTTTACGCGTAAACAGTGCTTATGCTGTAACGGTCGGTAGAGCACTCCGAAGTATTATTCCTTCGCCAGAGAGGCCAGGAAATTCCATATTTGTGGTTTTGGCGGGGGTGGAAAAAGGCATCTGAAAATTATTGCACAGGCGCACGCTCAAGTCCATTGGTTGAATGCTGTGGCATTGAACCAATGGACTTGAGCTCGAAATGCATAGCTTCCAGCTAGAACCGGGGATAGAAATGGCAGTGGGCACAACGCCATTTGCTCTGCTGTTTGAGGTCTAGCCAGCCGCACAATAAAACAAGAACACCTGGCTAATGTCATGGCTGGCAGATGAGCAATACCGTCGATGATAAGACCGCGGCAACAGTTATCGCCGATGAAAAATTACACTCTTCGTCTGCTCGGCAATGGACAAAGACGAACGATTGCAACTCCCAGCCGCTGCAGCCACCGTATATTATCTCTGTCGCCATACATAAACATCATCCGCTCCTCCTAATGCACAAACGTTGTGCTTATTGAAGGCAGTTGGACGGTCTGGCACGAAAGTAGCGCTGGTGACTTCTCAACTTTTGAATCCATGTGGCAATGGTCCGGGGCAGGGCGCGTGTTTCTAAATTATGTTTATGTGTAACTGACCCTGAATAATAATCATTGCAGCTTATATATCGCCATTCATAAAATCTCAAGGTGCTTTTACAGCAATGACAGTGGCGGACAGGAGGGGGGGGGGGATAGAAGTAGCTGAGTTAAATTACAAAATGCCTTCTAAAAGACAAATGTTTATTTGGCGGAATAATATATTTATCAGCATGGTTGGCTACTTAAAGAAGTTCAACATACATATTATATATCAACTTTCGATTTGCAAATCAACCAAACACGCAAGGCTGGTAGCGTCTCCGGGCAGAAATCAATCTCCAAAGTGACGCTGCGGTTGCAATCCAGAGTTTATAATCTCGGCACGGAAATGTGAATGTTGAGCAAGTGTCTTCATTCCCGTTGCCTCCGTTCACCCAGCAGTATACATGAGCACAGTTGTTCGATGGGCAGGTCACGTGTGGTGGGGTAAAGTCTCCCAGCTCTCTAGTTTGCTTTAGTTAGGCACGATCAAGCAATTGCAAAACTGCACTCCAAAGTTTACCATCTGTGTTTACCATCTGTGGGACATACCTTGGTGAACATCTTTTGGCAGTACCCTGTGGTCTACATTCTCCACGTCTCTGGATGTGTCCGTGGCAGCCTCTGCTTCGATTATCCATGGCACATCTGTGATCTATGGTCACATCACAGCTGTTCTCGTTCACATATTATACAATGTATTTTTTTTATGATATTATACAATCTGGTTTTTTTAGCAGCTGCCTATTTGGCCACAAGATTTCTGAAATCAACATGTGCTTCCGCAGATGCACTTCTCAGACATACTTCAACGAGGGGGTCATTTCACAATTGGGGTACACATCTCTATCTGTTGTTGTTGTTCTTGTATTTTTTTTATTTACTTAACTCGCAACCACTGTCATCGATTTCCAGCATATTCTGGAATTGATCACGATTGGATAAGAATGCAGGGTGGTTTGTCTCCTGCTCATTTCCCCGAGCATATAAGCTTCAAACGTTT
Source organism: Lampetra fluviatilis (assembly GCF_964198595.1). Taxonomy (NCBI): domain Eukaryota; kingdom Metazoa; phylum Chordata; class Hyperoartia; order Petromyzontiformes; family Petromyzontidae; genus Lampetra; species Lampetra fluviatilis. The sequence goes on along the minus strand of NC_136279.1, from coordinate 21,036,635 downwards.
TGTTAAAGCTCACATTTATGCAATATTTCATGATTATTGGTTCTTTCGGTAAAGTCACGGAGAAGGGAAATAATAAAATAATAAAAATAAAACATTATAAAATACAATTATCACGACGTTTCAGTCACAACACAAGCAGCCGTCCTCAGGTGAAGAAAAACAGCGTCCTAACGTCAGCTCAGTTTCTTCACCTGAGGACGGCTGCTTGCGTTGTGGCCGAAACGTCGTGAGAATTGTATTTTATTATGTTTTATTTTTATTATTTTATCATTTCCATTCTACATGAAATTACCGAAAAAACCAAGAATATGAATCCCTGCAGTCACGAAAGCTTTAAATCGAAATTTAATATTTCATGACTTTGTATTACTCCTGCAGATGATAAGCAATGTGTAATTTGATAACCTAGTGATGACTTCTGATGCTCAGCCATGAGCACAACAATAATAATAGTTGAATTTGCAATTATGGCTCAGTGTGGGACCAAATTGCCTGCAAGGTGTAGAAATAAAACAATATTTCTTGAGCACCATCATTAGATTAACTACGAGTAATTCTTAATCGTTAGTGACTCATGAATACTTCCTGATTGACTGGGATGGCTCAATTTATATAACAGCATTATCCCAGACAGGGAATGACTCCACACACCACAACTGGCCTTCCTGGAGCAGTCAGTGAGAGAGGAGGAGGAGGCTGTGTGCTCTGTGATTGTGGCTCTTAAAATGAGACTGAGTGGCCCCGACTTCACGCCCATCCCAAACCCTAACGCTCATATTAACTCTATCCGCAACCCGACCATAACGATTACCCCAACCCAACCCTAACTCTCATCCGAACTCTAACCCTATCCCTACCCTATCTCTATCCGTAATGCTAACTCTATCCCTAACCCAACGCCAACTCTATTCCTGGACAACGTAGACCCATGCTGTAAACATTGTATATGTAGTAATATATGATATTGATAACAGACAAATAATGGTATCAGAGTTTGGATATGTCATGGTGCAGAATAGTAGCAGCAATAACAATTATAATTATATATAATCGCTGATTTTGTGAGCGAACCAAAGTAAAAAAAACAGAAAAGACCTTTCATCCGATAGGTTTTAACAAAAATTGGATTGCTCAATTAGAATGGTGAACACAGAACCACGTGCAACACACGAAACCGAACACTGAAACTCAATCCGTGCATAATAAATGAAGGCTGTAGTATTCGTCTGTACGAGAAACCTTTACCATCACCTCGCGGCATTGCTCTTTGAGAACATCTCCCGTATATAATAACCCTGCAATTTCTGAATGAGGCCAGCCAGTTAAAATATTGAACTTCTTTCTTCATTTTCTCGTGTGTATACGAATGACGAATTGAAGAAACTGTATTGTATTACTTTCACGAGTACTATATTTGTAGGCAATAATGTTACGAATGACGCTCATACAAATGCATGCGACGAGGGCGTACACAACAGCACTCACAACGTAACATCTCAAACCAGAGAAGCTGTGCAATTCCAGCTGCTGCCAACTTGAATCTTGTGCGGTGGCATCTGCGTTCCTATAACAATGCTTCGGCGTGGGTTTCTTTATGAAATGTTACATTGCATGAACCCCATGTAAAAACTAAAAAAAAAATAAAAGCCTATCTTTCTTAATTAGCTCTTCGCAATTAAATTACTGTAATGATCTATAGCTTCATAAGATCCCAGTAAACATGCAACGTTGGGGTAACGTTGGAATGTTGGAACCGTTGGACCAACATTGGCCCAACATTCCATGTTTACGAGGATGCTCGCAATAAATGCATTTAATGGTGCACGTGAGATCTGATAGATTCATCTTCTTGGTTCTTTCGGTAAAGTCACGTAGAAGGGAAGTAATAAAATAATAAAAATAAAACATAATACAAAAAAATCTGATAGATTGTTTTAATTATATTTGTTGTTCAATATCATCTGCCGCCACTGCAGATGGCACGTGGTTCTGTTGGAAAAAAAAATACTCCGTATCGTGACAATTCGGAAGTTCAGAAGTTTATTTCGAGGGTAAGGCTGAGGTGGCGGGCAGGGGGGGTATGGGGGCAGGGGGGAGGGGGCAGGGGGGAAGGGGGGGGCAGAGGGGGAGGGGGCATGAGGGGAGGGGGCAGGCGGGTAGGGGGGCAGGGAGGGCAGTGGGGAGGGCACATTCGATGGGCAGGGTTAACATTGTTACATGTCAAGTAATGAAGACGACTTCAGTACCACATTGCAACTGAGGCTGATAATATTAGAGTGTGGCTGGTCTCCACAATATTGCGACGGTTGAAAATTGTCAGCAAGATGATATAGGAGCGTAATTTGCAGCGGTAATTTAATGGTGCTTTTTTGTGAAAAATGAAAAGAATAAGCGCTTGCCAGATGGGTACCGAAACCATGTTTGCACACATTATTCATTATTAGTATTACAACGCTGTAATAATGCGGCGTATGACAACACTTTATCAATTGCACGATATTAAGACAAACTACACATAAGAGATGCATTTGAATTACAGTTGATTACATCATTGGGTGATATGCAAAGTGACGTGTTACGTATTTATAACATACCACGGATAGACAAATAGCATCGAGGAAGCAGAACATTCTATTTTATTTGAGCCAAAGGAATTAATCTTTGCCGACACATCGTTTTACAATTTAAATACAGTTTATAAATATATATATAGTTTCGTGTACTAGGGGTGTGCCTATGATTTAATGCTGTAATGACACATTCAATAAATCAATTTGCTGAAGAATAAACCCCAATAGTACAAGACCTAGGATGGTTTATGACACATAAAGGCTGGCTGCTTCAAATGTGTCCTTCATGCAAGGTGCAAGTGGGGGTGCATGAGGCAAAATGGTGGGGGGGGGGGGGATTATTAAAGCACATGAGTGCCTGAATATCAGTGCATGGGACTCTGTGTTGGCCGGTAAGGTGTGTTGAAGTATTATTGTTCAATAAATGCAGAACAGTTTACTTCAATCATCCATATGACACGGCCTAATTAAAGTGCCCCGTTGCTGTTCTCACCTTGCCACAGGTGCGGTAACTTAATTAGACGACAATTGTTGCATTCGGTAACAGAGTTACGTCGATGTGCATATAAACTCTCCTCTTATCTCCACAGATGTGGGGCGCGTGACATGGATACGACTCTCTGTGCCCTATCTGAAAAAGTATTCGTGGAAGACATGAAGAATTAACCGCGCGACTCTTCTTGTCAGCAAGAAATGTGTGCTTAAGGGGATTAATGTTTTGCTTCCCAGAGGCCATTTCTACCGAAATCTTCAACATTATCATCATCATCTATACACTTCAGGACAAAGGCCTCCCCATCGTGGCGTAATGTTAACTACCTCGCCTGGTATACAGGAGGTCGTGGGTTCGATCCCGACCCTGATGCCTGAATGTTTGGAGTTTGCATGTCTCTCTGTCTCTCTCTCTGTGGTCACGTGGATTTTTCTCTGGGCCCTCCATCTTTTTACCTCCACAGTTAGAAATATGCCTTTGGAGTATTTGGCTGCTTAAAATTTCAGGTGTGGGTAGGTCCTCATCCAGAAGTGGATCGACACCATATATGAGCATGTGTGCAGTATTGAATGGTAAGGTGAAAAGGTGAAAATAAAAAAAGAGTTTATACTTCTGGACGAAGGCGTCCAGAAGTATGTCGTCTGCTATGCCATAATTAATATCTTGCTTCTGTGTGTGAGCAGAACTCATGGCTCCGTCTCCGTGGAGGTGGTCCTCTTGGGTGTGTTACATCATATTGACCGGTCATGGCCCACATGGCTGCCCACGTGTGTATGATAGACTACATAATCATGTAGCTACCCCATGCATATGCTAGGTTATACACTTTAGTTGTTCCATGTATAGCCCAGGCCTCCGGTAGACGAGCAATGCCCACATGTGCCCTCCCATCCTAGCCGAACAACACATCGGTATAAAGAAGGAATCAGGACAATTCTGTCCACTGGACCATCAGGCCATGATCCAAATGGTAATCTCGGTGGTCTGTATGGTCCCAATGGCAGCTCCAGTGATTCCAAGTGCATCGTTTGGTGGTAATGGTTGTTAGCCTCAATACCAGCCGGTTTGAAGCAGAATCACCACTGAAATTTTTTACATCACCACTGGCCTCGCATTTCAATGGAGAGTGCATTAGGCCAGCCAGACCCCATGGGATCCTCCGTCTTGCCTGAATGCCATGCAGGAATTGGGGAGAAATTGGGTCAATTCTGTCACGCGTATAACATTGGCCGGACATATCCACCGCGATTCCAGCTCACCGGTTTATCAACCAGCATCGCCACTGCAACATATGGCCGGTTTCCTGAGCAATACATTTCAATTTCAATTCTGCTCATTACCAGCCAGCTGTTATTGGGGTTCCGATAACCTCGCGATACGTCTCAATAGAGATTCTGCTTGATACCGTCAGCTGGTGTATCGACCCGAATAGCCATTGAAATGTATCGCATTGGCATCGGTGATACATTTCAATTAAGATTACACGAGGCCGGCCAGGCCCTCCGTAATGAATGCAGCGCCAGGCTCCACGCAGCTCGGCACCCCCACGGTTCCAAAATTCTGCTAAAACCACGATACCACTCGGAATCACATTTGATTCCAACAGTGAAATAATAATCATAATACAAGGCTAGCGATTTGGGAGGCAACCCCTGCTCTAGTGCATGCCTAATTCGTTTTTTGCTCACAGCAATGTAGCCAGAATTACTGCTAATATGTTGCCATGGAAGATCCGACTCAGGACTCGCCAACAAAATGTCACCTACAGCCCCAAAGCAACACAATAAGATGTTTTTTTTAAAATCAAGGCAGTAGAATGGGCTGTTTACAATATTGTGTGTGCACCTCAAACAAAAGGGCTACACATGATACACAAGAGTTTCACGTGCACGCACGTCGGAGAAAATGGCGCCCGAAACAATAGAAATCCCGATTCCCCCCAAACTCGTGCTGTTTGGTTTAATAACAACAAAGCAGAAGTGTGTGGGCACGAACTATCACACGCACGCACACCGTCTACGTCGCGTCACGTGCACGTGGAGGACACGGGGGGGTGGGCCCGTGCGAGAGCTGCCGAGGCCACCAAGCGCGCCGCTCAGTGACTGACCAAGTCGGCCAGACGGCTAAAAGTTTTACACGCAAAAGAAAAAACACACACACGCAAGGCAATGGCGCGATTACGTTGCAAACTCACACTCTCGAAAACGAGCTACCGCATTCATGCATCGACGCCCTCCGCCTCACCCCACTGGCTCTTTTTCGTGCACACTTCTACTTCGTCGCAAATCAGTGGGGCGGGGGCGGCACGCATTTACAACTCACCAAATGCTCACCCGCTTTCTGCGACCACCTCTCGGGCCCCCGTTCGGTGGACACATTCATATCAGCATCGGGCTTAGCAGGAAAGCACGTTGGGCGGACACTACGCCCCCTAGATGCCCCCCCCCCGCCCGCAATTTGCACCGAGTGACACGTGAAATGGTCCGCTATTGACTCAGGTTGGAGTCACAAAGGCAAGTCACCGGCAGCTGTTCATAAACGAGATGAGACCCAAAGCATGTGGGCCAGAATAGAGAACGCCCATTAAAAAAACAATACACGCACAGACGCGTGCCAATTTAATCTGTTATTTCCGACTGAATTGCCAGTTGGATGTTAAAATTGGACCCGTAATAAATTTCTGGAAGATAACATCGATTGATAAAATTGTGCACAGCAGTTGTGTCAATTACGTACCTTTGCTTTCTCGGTTGTTCATTTTGTTTTCCTATTCACATTGGGTGAACGAATTGTGTATGTATTAACAAATACAAGACAGGGTGGTATTTAAATTCATTGGCTCACAATCGAATTGCGCAAATGAAAGGCAATTCAGGAGGGCAACTGTCTACTTGAGTCGGAATGAATCCATAATGGAAGACTCACACGGTGGTTTTAATTTGCCAAAAATGCCACGTACCAAAGTGATTCCGTGTTTAAAATGCATTCATTGTAGCAGTGTTCATATCAGTTTGGCAGTGAAGTTGGTGGTGAATATATCATATTTTTTCGACAAAGACCAATCTTTTCAAAGGATATACTCGGTTTACTTTGCAAACGAATCTACTGGCGTGGAGCATAACGATGCATGCATTCATTGATCAATATAGATTCTTACTCTTAGGATGGATGTACTGTATTGCTAATTCAAGAGTAATAATTCGTTAGTTTATATATATTAATATATATTACGTGCAATAGGTTCACATGACAAACTTCAAAGACTACGTGTGCTGCCAATGTATTGTTGCTGTTGTTACATCCTTTATTTAACCAGGAGATTAATTAAGCCCATTGATGCACAGAATCAGCATTGCCTCTTGGCGACGGGGGTTACATCATACCAATCACCACATTGATAAAAAAAAAACAGAATTGATTCTCTAATTGCATTCCGACCGTGAATTGCGGCATTTCATCGAATTGCCACGAAGGTGAACTCTTTGACCTCTGGAACTCACGTCATGGTACTCAGTTTATTGACGACCTTGGAGGAATATGTATGTTGAACTTCTTTCGCAGCATACGTAGCCAACCGTGGCAACGGTTTAAGCTCGTGGTTAGAAGCTTGCTGCTATCTTCATAGAGTTGAGTCGTGTCCTGCGGTTCCTGGTAAAACATTTATTTCAGGTTTTTTTCTAGGGGAGGTGGACGTTGAATGCTCACAATGGCACGAAACCCCCAAGTGCACTCCATGCAATCCACACGACTTTGTGCGTTTTTGCATAAGCGACTGCGGAAGCTGGTAATTGAAGGGGGTTCAGAGGTCACGTCGCCCCCAGCAGATGGGGGGGGGGGGATGCACGTCCCACAGCGTGCAGACACCAAAACCCTCGCTCACCCTCACCGTAATCACTGTGAGTAGAGGGCCATTTCTCAAGGGATCACTCGAGAATGGCGAGATGCAGTCGCACCATTTTTTTCGCTTTTAACTTAAAATTATTATTTTTGTTCAAGGGCTTATTTTTTTTACCTATAATCATGGAGGGGGGGGGGGATTTTTTGTTTGGTCCCCTTTATAGTAATTTTTTAAAAACATTGAAACGCAAATAACGTACTCGAAGTAAATAAGCAAATGAAACAAAAAACAATTTCATATCGCCCGCTTTTATTTTTGTCACGCAGGGATTATTCATTGCGAAGCAGTAAAGCTTTGTTTGATCACGCTCGCGAAACATCACTAAGCTAAAATACAAGCAGCACGCGAAATGAAGTGGACATGCGCACATTCATCACCCAACCTCATTTATAAGTCAAAGAATAAATGGCGTTAGGTAATTTGAATTTGAACCACCAACGTTATTGGAAAGTGCAATTCCATGTCATTTCCCTGATAAAAAAAAAGCGTACAATAATGCCATCATCATTTGCTTTGAAACCCATTGCGTGCATGCCTCGCCCTCAGGGTCGCGATTCCCTTCCACGTTGCGCTGTCTGCAGTCAGCCACCCCCACGCCCAAAGGAGGAATGAACTCATCGCGCAAAGAAAGGCCACCCAATGTCAATCTGCGAAGTAAATTTGAAGGCCCTGCAGCTACTGCTCTCGTTCAATGCACGCGAAAAGCAGTCCCGACACTTGCCAGCGTGATGTCCGGGAGCAGGGTCAGTGCCCTTCCTGTTTGTGGGTCACAGGATACTCAGCACAATCTGAGGTGCATCTTTTTAGCATTTTTCTCGTGACACCAAACACGCTACCAGCCCCGGGGGTCGTTTGTGTGCGTGTACACGTAGACAAAATAACGGGGAGACCATGATACTCTCATCGTCATCGTCGTCATCATCAGCCGTGGCCGATCCACTGTCCAATAATAATAATAATCGGTTACGCAAGTCAGAAACTGTAGCCCTTTTCTCAATGTACTGCCGGATGAAGGTCTCCACACACCACGTTGCTCATAGGGGTTGTGTGACCGTACTTCACCATGCTGGTCAATGGAGGTTGGTGAAGGAGGAAGGCCACTGTTTTTAGCCTTGGTTGGAAATCGAACTCAAGTAGCGATATTCACATTGTACATAGTTCATTAACCGCAGTGTCATGGCTCGCATGTATGTATATGTATTTTGAACTTCTTTCGCACCGTACGTAAACAACAGTGCTCATCAAAGTCTATTTTCATCGTAACTTAGAAACATTTGTAAACGTATACATTTTAAATAAGGGTACAAACTTTTTGATCACGAAATATCCAAATATGAACCCGTAAAAATATAATTTTAAAATCTCAATTAAAAGTGTATATTTTAAACCGCCTCCGTTATTTGCACACGCAGTCGATCTTTACCAACACGCACAGCCGAGATGTAAAAATGTCGATCGTATCTTTCGTCAGCTGATGCTTAAGTTACTGCATCGTCGACGGGGAGAGGGAAGGAAGGGGTCCAATGGTGCCCCGCTTCATGTGTGGTCTCATCGCATGCATGCGATGTGGCCTGGCGCCATGCCTTCGTGAATTGTATCGGCTAAAACGGGCTACAGCAATCGGCCACAACTATTCTCACGAACGCAATGGTCTCCTCGTTAGGTGGCGACTGAAATCAGAAACGAGTAAAGCTTGCTGTACGAATTGTACATTTACGTTGTGAGCTTAAATGTTTCCTGAAAAAAATCACCAAGAAACGAATTCGAATTTGCCGAAGCTACGCTGTGCAAATAAGTCACTTTCATGATACTTTGAATGGCACAAATGCAGCACCCTAGAAGGGTTATTACCAAATGAGACACATATCTGACAAGACAAATATTCTACCCACAAAATATTAAAGAGTAGTGTGCAGGAATTAGCGGACAGTTTCGTAAACCACACTCACAGGCACACATGACCAGACACACGTGTGGCTCAGCGGACAACACGTGAACATGTGTTTGTACACGTACCTGCAATAATGCAACTCGCATTCACAAAGCTCCAGATATTTATTAAACTCGCGCCTGCACACACAAATGCACGCGTACAAAACAAAGATCCCCCGTATAGCCATAACAGACTTTTGGGGCAAGTGCTGTGAGACAGCACCTATGCAGGCCAGTACAGCTCACCAAGGGGTGGGTGGTCAGCACCACACCCGGCCTCCTTTGCCTTCCCAGTGGCGATGCTTACACACTGCATCAGGTACTCATATGAGGCTGAGTCGACCTAGGGGAGGCCCAGGACCGGTTCAGATAATCGTCATTGGGGTTTGGCCATTAGCAGGAATCGAACTCGGGTTGCCGGATTTCATAGAGCAGCGCGCTAACCGCTGCACCACCGCTCCCCACACACACGCGCACACACACACACGCGCACACACACGCGCGCACACACACACGCGCACACACAAGCACGCATGGGATTTCTCAACTGCCACATCTGGCACACAGAGTTACCGAGGGTCAAAATGGGAGTGGAGAGGGGGGTGAGAAAGTGAATAAGCGAAGAGAAATATAATGAAACCGGACATAAAATCAGATCTTTGTGCCCTGTGTTGCAGTGAAAACTACTGCCCTGCTTTTTAATATATAATCCACCCCAGGGAGGGGCTTTTCCTTCGCAACCACAACCACTTCAGGCGCAGCAGCCACTGTAGCCAAAACCTAACCAACTGGGGCTTTGATAACCACTCTCTGGGCCAAGTTCAACCGTTTATGGAAAAAAAATAAAAGAGCTACCAAAAGTTCACATTTTTCTATATAAAAAAACCTAGAATCATGAAAAGACTTGGACATATGACAACTGAAAAAAAGGACTGCTTTTGAAAAGTAAAAAAAAAATCCCTTCTCAATTCTGAGAGATGAAACCCAACCTATTATCCCGCGCGTGCCCACACTTCGCAACTTGCTTGAGTGTGAGCATCGACGGAATGAATAAGTGCGGCGAGTTTCAATACAGTTCCCAGTTCTACACCGGTCAGACAAGCCAGGACAAACATAGCCATGGCAATAACATCAGTTCTCTTCGTGCGCGCGGCGGCAATGTGCTCAGGAGCTGAATGCAAATGTCGAGGTCTGCTGGCCATGACGAGAGAGGGCTTCTGGAAAGTTCGTTCGTCTAGGTTTTTGCTCCCCGTCTGTGGACGGAACACAGACTGCAGCGGTTTAAATTTTGACTTAAAACGTTCGTGATTGCAGTAATTCATATTCTTTGTTTTTTTTATGAAGTGACTTAGATAGAAAATTTTAAAATTACTAAAAAAATAAAAAAAATAAAAAATGATGACGAAACATCGTGAGGTTTTTTTTGTACATTTTTTTTTATCTACGTGACTTTACCGAAAAAAACAAAAAATACAGTGGTTTAGTCTATTGTCCAAAGTTTGAGTTGCATGGCCACAATGGATGTTGCAGATTTCCTCTATAAATGGAAAAATCAAAGGCAATGTCAGTTTAATAGCCGTAAGATTGACATAAAATAATAGTAATCTCAAACACACTTGGACTGCAGAGTGTTGCTTTTTTCTCATAAAGGTTGTGATGCAGCGCACACGCGGAGTCTCTGCCTCCACACCCAGCACTGGAGGCTTTCTCGCACAAGAATGATAACAAAATGCCTCATCGCTCATGTATACTTCACCCCCACGGACGCAAATCGTCAGGCCCAATCGAGCACATGGAAATAGTAGATTCTGCTTGCGGTAGTTAATATAAAGTGTAACAATGTCCGGTGACATGTTCTTCTTCGTTGTATGGCTTATGTAGATGAAAGAGCAACAACTACGATTTCACACATGATCAAGCCAGATAACCGCGTGAGGAGCAGCAGAGTTTAAGGCTGTGATGTCTCCTTCATATATGTGGATCGGGGCATTTCGTCGTTATATGTTGTATGCGAGTGACGCAGCCTCAGCCAACAACATGCGGACAAAGTTGAAAGGGCTTAGTCTCGATAGATGTCCGCCTGAGTTCCTGTCCCGGGCTTTTTTATCCAAACTCTGATCGTTGTCGACGATCTTTCCTCATCGGCTTCACCACTCCAGCCAATCACCCTCTTCAATCCGCTCAAACGGGAGTCCAGCGGACTGGCGATTTGCGCTTTGAATTTGGCAGGCTCTCACCCTTCGAATGCCCTCAGCCAAAACAGATCGCCCCGTGGTTCACCAATCAGGAGTACGCTCAGCGGCCAGTCAATGAAGATGAGCGGGGGAGGGGGCTCATACTCTCAGCTAGTACGTACCTCAGCATGTGACTGCTAGCCAATGGGAATCGAGCGCTCCGTATTCAAACAGCAAGGTCATGAAACTTGCTGTGTATTTTATATTATTAATCGGCTACACCTTCCGTCATCCCTACATGAGTAACATGTGCGCTATTTAAGTGGAACGCTTCCTAAATAACAATAATGAGCAAACTAAAATGTCCTTTTAAGTGACCGTTAGGTTTCAGTGTCGATATGGGTGCGTACGAGACGCATGACTGTGGCTCTGTTTTAACCCAGCATTCCAAAGATCCTGGAGTCAAGCCTCCTCTGGAGTGAGCGTCAATTGGCATGAAGCCCCTTTGAGGTGGAATGAAATTGGTTTTCATTTTCGGCGGGCGTGGTGTTCTTGGATCAGTCACTTAAATGACAGCCAAAAAAAAGTGGCAAAAAATACTTAAATGTACCCCATGTGTTCACTTGCTTCAGCCATAACCGTTTTTAAGGTGCAGGGTTTGAGGCGATTACTGAACACATTTTCTACAGCAGGTGAAGCATACCCTGTAAAGGTCATGGGGTCAATTAAGTGAGTCCCTTGTGAGAGGTTTGTAGTCTGCCTGTCATGGGCTCTTCCCAAACCTGCTTATCAGTAGGACTGCTTCTGACGGCTAAAAACAAAACTAAACGAAACTATGTTTTATTTTAGCAGGTACGGTCCACTGAGCTATTTAGCTCTTTTTCATGAGGACGTGGCCACAAATTATAACTCAACGAAGTGGCTTATCATCATGTGGAAATTTATAGCAGCCAAATACTCTAAACGCATGTTTCTAAACATGTGAAAGGAGAAAACGGAGGACTCGGAGAAGAATCCACGCGACCACGGGGATAACATACAAACTCCAGATATGGAGGTGTCAGGGTTGGGATCGAACCTATGGCCTCCTGTATACCAGCTGAGGTAGTTAACATCTCGCTACCGTAGCACTCAACTCGGAACTTCTGCCAAAAAAAAATTGTCAGGAGAATGGGAGAATCCGTTTTTTCGGGATGTCCATTGTTTATTTTCTCCGCCATTCATAGGCGCCTTTTAACTCAATGTGGTCGATAAAGAATGGTGGAAGATGATCAAAATTCGGAAAATAATTAAGCGATGTACACCTCATCATAATTTACTTATTTATCTGGCAAAGCCACGCTGAGTCGTATGACTTCCAAGCGGGTCAACACAGACACAACCTCTCCCTTTACTGAGATTGAAGTGCCGAAGATGAGCTTATTTTGAGATATAATACAGTTCCCAATCAAGGGTGCACCGCATCCTATGCCGTGGCAATGTTTGAGTCCATTCAGCCACGTGAATCACGTTGGGCTGCCTTGGTATGTAGAAATATAATAATAATCTCCAGCCCCTGTCAATCTTGCCACGTTGGCAAGATGTTTGCTATCTCACCTGGTACAGTGAGGGGAAAAAGTATTTGATCCCCTGCTGATTTTGTACGTTTGCCCACTGACAAAGAAATAAGCATTCTATAATTTTAATGGTAGGTTTATTTGAACAGTGAGAGACAGAATAACAACAACAAAATCCAGAAAAACGCATTTCAAAAATGTTATAAATTGATTTGTATTTTAATGAGGGAAATAAGTATTTGACCCCTCAGCAAAACATAACCTAGTACTTGGTGGCAAAACCCTTGTTGGCAATCACAGATGTCTGACGTTTCTTGTAGTTGGCCACCAGGTTTGCACACATCTCAGGAGGGATTTTGCCCCACTCCTCTTTGCAGATCTTCTCCAAGTCATTAAGGTTTCGAGGCTGACGTTTGGCAACTCGAACCTTCAGCTCCCTCCACAGATTTTCTATGGGATTAAGGTCTGGAGACTGGCTAGGCCACTCCAAGACCTTAATGTGCTTCTTCTTGAGCCACTCCTTTGTTGCCTTGGCCGCGTGTTTTGGGTCATTGTCATGCTGGAATACCCATCCAGATCATGGGTTCGATCCTGACCCTGACGCCTGTATATTTGGAGTTTTTATGTTCTCTCCGTAGTCGCGTGGATTTTTCTCTGGGTCCTTCGGTTTTTCCCTCTACATTTATGAACGTGCATTTGGAGTATTTGGCTGCTTTAAATATCCACATGATCAGCCACTTCATTGAGCAGCTATGTAGCTCAATCGGTCTTACCTGGTAAAATAAAAATAGTAAATATAGTATATTAAGGCCTCTCCAACACCATGTCGGTCATGAAAGTTGTTTGGCCATACTTCACCAACGTGGTGAGTGTCGGTTGCTAAAGAGAAGAGAATAGGGCTGGTTCAGACATCACAGACAACTGATGTGTGTTAGCCATGGCCAAGAATCAAAACATCATTGTTAAATTCATAGTGCAGTGTGCTGACCACCGTTTCACCACTCCAGCCATGTGTGCTGTGCATGTGGCTACTATATATTCTACTGGTCACTGGTTAATCGGGCCCAGGTGGACCTGGCCCACAAGGGACGTGGTCCTGTCCCCTGCACAATGAGCTAAGCAATGGGTAAGACCTGAAGCCATGTAGCAGTGGGTCTCTGGAGAGCAAAATCATATGCCGTGGCACAGCTGATAATGACCATTACAGGTCTGTGTGCAATTACTGCCATCACACCGAAATAGATTTTTCAACTTAAAAATAATATGCCGGAATAATTATATTACAAAAAAATGAGTAAGTACAGCACAGCAGATGCTTTTGTGGTATAATCGTTAGCACACTGGACTTGCAATCCAGAGGTCGCTGGTTGCATTTGATCTTCAGTTTCAATTATCGAGCAAGTTTCTTAAAGCCTGCAACCTCTGTCCAGCCGGTCGTACGATTGGAAACTCCAGTCAGTCGATCGGCAGGTTGGTGGGGTCACGTGTGGGTACTCCCACGTCTTCCGAGATGTCTGTCTGGCGTAGATGAGTAGGCTAAAATACCCTATAGAGCAGGGGTCCCCAACCCCCGGGCCGCAGACCAGTACCAGTCCGTGGCCTGTTAGGAACCGGGCCGCACAGCAGCAGGAAGTGAGAGCGGTGAGTCCACGCGTGGCCCGCCCCATTACTTTATTTACCACTTCCATCCGTGCCTCTTTCCGCACTGCCCACTTGTCTCAGTCACAGTGTTGGTAAGCCCACAAGCTGCTAACCCCTAGTAGCCAAAATGAGTAAAAAAACAAACGTCGCTGGAGAGCTTCTTTGAAAAGGGAGAAAAACCCAATGATGACCCCCTCCCCCATCCGTGAAAAAATTGTCTTCCACGAAACCGGGACCTGGTGCCAAAAACTTTGGGGACCAGTATAGAGCTCCCTCTCATGAAGGCCCTTCTGCCAGAAGTGATATGAGCAAGTAATTGCAGGGCAGCCCATTCAAGATCTACAGGCAGAATTGTTTTAACGAAAAGTCATTAAGTTAATGACACACATACACACTGCAGAAGTAGAAAAACACCAGAGTTCCACTTGGTGCTTCGGAACATGTAAGCCATAGGCTGCTGGAGAGATGGAGCTACCTGGATGATTCGTGCCACCAATCCCACCGTCTCTTAACCACCCATCTCAACAACAACGAACTCTTCACGTTTTACACACCCCGATGTCTTCCATCCCTTGACAAATCCTGGCTCTGCCCCAACCCATTGACAATCCATCAGGCTGTGCAGTGCTCGTCCTTACATTTCAACTCGAAAAGGCACCGCGGTACCTTCCTCAGTGAGGAGTAACCAAACCAGTTCCACCTGGCCCAGAGAGACAATACAGCAGAAGGAGTTTCCCCACAGTGGCACGGATGAAATGCGTGACACCCAGACGAACCGTAACATACGTTACAATATATCATAACCAAGTCAATTATTCGACGGTCAGTAATAGTCACACAACACGTGTTCGCGAAGCCTGAAATAAACCATGTGTTGCGCGCTGACACACCATCCTTCTTGCTAAGACTTGTATTTATATTATATGAATTAGAGATGAGTATATGTCTACAATTTTCCACAGCTGGCAGAAAGCGAACAGCGAGACAAACCCAAACAACGCACAACACGCTACTGCGGGTGGGGGAGGGTGAATCATACAGCAACCTGGGTTCCATTCCCATCCATGGCTATCATTGTCGGGTGATATCCTAGCCAGTCCTGGGTTTAGCCCCTTCTGACTTCCATCAACCCGTACTGACCAGCATGGTGTGGTATGGTTAAAGAACCCCCCATGGTAGACTCAGCATGGGGAGGCTTTCATACAGCGATGGATTGACGAACGCGATGGAAATTAGCATCATGCACAGACTGGGCAGAGAAGAAAAAGCAAACAAATCAGAACCTTTCCAAAGTTTGTTCTGCTAATATGGCAACAGGACATTTAACGTTGACACTGACCGAAAAAAACGTTCAATTCCACAATGACAGATGCGACTATTGGCCAGTGAACTTGGCAAGTGGTGGCCACAAATTCAGGGTCCCCTCGCACCGACAGAGCCAGCTCCCAAATCTCGCAAAGCACCCGCGTGCTCACAAATGTGGCACGCACAGACGCACGCACACACACACGGACGCACGCACGGACGGACGGACGCAGGAATGCACACAGGCACACCCAGACGGGCATAATACAGCAGCATAACAGGCATCCTGAGAAATGTGGGAAATGCTTCATTCGAGGAGGCAAGCACACGCGTGTAAAATTATACGAGCGCGCACATAGGATGCACTGGCACACGCAGGCATCTCCGACCGCGCAAACACCAATGGGGCACAGGGCACGTGCGAGTATTTAGTCACGTGCGCACACGACCGCACGCAGCCACAATTTTCGCACGCGGGCTTGCACGGAAGGCTACACGAAGGCCACGGATGCACAAACATGCGAGTAAACATCATGCACATAAGCCAGCGAGCGCATGAGCACTTACGCAGCACAGCACTCGTACTCACGCACACACGCACGCGCGCGCGCGTGCATGCAAACGCATAAACACACTTTGCTGCTTTGACTGCCACTTTCCCATCTCAGGGGAGCTGCACCGGCCTAAACCGGCGAGCTGTAAGGAGATGACTGGACCGCGTAGGCACGCGGTGTTTCCTGGCCAAGGCCCCCTTTGTGCACACACGCGTGCACTCGTACAGCTGCTGCAGAGTTCCCAGCTATTGAAACGGTGCCTACTACACATCAAGGGGCACCGCAGGGCAACACGCCACATTAATTGGCAAGCATTGTTTATGATTGCCTTGTTGCTTTTAAAATCCATCAAGGTGATATAATTTAATGCCTCCGCCGGCATGGGGAATTATTCACGGAAACTGATGATTAATTTTGAAACGTGTTTGCACATTAAAGGAGAACACTCGTGACATATTGTAAGTGTACACATGGTTTTCACCACCGCACATTGAGGGCCTCTCTCAAAGCAGTGGTAATTGTCAAGGTGTGGGAGAGTGAGTTTAATGCAGGATTTGCAATGCGCTTTGTTGAAGGTCTGATTAATGTAGCTGCAACCTTACGTTCCTCTGACCTTTTTAGAAATCGTACAGGCAGTGACAACGTGCTTCTGCGCACACTGCTTTGTGGGCGGCCTCAACACGGATTTAAAATACATTTTCTTCGAGCCGGCGCAAAAAAATAAAGTTGGCGTTCATGTGAAAATTAAAAAAGTACGCTCCATATTTTATAACGACTGAAAGTTTGAAAGCCTTTTCTTTGATGTGATATCCTTGTTCAACACGTGCATTTCCAATGTGACAGCTGCAGCATAACATTTCAGTCAACCGTCTGGGTCTTGTAACCAACTCAAATCTGGATATTTCCGACACTTGGT
This sequence comes from Lampetra fluviatilis, assembly GCF_964198595.1. Classification (NCBI taxonomy): domain Eukaryota; kingdom Metazoa; phylum Chordata; class Hyperoartia; order Petromyzontiformes; family Petromyzontidae; genus Lampetra; species Lampetra fluviatilis. Next base: position 21,019,596 of record NC_136279.1, on the reverse strand, counting down.
GCGTGTAGCATTATTATTATCGTCGTTTTTTCCGCAAAAACCTCGGTGAGTCTCAATACTTTATCAGGAGGGTCCTGCGCCAAGTGTTCGCAGTGCGTAGTGAGTGCCCCGTGTGATCCCAACCGAGTAATTCGCAGGAAATTTGTTTTTGTTTTGCAGCACTGGGAAGTTTGACCAAGAAGCAGTTACCATATATTGTTTTTTTTTTGTTAGCTATGGGAGGAAGCAAGGGAAACCCAGAGGACCCCCATGTAGAACAGGGGGAGAACATACTACATCCATTCCGGAATGGGGCCCCGAGCTCAGGAATCGAACCCAGGTCTCTTCATGGCATGTGGCACGCGCGTTACGACTGCGCCACCCTGCCGCCCCTGTAATGAACGCAGATCATTTGTATAAGCCTCGTGCATTTGTCTCATCGACTTCTCAAGGGTATGAGCCACCCAAGTACATTCTGTAAGTGGCGTTCCGTAAATGGAAATTGGTACGTATGGAGTCCCCCCCCCTCCCCCCTACGTCATGAAAATCAATGCACCTCACTTTACGCAGTAATTAACTTTCCATTTCCTGATTCTCTTCGACGTTTGCATCCCACTGCCAGCCAAAAAGGGAACGGACGGGAGGAAGGCGGATCATAACCCTGACCAGAAATCATCTAATCACGCACCACCCCAGTGCTAACCCCTGCCAATAGTCTGTAACCTCCAATATGGCTACACTTTACTGCAGCAATGCCAGGCCGAGCGAATTGTTCTTTAGGAAATCTCGAGCTAAAATAAAGGCCACGTGTTCATATATATACGTACCCCGAGGATACGCACTTATAACCTCTGTGGCTGAGCCGATATGAACCGCTACAGGCCGATTTTCTACAAGCCAATAGTTGGCACATTGTGTTTAAATACATGGAGCCGCTATGCACAACACATCCTTTGTACTGACCGTACACCCGGCAGTCAATAACTCAACAGTGGACAATGCTGCAGATGGCGAACTCGGGGGGGGGGGCGGGGTGTGCTGTGGAAAAAGAGCCTGCGTTTATTGGGCCAGTGCCTAAGGCACCCCGGTCTAATCAAGTTACGCTCCGGCTTCACAGATAATAACGGGCCCGCGCGTAGATCAATGTCCAGTTTTCCCCTGACATTCGGCGATCGGGACACGCGGGTGGGGAGGGAGGGAGGGAGGGGGAGGAGAAAATGAAGGCCCCTAGCAGCGTGTCGTGGAAACAAATTCACGGCGCACTCAAGCGGGCCCGGGCACACGCGCCACGAGCTCGCAAAGCGCCGCCTTCCTTGGACACCGGCGACGAAGCTTCGAGACGGAAGCCAGCAGAGGAAAAAGGCGACGATGTTATGATTTAAAAGAAAACAAACAAACAAAAAATCCGTGCCAAGGAAGGCGGCGGTGGACTGCGACGACGCGGGTGTTTTTTTATTTAAGCGGTCGCTCGATCAGCTTGCGGGTTTGGCAACGAGCTGGCGAGAATGTAACCACACGCAAAAAAAAAATCAAAATCGCGCTATTTTGTCTTCAAACGCAGACCGCGAAGACGGGAAGACGCATGAAGCGGCTCTCCGCCGCACATCCATTCTTCACCCCCGAACTCAAGGGATGCTCCCTGACACATGCTCCAGATTCACCCGTCCCAATTGCAAGATGATAAAAAGGGAAGCTCAACTTAATCACGCGATGTGTGGTATCCGCGCGTTGAAGTTGAGTCCTCTCTGCTAGGGCACGGTGTCGCCAATTTATCTTGGCATTCGAAAAAATCGCGAGACTTTTTCCCCTTTGATACAGGGCTCTTTAAAGTGGGTAGTCGTCCCCCGCCTCCTCTCAAGCCAACCCCCTCCTTCCCAACCCTCTCCTGGCACCCCCTATTCACCACCCCCCCCCACTACCAGATCCACTTCCCTCCCTTTCTTTCCTCCCCCCCAACACCCAGCCACCCCCCACAAAGCCTCCACTCGCCCCTCCCCAGCAAGCTAAACAGCTCACAAAGGCCGCCCTCACTGTTGCTCTCCCCTCGGGATCTGTTATCTGCGTTATTTTTGGGGCCTCGACTGCAGTGCAGGCGCGATGCGGTGCGCTTCGATGGCCGGCTTGTTATTACTCTCACTGTATACGCAGCCCCCGCAACGAGTCTGAGATCCGCGAGGGTTTTTTTCTTTCCTGTTGCCCTCTTGCCCGGCATCCCATCCCTTTTGTGCTCTCTCCGAAAAAGCCACCCCCCCCCTCCCCCCCCAGCGGTTTTTGAAACCCACAGCGCGCGCGCCAACGATAAGGTAATGACGGTGAACAAATGCGGCTGACGATCGCTCGGCCTCACACCGTTAACTCTCCGTTGTGTTCAAACTTGCGATTGAAACCCCGAAAGGAAACACACACACACACAAAAATCGCACGGGGCGGAGCGGGCGCGTGCGTCGGATGCTCCGTGAACAGAAGGCGTGAGAGCGCGGCACGCAAAGGCGTGGGGAGGGGGGTGGCGGTGGTGTGACCTCAGTTGGGAGGGAAATAGAAGGTAACAAGTAACGCAATCTCTCGGGCTAAATCAGGAATCCGGAGAGCAGCGTTTCCATGGAGGGAAGACAAATATACGTGGCGGGCACACCCTTCCCCAGCCCCGTGGAGCCCCCCCCAACCACCCACCACCGCCCTATCAGCCACGACACCCAAGTTGGTAGTCAATTGACCGCTTCTCCCTGCCACACACTCACTGTCTGCTCACTCACCCAAGTTGGCCATGCCAAACGAACGCCCAGTAACTCCTGCCCCCCCCCCCCGGCCAGAAACGACCTATTAATCGCTGCAAAGTAGCCGCCTGTCACATGCTGCTGTAGCGATGCCTCGCGACGTTTCCCACCGAGTGAGAGAGAGAGCCTTCAAAAGCGCCCACCCCCTCCGCCCCACCTTGCTCCAGAAAGAATGAGACCGTGGTGGATCTCACACCTGGAGGGATGCGAGTGGCCGGTCACACCCTAGGTGAAGTGGAAAAAAAAGAGAGGGAATAAATGGTGGCAATAAAAGCGCTTGTTGAAATATATATGTACTGCACGAATCAGGATACAAGTGAAAATCACCCGGCGTGAAACTAAGGAGGAGGCGTGAGACTTTGATGAATGCATTGTGTGTTATTTGTCCCGCTGCTAAAGCACCGCGTGGCCACGGCGACGGTGGAAAAGGTGACATTGATCCTCCGTTGGCATCAATTGGCTCGGCCGTGGCATGATTCACGGTCCCGGTGCACTTGGCATTAAGTGGCCGGAGGTGATATTACGGACGGGACAAAAGAAAAAGCTGTGAAATGCAATGTTCTTCACGAGAACTTGTGAGCGACCCTTCAGGTTTTGTGTGACAGCAAAAAAAATAAGTAACCCGCTGCCAATTCACTGCAGGGGATATCTTGGGCTGGTGCAATGGAGCATTACATTATTATCTAAATGCAAACCGCCCTACATTAGCAAAACAATAGGGTATCAGTAGATTACACCGCATATTGTGGGTACACTGAACAAATAATTCAACACAACACGAGGAATAGAATATCAAGTCCATTAAAACAGTGAATCTTCACTTAAGTTGCTGATATTCAAAATATATACATACATGGCTTTTCGCGACCGACATTATTAATCACAATTGATTTTCGGGTCAGAACCCGTGCATAAACAAATTGTGTTGTACAGCCTCCTCCACCCGACACAACCAGCCGATAAAGTTGTCACGTGAGCAAACGTGCCAGTGTACGACTGCTTCAGCAGCACCCACGTGTTATAGGGAGACGATCCACAACGTGGGTCTGGTGAACGAGGGTGCGCGGCACACATTTTACTCAAAAAAGCAAATCATTATTTTTTATTGAAAATATAAATTACAGTTCAATTGTGAATCTCGCGTAGATGAAAACAGCCACAGAAATGCTGCACATTTAAACCCCCGTTTGCTATTGCGTGATAAGAAAGGCACATTTAACGCTGGATATTATTGTGTGTGAGCTGTTTGCCATGCACTCGTAAAACCGGGACTTGTTTTTTGACAGTTCCTCCCAAATGGAATCATTGGGATATTAATGGCAGTGTCAAAAACCTTCCCTGACCTTGAGGTTAGAAAAAAAGCCTTGAAAAAAAATGTGGGCCCTTCATACGGAAGAAGCCCATATCAACAGGATACTCATACAAATGAAATACTTCTCCCTCTCAAAAAGCCAACGATTCACAGAACGTACACTTCCCCGAGGTGGCAGTTGTCAACATTACGCTGTTATTCAAGTCAGGGCTAGATAATGTAATGGAAAACAAAGTTTGGGAAATTGTGTCCACTAGGAACATTTCTTTGCGTCTGTGTAAGTACTTGTGTACCAGGATGTCCTCAAGGGAAGCGTCTGATGAATGTAAAAGTACAAAGCACAAATGCCACTAAGATCTTCAGACACGTTATAAGCAAAAGCACAGCTGGGGACATATCATTTATCTTCATGTACATTAACTAGTTTGGGAAAAAGTGCATTGCGCCGGATGCATTTCTAATAAATTGCACGTCCTGTGTTGTGTGACACGCTCTTCATTTACTGCAGTAGTTTCCGTTTATCGCACATTCGTGTGCACGCACATTCACTCTATACTCGGGCACATGCATTTAATTGTGCCGGTACATGTGTATGTGTGCGTGCGTGTATGTGAGCGCGTGCGTATGTGTATGCATGCCACTGTGGGGGGGACGGTATTGAAGTGGTGAATGCACTGCACTATGAGCCCCGGCGACCAAAGTTATATTTCCGGTCACGAACAACAACAGTGGCGAATGTTTTAACCGGTCCTGGGTCCTCCCCCTAAGTCGACTCGGCCTCAAATTAGAACCTGGTGCGGTGCGTAAACATCAGCAATTAGGGGACACAGAGGGAGCCAGGCGTGGTGGTTGTTTGTGCTTGTCCTCCCCATGACAGCGCGTGTCCTAACGGAGTGTTAAAAGGCTTACATGGCGGGGGGCGGGGGAATCTTCGTCTTTGTTGCGCGTGTGACTCCTGTGATGTTCTCATTAGCCACGAGGCGATTAATACCTCACGGGAGATGGGAGATGCGCCGCAGAGTGGGCGATAAATCACACGCTACTCCCGGCAGGGGAGCCCGATTTGAAAACTAAAACAACGGCATCCCTTAAAACACTGCTTGGGCGCCAATGGAGGGCGACTCCCCGTTTTATCTTCATCATCATCATCATCAGACCCTCGTCAGATGAGTACAAAGTAGCTTTCCATTTGAACACATTCCAGCAAGAGCATCCTGTGCCTACAGTTTAATGTTGACAACAAAAATAAAAGACCCGAGTGAACTTCGCAAAAAGCAATCTCGAATACCTACATCTGTGGGTGCCAATGAGAGACTTGTTCAGCTTTGTTTTTGGTTTTAAAAATCCATTTTGCTTGTCTTTCCTTTTTTGCGAAATGCCCAGATTCTCCCAAGAAGCCACTGCATTGGCAACGGCTCCAATTTATGTGGGCAATGTGATGACAGTGTGGCTGGCAGGTCTTGTGAAAATCACGTAAGAAACACAACACATTTTTTTGAGAAACCCAAAAAAACGCCCGGTGTCGTAAAACACAGCCGTACTTCACTGCGTAAAACGGGCATTTTTGCTTTCCCAAAAAAAGATTAATCGGTTCATTTCATGTATTTGCACTTAATTTTAACAATATTTTCAATCATACCATAAGGCATCACCCGAGACTGACCTGCTGCCCGCTAACCAGGTTTGAGCCAAAGATGGACTTTTCATCTCTAATGGACCAATCATTTCCACATTGATTGCTTCTTTCAATTAATCACTACAGTGCCCGCTGCCCATTGATCATCATATACCACTGTGTGTATTTGGCAGATTAATGCACCGACATCCATTAAATGTGTCAGTCGGAAACTCTTTGAGCAATGAGTGTACGCAAATAGCTATTTGTGATGCACCCTGCGGACATTACCACCACGAGTCTGTGACATCCTGGAGTCTCTTCCACTTTGAGGATAAAGAGGCTAAATGGCAGACATCGTACAGCCCATCGCATTTGCCGTTCTAGTTTTATATACCGGGCGTCTCCCACAGAGCATCACGATTAATTCTAAAGTCAACACACATCTACCCATGCTGAAATGGCCCTAGACATCAGCATTCCCACACACACACACTCAAAGGGTTGGAGTTTTGTTTTACTGAGACACGTTAATTAAAAAGTGAAATATAGCATTGCAGTACTTTCATGGGCCATGACATCTAGAACTGCCATTGCAGAGTTTAATAAACTAGGACCAATGCATTATGAGCTATGTATCGTAACATTTGTAACTGGTGTATTCAACATTGCGGTGTCCTTAACAGCAGTGTGGCTTCTGCAGTGGCACGCCACCATTGCTGTAGAGAGCTGGGTTATCCGGTTATTTCAGTAACGATTACTACACAGATTATCCGTTTGATTACACTAGTTAATCGGATAACTCGATTATATTGTGGGGGGGGGGGGGGAGAAACAAAAACAAATCTCACCACTTCAGACTCTGCCTTCTCGACAGACCTGTTCTCCACCTGAAGACGGCTGCTTGCGTTGTGGCCGAAACGTCGTGAGAATTATTTTATTATGTTTTATTTGTATTATTTTATTATTTTCCTTCTACGTGACTTTACCGAAAGAACCAAGAAGATAAATCTCACCACTGTTTCTACATGTGCCGCTGGACGGGAGGTGATGGGCAGGACTAAGTGACATCATTGGCGTCGTGAAGCACATCACGCTGGGCATGGCTTGGAGGGGGGCTTTCTAGCCTTTTGGGAAGGCAGGATGTGGGGATGGTCCTAGATCATAATTCTTGGCCTATGAAAAGTCTTAATCAACGAACTGTACCAGCTGTACATGACAGTCACATGCCTTGTCGTGTGTCGGTCACGGCGGTTGTTTGACCACTGAGGTCAGTGAGGGTTAGCGAAGATGCTGTCTGTATCACAGTGAAATATCAAAGAATGCTGCATTTAACACAGTTGTATTAAGCTTGCAAGCAATGTAAGATCAAATATCACATTTTTGGCCGACTATTGGTGAACATTCTCAACAATGTATCAGTGTATCTTGATTTGGCCCAAAATGTCAGAACTCTGTGTGGCAATGCAAATGTTACATGTCAATTATTTTCACAAAAATACACCTTACAGCGATCATAGATTATACATCTCCCATGTTCGTTTCATGTTTACAGTTATATATCTAGAATGTTTAATTTTCAGTTTTTACTCTGCTCTTTCAGACTCAGGACTCCATTGACAAAGAGATTATTGATCTAAATTTGACTTACCAGTTTACAAATGAATGTTTACTGCCACTAAATAAACGAACAAATACAGTTACAATCAACATTAAAGGTCTCTGCCCAAACAAGCAATGGGGTGGTGCTTAATCTGTGTAGGTGGCCTTGAATTTCAACATTCTCACGGTACGGGGTCAGTTTCCCTCTATAAATACCACCTTTGATTTCCCACAAAGCGATATTTACCCTAGAGGGATGATATTGTAAGTGGACCCCTGGCCAGGATTTGAACTCATATCACTCCGAATATAAGCCACGAGCCGAAACCACGGCCTCACCCGAACCCTGCCCATATGGCCATGCTTGGGACTCATAAGCTCATGGGGTAAGGTCCTCCAGCAGCCGAGCAATTCTCCTGGCAGGGTGTGAAATTTATTTTCCTTTTAAACAGCGCCCAAATGAAAAACAACAGAGCTGCATCTTTTGCTGATACCATAAAACATAGGTTTCATAAATTCCACTGTGAGGTGGATTGTCTCTTCGACCATGTGCACATGTTATATACAGCCATAGTATATGCATGCTGACAGTATCCATATGTTGATGAAAAATGCACTTGCCCTCTATTAAAATATTCAGACGGAGACTTCCTGCACTTCAATTGTCCTTGTTATTTATTCAAACTAAAACTATTGCACTGGTGCGGAAGAAGAAAAAACATGATCAAGGCTGAAAACTAAAACATCTTGCTGAACGAGTGCAAATGCAAACATTGCACATTTTTCAACTGAGGTAAGAAAAAAATCCAAGCGTATATTGATGAAGGCATGCGGATTTGAAACATTTTAAAATTGATTTGTGTGAAATTTCTCATGCTTTTGCAGAGCTTACAGAGTTGTACTCGTATGGACTATTTGTGCATTTATTGTGTGAGCCATAATAATGGATACTCATTATTTAAGTCTACAGTAATAATAGCACGCAATTAACAATTTTAAGATTAACAAAATGTGCGTACATTTTGTTTAAATTTCCCGGCGTGCAGTAAAATAATTACGATGCGATCGTCAGGTAATGGAAACCTTTGTCTATTTTATAATTCACTCACGAAAGAAAATGCGTCATACAAAAAGTGCGGAAAATAATAATAATAATTCCAACAATAATTCCTTCTGGTCACATTCACAGTGCTTTCCCATGGTGGTTGGAGGTCAGAGGCTTTGACACGCACATTGTGAAATGGAGCACGTGCATCTGAGATCTTGGGTTCAGGCCCTCAGGCGATGCTGTTAGTGTTGCCTCCTTTTATCAAAATTATAGGAAAGCATTCTCACGGGTATGGGGTTCTTGTTCCAGTTACAAACCACTGCACAAAAAATAACCCCGTGAAATGTAGTTTTGGCCATGCAAAAGTCTACAGTAATTACATAGACTTGTATAAGTTTACATCTTTTTTTTCACCACTCATGCCAATGTTTTGCAGACGACGGGACATGCATATTCATATCGTCACCCACTCACGATGCGTCACCCAGTGCATCACTGCCCCTCCACGAAAGTGCTGAGCACCTCACTCTGAGCGATCTGAACATTTGCATGCATCCTTCGTGCTCGCACAGGTGAGAGACGAGAGGCGGGCGTCAATTATGATTCTCAACAACAAAACCAGCAAAGACGTGAAAACACTTGATACCTTCAAACACAAAAAAAAGCAATGTAGGAAATGGACGTGGCAGAAGAGATTGATTCGATTCTCGTGGCAAACCCCCCATATTGTACGTCCCTGTCCTCTAAAATGTCATCAGAGAACTGCTGCGATGCAAGTTGCACTTCAAATGATCCAAAGGTCGCTCAACTCTCAGCTATTACCGACGCTTCACGTGCTCAGAAATGTCAATTTCCGTAAGGAAATAACCGTGAGGAAATGGGCTCACGGAGAGGATAACTCGCTTGTTTGGTCGAAAGTGCTCTTTGGTTTGCATGCAGGGTTTAAATGGGCAGGCAACAACATGTTTCGCTTTATTGTTCCTGTTCACCCGAGTTCGTGCGCATGTGCTATGCCGATTGTTATATCGGGAGAGGTGGTGGAGGCTTTACGAAGCCTTCATCCAGCAGTGGATTGATAATGGCTGATGATGATGATGATTGTTCCTGTGATATAACCTGTCTCAGATTTGTGCCTGGTACCATCTCACAAAGCAGTGTGTTTGGAAAGAGTCCAATTCTGCAGCTGATGATCATTGATTAGCATCAATAATAATACTAATAATCACACTGGATTTTTTTTATATACAGTTCTAAGAATTGTATTCGCCGCATCATTAATCAACACGTAAGACGTACGAATCATAACAATTAATCTACGTATGTACATGTGCTGATAAATGTTTTAAAGAAGCCCCTTTATTTCCAAACAGGGAAGGTGGATGTCAGTGTTATTAATGTTATACGCCACAACAAATGGATGGTAATATATAATCGTTTATATGACAAGGATTACTCGGCATGAAGTGCATTTGCCGAAAAAAAAATAATCATTCACCTTTATGTCTTCAAGGTCAATATTTTCCTTTTGGCAATTTGCAACGCAGCACATTTGGGACCAGATTTGTGTTCTTTACACTCGTCAACAATCCATAGCTCTTACACGGACATATTCGAAATGTACAATGCAGAAGATATACCACATATACAAACACTATTCCTGTATGGCATCCTTACACTCTGGCTTGCTAGAACGCAGTACGGCAAACATGTAGACTCCACTTGTTCCGTCTGTATGGGATAGAGTGTGTTTCCCCCTCGCAGGGCTTCCTCCAATAAGTAAACACTGATTAGTCAGCCGATAACATCTTAATATGTAGAGGACCGCAGAGTTTGGACAATTGTTGGTGCTGGCTCATTACGTGGCTGTGGTTCATCACGCCTCTGAGTTGTTCTTTCTAGAATCTGGTGAGCAAATACTGTGCGCTACATGTAAACATTCTTTCGTACTATTATCATAGGCAGGATCAAGATCTCCCCCATGAGCTGTCGCCGATCCGTCATGATCTCGCGATGGAATGATTCGCTGTAGCTGCCGCACTTGATCTGATCGTATTTCTCCATTGCCACGGCTGACCTCCTCTCGGCAGTGTTATCCCCTCCCTTGGCTGCCACTCTGTCGCTAGTCTCGACCACCGGCTATTTTCCCTTCATTCAATGTGTCTTGCCCAAGCCCACTTACTTTTATAAACAACCAATATGATCTCTCTGACTTGAGAGTGTTCCCTGACCCAAGTGCCCCTCTCCGTCTGTCTCTCGGTGCAATTCCAGGCATGTACCTCTCCATGCTTCTCAATCGACTTTCACGTTCTTTTTGTCAAAGTCGTCCATGCTTCTGATATATTTGCTCCGGCAGGTGATATCATTCTTGAGGCACGTTGGTAGGTGGCTTTTCATTCAGTTCAGTTCTCTAAATGGACTCGTAACAACTCTGGTTAACCTCTGATCATGGTTGGTCTTGTATGGATGTCGAACTTCGTTTGCACCATACGTAGCCAACCGTGCTAATCGGAGGTGTGGGGAAAAGATAACAAACTATCGTAATTATACTTGCTGTGATGGTATCGTCAACAGTTTAACAATGCTGTTGTACACAAATCGTGGTTTTCCTCTTTGGTTCTTTTGGTAAAGTCAAGTATAAATAAATTTAAGAAAATAATAATATAATACGACGTTTCGATTGCAACACAAGCAACCATCATCAGGTACAAATGAATGAGAAAACAAAGATAGTAAACTTGGAAATATAATTAAATACAACACAGAGAGTCAGCCAACACAACAGTCAACACCCCACTTGGTTGATTACGTTCTTCCAAAGATTGCTAAATTATTTAAGTTAAGTATGAAACAAACAAGCACGGCAAACCCTCCCCGTAGAGGTGGTTCAAACTGGATTCGAAGTTTTCGTGACTGCAGGAATTACTATTTGATTATTTCGGTAAAGTCACGTAGAAAGAAATTTAATTAAATGACTTTACCGAAAGAACCAAAGAGTAATTCATGCAGTCACGAAAGCTTCGAATCTAGTTTTTCTCTCTCTCTAATATGTATCTTGAGGCCACCCGTGCAACCTTCATATCCATCAGTTGTTAAAATCAATGTCATCCTGTTCACTCATTTACCAACTTACTACACGTTTACAGAGATATGAAATACCTCAATCATACAGTGATGCCTCAATAATTATTCTCTTCAAAAAGGGTAATAAAACTGGCTTGAACTACAGCCTCGTATCGCATGCAAACATTCCAGCACCTGTGGAATGGTTTGCTATGTTACGGAGCTATAAATATAGCCCTTATTATTATTAATAATAATAAATTGTTCATGAGGATTACTGGGAACAGTATAACGTTACATTTTCATAGGCAAGCCAACCACATGAGCAAGCCAGGTTTAGAAAAGATTTCTCTACCATCGAATGCATACATGCCATAAATCAGACTGGTGACGACTAATGCATATCAAATCTCACTGTGCCTAGCCTTTGTAGACAATGAAGAGGCATTTCACCAATGGAAATCGATGCGGTCATCAAAGCTTTCACGAAATAAAAAAATGTTTTTTGGAATAATTAAAGCAATTCACAAAAATGGAATTACTCCACTGAGAACGTGTGAAATTGTACAAGCTAAAAATCAGAAGCAGAAACGATTTGGCCAAAGTTAGAAAAAATTAGATTTTTAAAAATTAAAATTTCAATAGAGAAATTAAGGGGTAGACATGAATGGAGAAAATATTCCGCAAGGACACGTTCAACAGCAGTTGAACAAAAACATTTTTAACATTAAAGTTACCTCAATACTGTTAAGTAGGAAACAGAAAATTCTCATTTTCAAGATGAATTCATGTGTAAATTTGCAAGTCAAAAATATTCAAAGTGATACCTTGCTCAAAACGAGCACTGAGGCAGTATTCATCATCTATTGGCAGCCCATGAAACAGTGCTGAAAATTCCACATTCATATGTCGAGGACGACTTTATCCTTAGGGAAACCACTGTCGACTTGCCCACAAAGTGGCACTCATTTTAGCAACCCCAAACGGATGATTGTCCGAGTCAACCCCCCCAAACCTGGATTTGAATTCACAATCTTGCAATTGGGAGCTGTTCGCTCCTAGCCGGATAAATTGGTAGCTATGTGGGATGAACTCCAGCAGTCAGTCTTATGAACCCTCTCCATCACATCTACTCGCACCGAATATCCAAGTGCAGATCCCTGGATGAGAAGTAACCAGAGGCACATTCGTCAATGCGGGGGTGTTAGTGGTGGTGCAGTGGTTAGTGGACTTGCGCTGTGAACCCAGCACCGCCGGTTCAATCCCCGGTCGCCTATCAGTCGTGGTGAGTGATATCCGAATCGGTCTTTGGCGCGCCCTTGACCACACCTGCACTGATCAGAGTGGTGAACTATGATCAAAATAACCACTCAACTGACACCGCGTGACGTTGGCCTTCATTCATCAGTGGGCTGACAAAATGGCCGTTTAAAATGTTTTATCAATGCATTTTCCAAAACTGCAAAGGTATTTAAAGATATTAATGCGAGTGATCACATAAGTATTCATACAATACCTTATTGCATAAAATGTTTCCATCATCATAAGCCTGGTGGGAAAATGTGATTTTTTGTTGTTGTTGTTTAGAAGGTCCCTGCTTGGGGTGTTTGGCCATTGCTTTGAGCATGTTGGATGCATCAGAAAAATGGAGCATTCAGAGAAAACGCCCACGTACAAGGAAGATAAGGCTCAATCTCCACACAGATACAAGCTGGGATGTGCTAAGGGCATAGCAAGACAGATAGTAGGTACTTGTAGTGTGTGAGTGCCCACTGTGAATTGCCCCCCCCCCCACGCTCCTCCTCACATCCACAGACAAAAACTCACTTGCATCTTTTCACGCAGTGATATGAGAGAGAAACCACCTCTCCAACTCTGACTGGCCCGTAGTGCACAGTCTTTGGCATCCATACAACGGAAACAACGCAATAGTGTGTATTTAATCGCAAGGTCGCCCATGTGTAAATTATTCAGGTAAACCCCATTAGTCTTGCGAATTGCCGCAGCGTTAATCGGCAGTCTAGTTTTTGGCTTTAACCTGCAAGTAGGATAAACAAAAAGTGAGAGCTAAAAGCGTTTTAACACGCTGACAAGCTCTACATTTTTTTTGCTGTATTATTGGATTACGTGATGAGATTTGTGTATCTGCTCAAAGCTATCCGCTATTTCATCAGAACGAGGTTAGGTTTAAATCCGCTTAAATTCCCAGTCAAATCCAGTTAGCAGAACCATACTGGCACTTTCAAGATGCTTACTGAAAGGAGCCGGGCTGTATCTTGCCCTACAAAATGCGCTGCTTCCAACAGTGTTGTGCAAGACAAAGAGTGAAAAAGCTATCGAAATTCCCCAGATGTATATTTTTTTTTATGGAGCGATGTTCCTGCACCAGGCTTGCAAAGCAGGTGTCATAGGTCAAAGATAGCACCGAATGCACTCTGGTGGTGATCCCAACTTACAGGATTCAATTGATAAACAAGTGTGCGCACACTGCCGTGTTCATGCGGTGACACGGGGTTGTACCACCCACAGAGATCACAAACGCGCAAATAATTCTCACTTCACCCCCCCCCCCGCGAAGAAGATGAGTTCATAAAATTAAAACACCAAAGGCCAAAGCACATTCATACAATTATAGCATTGTTCGTACATTGATTTCAACCGATGCTTTCCAAAAGGCGCTGCTAAGTCACCATCGCATGCCTTGCAAAGTGCGTGCCACGTGGTTTTTTGTGCATGTGTTTCTTATTTGATGAAGAAAAATAGTGCCCATTTTCACATGGCTATCAATGTTAAATTCGTCGTAGAGTGATTTCCGAACACAGTGCATGCACTCGAGTAGAGGTGACAGTGGTGGAGCGGTGGGCACAGTGGTGAGAGCGTGCTGCACGATACATCTGGTGAACCCAGAGTTTTATTCTCAGCCGCAGCCAGCATCAGTAACGAGTTATATCTGAACCAATCCTTTGGCCACTTCCCCTTTCGCCAACCCCCACCAAGCAGTGTGGTGAAGTATGGTCAAGTAACTTCAATTGATGACATGGCATGGGAAAGAATTCATCCAGCAGTGACTTTTACAGGGAATTATTTTCTTTATTGCCAGACCCACAATGTAGACTACACGTGTAACTACGCTTTTCGGCTATATGCCTCAAATCAGTCATATATATATGAGAAGATTTCCCTGGGTGGCTGGAGAGGTCATTTTTGTTACAAGCGAGGCTCTTTCGATGAGTCAATGGATGATTCCCCAATGTCTGTTAAATTCTGCGTGGAATTATAAAAAGTGCACCATCTGGTTGATACGTGTCCATGAAAAACCACGTAACATTTTTTAGCAAAGAATAGACTGCCGCATAGCCTAAATCCCCCCCCCCCCAAAAAAACTGCTCACATGAGCAAAATAATCCTAACTGACCCTACATGACAACAGCAACTTGCGCATCTGACTTGTGTAACAAACAATTAACCTCAATGGGCTTTAAAGGGGGGAAGGTATAATTTATAGTGCGGGCTCTCCTCGACTTACGAACGAGTCCAATTCCCGAGACACGATCGTAAGTCCGGTGTTCGTAAGTCGAGTGCTCGTAAGTAAAGGACTGCCTGTACACTGCTTGTGCACACACGCGCACATATGCGGCACATTACACCCCCCACACTACACTCTTGCTAGTACATAAAAACATTTCGCAATATAAAACAATCATAACAAACTCCAATAACATTTCGCAATAACACCATAACTGCGTCAATACTCGAAATGAATCACCACAAAATACAATACAATTTCATTGTGAACATATTACAATGATAATAGTTAAACAACAATACTTTAAATGCACAGTGATGGTATGCACTAAACTGTATCTATCTAATATATAGATGATCATGAGTGACTGGTGTTCAAGAATTGTTAGAAAGTCTAGCATGATAACTACAAAAATAAAACATTTTTTTTTAAATTACAATTAGGTTAGCTGATGTCACTTATAGGACCGAGACCATAACGCCCCGTAATTAAATATTACAAATATATCATCCTACATACATCAGTGAACCAAGCAATTTGCCTCCAGTAAAATGTACGCACGTATGTTGAACTTCTTTCGCACGGTACCTCGCCAACCGCGTTAATCGGAGGTGGTGCTTGGGACACGGGAAGCCCGCGGACAGCCGAGCTCAGCACACTTCCAGTGACAAGCACACAACCAACGCGCTCGCCCACACTCTCCTATCGCCCCGTTTATGAAGTGGCCGATGGCGGAAAACAAGTGACAAAGTGAACGCGTGAATGCACGTAACTCTACCGGGTTGACGTTTCGAACACAAATGACAATGGGTCACTTACACGAGGCTCACACCGGCTGTTGAATAGCGCAGCAGGGGGGGAGGGGGGGTTCACCATCATTCTCATGACAAAAGGAAGATCCCGACCACTCGTCGTTTGACACTTTACTCGTACGGTATATGAAATAATAATGACGCATTGTTGCTTATCCACGACACCCGCACTGAGTCACGAGACTTGACTTGTTGTTGTTCTGGAAGGTCCTGTTGGGAATTGGGGTGGGTGGGCCAATTCCATTAATGGGGTCTATGCCACTCCAATAACAAACCAAACACGTCGGAGGTAACAAGACATCACAAACAAACTGCACAAACATTATATAAAGGTTCCACCCCCACCTACCCCCGCCCTTGTATAGGCTTTACAAGGTTGTTGGCGCGAGTGCTGTTATCAACAAGCAGATTTTAGAGCCGGAAAACGGCGCTCAGGGGAGTGGTGGGGCCAGACATCCAGTCCTGGATGTTTAACAACACCGCACCAGACACTCATTTGAGGTTAAGTCGACCTAGGTGGAGGAGGGCTCTAACCGGTTTATATCCCACTGATGTTACACACAGGCACAGTAACACAACGACTCAAGGGGGGCTCCTCGTGTAGCCTCAGACGCCTGTCAGCCACAAAAGACAAAGATTCCACGTGGAGCCTTAACAGACTGTTGGGCCAAGTGCTGTTAGCGAGTAGCACCTGTGAAGGCCGCCACGGCACACGAGGAGTTGGGGGTAGCCAACAACCCGAGTGGGATACTCATTTTGAGGCTGAGTCGATCTAGGGGAAGCCCAGGACCGGTTCAGATAATCGTCACTGGTGTTGCGCCGTGAGCGAGAATCGAACTCGGGTGGCCACTCCGACACTAGCGCTCCCGCTACACAACACCCGGTCACACACACAACACACAAAGACCCCCCGTATAGCCTTCAATAGACTGTTGGTGCAAGTGCTGTTCGCGAGCACATACCGCACATTCATCACGCACACAGTCACACTCAAAGTCACACACACAATACTGTCACGCCGCAACGCCAGCTGACGGATGTCGGTGTGTGGGGGGGTGGGTAACACACGGGCCCCCCCCTCTGCTTCCACTTCTCTTGGACCCCTCCCCCCACCACGCCCGCCCGCCTTCCCCGGGGACAGCTCCCCGACCGCCTCTCTCACCTGCGCCCAAGGGGTCCCCCCGCACTGCTCCCCGTTAGCCCGCGGCTGGAGGAGCTGGAGGGGCTCCGAGCCGGTCACTTCGTCCGCTCGTGCCCGCTTGCTCTCCGGCTGCGAGTCCTGAAAGTCTTCCCTCCTAAGCTTCACGTCTCTGCTCCTCGCCCTGCCGCCCTCATCTCTCTCCACGGCTCTCGGATCCGCCATCCAGACTTGTTGTGCCTTTGCTTGTTGCTGGTTGTTGTTGGTGGCTGTGGTGGTGATGATGATGATGACGGTTGTTGGTGCTGCTGCTGCTCGTGTGGAGCGGTGCTGTATCCCGGGCTCGCACCCTCCCGCGCTGCGCTCCTCTGAGATGATGAATCTCAGCTGTGCGCGCCTTGGCGATTGCCTGTCTCTATTATTCCCCCCACCCCCACCCCGTTCCTGCTCCTCCTCCTGACTACTCCTCCTGCTGTTCCTCCTCCTCCTCCCGTGCACACACGCTGCTGAGACGTGCAGCAACACGGTGATACTGCCGTGGCTCCTCCGGGCGGCCGGGCTGACGTGGTTGTCTGTTCCCGACTCTTCTCGGGCGCGGGGAGAGTGACAGTGCACAGATGTGCCGTGCGTTTATTATCACTCCCCCCCCCCCGCACCTCCAACACTTGGGTTCTAGCGCAGCAGTGCAATTCCGGAGAACGCGAATCGGGAAGAGGAGGAGAGATGGTGATGTGTGGGTGGTGTGTTGTGCGGTTGTGTGCCCCTGTGCGCGAGTGCTGTGTGCGCGGGGTAAAAGGGTGAAGTGGGAGGGGAGGGTAGCTGGAGGCGGAGGGGGCTGGTGGTGGTGGTGCTGCTGCTGATGATGAGCGGGGGTTAGGCTGAGACACTCACGGTCCTTCCACGCTGCATCTTAGTCGTTGAGGACTCGCGGTTCTCGGATCGGCATCGTCGCGCGGCAACAGCGAGAGCCACGACGCCTTTAGCGCACGCCGAGAGACGCGTATACAGTGGGGGTGTTGTGCCGAAAGGCTGCGAAAGGAAGATGTGTCACATCCGGGCTACCCTCTCTGCTCGTGTGCAACGGCGAGCTCGACGCGGGCTCTCTTTCTCTGCGTACGCGCCGTGCCGTTCGCGGGGCCGTGCGCTTGCATGCGCGCGTCTATGTGGGAGAATCACAGTGTCAGTTCCAAATCTCTTCCTTTAGCAGGAGTTGCGCGGCGGATCCGCGCGCCCCCCCCCCACCCCACCCCATTAATGGGCCACGCGCTGTACAGCCACGCGCCACAGCAATTGCACGCGACGTTCACAGAACGTGGCGGAGGCGCTGTGCATGCATGCATTGCTGTGTAACGGGTGCGTTATGTTTCCATGTTACGGACGGCACCCCCTGTGCGCATGTTCTTGAAGGCGGCCAGGCGCGTCTGACTTTGGAGGGGGGGGGGGGAAATGACAAAGCCAACGCGTGCGGCGTTCGCTTTTACGCATTAACCCATTGGGCGCTTTCATACATTGGCACGGGGATGTTGCTGCTGCTGTTGTATTGTTAGTGCGTTGTCAGTCGTAGTCGTGAACAAATTTGACATTCAAAATCACAAATTCATTGGACACCTGAAAAAGAAAACCGCTCTTTTGCAGTAACCTCTCGTTCTGTTCATCAACTCACGCGCGCATCTCCTCCCCTACACTATCACCCTCGTAATTAAAAATTCCAACCGTTGTTAAACAACAAGGAGTAACGCCCAATGTTCGCTCGTCACCGCTCTGCTATCTCGGACAATTAGAGCTGCTTCTGCCACGAGTAATTATAATAACTGTACGCATTGTACGAGATATGTACCAGTGTGACCGAGCATAAAATGATGACATCATTAGACAATTTATTTTCACCCGTCATTAGTAATTCCAAACTGTGCTTTGGGGTTAGACAAATTGTGCCATTACAATGCAGTGGCAGGCAGTTTTTTTTGGACAAGTAAATTGTTATGCTCTCATGCGTAGACGAGTATGTATGTAATGATACAACAATGGGCCAAACTCATGGCAAGTTAGAATCCTTGTGCTGCTATTATGAAATACAATCAGACGTGGGGTTAGTGACTCCTCCAAAGCCTCCAGAAACGAATTACTGAAGCTGATATTAACACTGCAATGTGGATCCTTTTTTTTTGTAGAAACAAAGACATGGTGATAGTTTGTAAACTCATTTATATCTGACGTCCAATTTAAAAAAAATAGCTAACTTTGATAGCAAGTTATTTTAAAAAAGTACGAGGCAACTTAAACTTACTAAGCTAGAATATAAATAATTTCATTATTAGACAGTGCATTAATTGGCTTCTAGATTATCTGAACATTTGGTACGTGTTACTTCGTATATTTAATTGAAGGCAAACTTTGGCCATCATACATTACAAGTGGTGTATGTAACGCCTTTTCTTACGTAATTTATAAGTAGAATTGCGTGTAATAACTCATGATAAAACTAACCAAGACTGCACCGGACCTAATCGGATCTCAAGCGAAGCATTGCAAACCGCTGGATAATGCTTAGTTGGGCAACCACTGTTCACAACGACACTTCATTATCAGCAGAGGGTAGCGCAGCAAACTCCATCGTTGTTGTGTACCATACTGCAACGTCTATGCTCCCCCACCTTCACCAAGCCGCACACTGACCAATATAGGGAAGTATAGTCAAATAACCCCGACGAACCTACACGCAGTGGGGGGGGGGCCCTCAGCCACCCATCGTTTGAGTAAACATCCGTACATGCATGCAATTATTTCACTAGGCTTCACGGATTACCTGAAACAAGCAACCTGAATTGCGTTAATGGCATTAACAACAGCTGCAGAAATCGCAAATGCTCAGAAATCCTGACCGTGCCCTTTGATAAATAAATGACAAGTGGAATTGTGATGGGCGGAATCAAATTTCTGACAGTGCCCATCTCTCGTGTCAAGGCCGGCTCATCGACGCTCTAATATAACCACGGGCTACGCGCTATTTTCCTGACCAGAGATAACGTTTTCATATGCAAGTCATAGGGCCTTCCCAAGGAAGATATGCACTATAAATCTGAATAATGGAGCACTGTGGGTTACGTACGCTATGCGTGTGCAATTGCGTGCACGCTATTTCGTGTGCATTGCTTGAGCGCGTGCGTGCACAGTGTGCACATCATTTACGCAGTGTTCACGGAGGTACCATCCGTTTTTGGAAAAATGTCAATCCACTGAATGGAAGGCCTCCTTCCAATGCCACCTCACCCATGACGATCTTTGACCATGCATTACCATGCCAGTCCTGGTGTGGGTTGGCGAAGGGGATAAGAGACCCAGGTACCGATTAAGATGTCACCGACCGATGATGTTAGCCGTGGCTGGGATTTGAAGTCAGGTCACCGGGTTTAAAGCACCGTGTGCAAGCCACTGCACCGCTGCTGCACCCATCATCCATTACTAAAGAATTATAATTAGAAGCTATAATTAACATGAATTATTTATTGAAAAAAAATCTTACATATATATGTTACAGCTACACTGAGATTGCATGAAGGTAGTCGTAAAATATACATCTTAGGAAGAGTGGGTAAAGGAAATACAACTGTAATCAAGAACATTCACAGTTGGCACTCAAACGGAATTTCCGAAAATTGGATTGGGGAAATGAAGGGGTGAAAAGATGAACGGTAAAAGTTGTAACTACTTTAGATTTTTCCCACAACACGGTCATTATAACAGCCATTGGTAATGAAATACTGTACAGGAAATTATTGAAGGACTTTAAGGAGACGGCTGAAATTTGGGGCTAAAATTAATTAAATTTCGATTTAAATCTTTCGTGACTGCAGGGATTCATATTCTTGGTTCTTTCGGTAAAGTCACGTAGAACGAAAAAAATAAAATAAAAAAATAAAACATTATATAATAAAATTATCACGACGTTTCGGCTACTTGCGTTGTGGCCGAAACGTCGTGAGAATTTTATTTTATTATGTTTTATTTTGTATTATTTTATTATTTTCGTTCTACGTGACTTTACCGAAAGAACCAAGAATATAAAATTAATAACTTACATGCAAAACAAATATCACCTGCAGCAAGTTTGCTGAACAAATTAAACAATTTGCTTGAGGAACATAACGGACCCTGATTAAGCACACGGAACGAAAGCTACAAAGTATGCTAATAAGAATGAAGAAATACATTCTGGGAACATTGCTTAGAGACAGAAAGCGGAACACACGGTTCGGAGAACAAATGCAAATTATAAACATCGTGTTCAGGATTATAAAAAAATAAAAAATATATAAATATTAAAGGGTGTGTTTCAGGGCATGTCGCTGGAAATGACGATGACCACTGGGTAAAGCTGGTGATGGAATTGCAACCAAAGGTGAGAATACGCTTGAGAGGATGACTATTGTGGAGATGGAATGACAAGAGGAGCTCATGACGAGGAGTCACAATACCGTGAGGGATGGCGGTATCATGGGGAGAGCTTCATCCAGCAGTGGACATACGTATTGTTGGTGAATATGAAGGTACAGTGAGCACGTGTGGGGGTGCAGAGAAAATGACGAGCTGTGAAGCAAGACTCGGCGTGTCTGTAATTGCTAATCGCGTTATGTAATGATCAATAGAGCATAACGCGTAATTTGTTTCGATGGAATATTCATCGCCCTTTATTTACCCTTTCGGGATCCCATTTAAATTGATTATCTTTTGCAAGTGAGACCTTAACTCGGTGTTTAAGCGTTCGGTATGAAAGCTGCATTTGGATGATTTTTTTTTTCAAATATAAGATTAGAGCTACTATCCAGGTACACCAAGTCCTGTACTATTTCAAATTATTTCCCAGGGTACTCTAAAAGAACACTTTACATGATCATTGGTGAATATGGTAACGGATGCATTATCAATTGCCGTACTCCATAGTAGAGATGTCACAGTGCATTAATTCATTGCTTAACATAATTTCTTGGAGCTCACAATGAAATACATCGAATTACTCTCTGTAACAAAAAAAAGTTTTTGCAATTCCTATAAAAGGCAGAGGTGCAGCCCTGAAATGTCTTGCTCACGCTACTGATGGTAGAAGGGACTCCACGAGAGAGTCCCTTAAGGGTGTATTCTGGCCTACTCTGCTATGCTGGTCTTCGAAGACATGGGAGTACCCACGTTATGCCCCACCGCACGAGCCCTGCCGACCGTATGGGTGGACAGAGCTGGAGGTGATGATTGTTTTTTTACCCTTCTATCTGGCAACAAAACTGACACCTTTTTTACGAGGAGCCTTTTGGCGTCATCTGGTCCAACCCATGTGAGACTAGGCTCTAAGGAAAGCTGTCTCGGGTGTGGACCAATCAACTTCAAGGACAGTGCATACATTATCAGAGTTACCAGAGTTATGTTTTTTGTTTGCATTATGACTGCAGGTAGTGTGGTCTATGCAAACATGACTCCTCGTAAAAAAGGTGTCAGTTTAGTTGCCAGATAGAAGGGTAAAAAAACAATTATCATATGTTTTACTGCCAAATGAGGTTCCAATGGTGTAAGAGCTGGAGGGATTTAAGAACATTTCCCCATCGTTCCAACTGCCACGACGGGTGACCGAACCGGCAAAATCTGGATTTCGAGTCGACTGTGCTCACTATTATACGTGGCAGTTTCCCATCAATTTGTAGACTGTGTTGCATTTAATGGGTTATTGTGACCCCCGCCAGCCACTAGTGGCTGCTACATTCTCCAAATTGTAAAAATATACATAGATATTATTATTGAATGCAATCACAACCCTAAAACTGAGTCAAAACAGTTAATGGAATCACAGGAGGGCAAATCGTTACACCCCTAACATACAGTCGATATACTGTGTACATATTGTTCATCATAAACCAATGTGTGGGGTGAAGTTGCAGTAAATAGTGCAAGTGCACTGTGCTATGAACCCAGCAAGCTGAGTTAGATTCCCTGCAAGTGAGAAATTAACCACCCTTTCGCCAACCCCTCACTGACTATTATGATGAAGTATGTCTCAACAATACCCATTGCCAACACGGCACTGCAGGGAGGCATTCATGCAGTTGCAGTTTAACACAGGGATATGAATTGTGATCATTCTTTATAAACGCAATGTATATCTAAGGCTTTGATTTGCTCCACTTTCGTCGTGATTGAGGAATGGATACCTCCTTAAATAGCACCAGGGCATCTAGCTCCCGAAAGCATGAGCAAAGGGAATACTTTAGTCATCTTTGCACATACAGTACACATGAGGGTGATATTCAGGGTGTTTGAAAAGGACAGACCCAATTTCAAAGCAGTACATTTCAAGCTGGCAACATGTTACAATTATAAAAAAAAGTTACAAACGGTTTAATGAGTTATCAAGTGTTACTAACCATTTTATAGATGCTCTATGTGCCCTCCACCTGCTGTAACGGACAAAATCGAGACGATACATTTCGATTTAAAGCTTTCGTGACTGCAGGGATTCATCTTCTTGGTTCTTTCGGTGAAGTCACGTAGAAGGGAAGTAATAAAATAATTAAAATAAAACATAATAAAATGAAATAATTCTCACGACGTTTCGGCTACAACGCAAGCAGCCGTCTTCAGGTGAAGAATGAGACACTACCAAGCTAGGAGCTTATATATAAGCCGGGTTGGAGGTGGAAGAGCGCCTTAACAAAAAGAATGTGCATATGAAGAGGAATTTAGCATATTCATGGGAAATGCGTAGGAGGTGGGCGGGGGCGTTTCAAAGGCATATTATGCCCATGCATTATGCAGGATCAGCAGCACCAAGGGGGGGTGCAGGGAGTAGCATTAACAAAGGAAAGGAATGTTAATGATATGTAGCTGCAGTTACTAAACAACCACGTAGAAAACTAAAGTATAAACTACATAAAAAACTAAAGTATAAACTGCATAGCACCATCAGTATACTTTCTATACTCTACAATAAGCTGAGTTACTAACAGCAAGTAATACATTACAATTCTACGTCGTAAAAATTATATAATATGCTTCCATCTAAACTTTATTCTCTTACATCACACGAGCATATACCGTACTATATACTGCCATAGATAAACCCAACATTAAATTATATATCTAGACCAATTTCTCGACCACATCAATTCCATACACCCAGCCATCAGATTCACCATGAAAGTCGAAAAAGATGGCAAGCTACCCTTTTTGGATGTCCTAATCAAAAGGAGACCTGATGGTTCAATGAACCACTCTGTCTACAGGAAAGCCACCCATACGGATGCCTACCTAAAACCGGATTCCCACCACCATCCATCCCAGAAGAATTCCCTCATCAAGACTCTATACCATAGAGCCCAATGCATCTCCGACCATGAACACATTTCCAGTGAACTCAAACACGTACGCCAAGCTCTTAAGGCTAATGGTTACTCCGACTACACAATCTGCAAGGCCATCACTCCAACCATCAAGAAGGATCCTGTTGAGGAGCCTTTCAAGATCATCACCTTACCCTACATTGCTGGGGTCACAAAAAAGATCTCCAAAATCCTGATTAAACACAAGATCCAGGTCCGATTCAACACAGTACATCAAATCCGTGATCTGGTACCTTCTGTAAAAGATGTGGTTCCAGACATACAGTACCCTGGCGTCTACAAACTAAGTTGCCTCTGTGGTAGCAGTTACATTGGGGAAACCAAACGACATGTCTCGGACCGCATCCGTGAACATAAAGCTGACCTGAAACACGGTAGGACAAACACCTCAGCCGTGGCAGATCACTGTTACAACTCAGTGGGCTCACATGACATTGACTTCTCCAAGACAGAGGTTCTCTGCAAGCCATCTGGCTATCATGAGAGATTCGTTCATGAGGCGATCCACATATACAAACACAGAGACAATTTTAACCGAGAAGATGGATTCTGGCTTAGCAATCATTGGAAGGACGTAATAAACAATTTCGATACACATTAGGGAGGGTAGAATAATACATAGTGTTATATTAAAATGTATAAGGTATAGGGTGGATTATAGCAATACAGTATATAATTTAATGTTGGGTTTATCTATGGCAGTATATAGTACGGTATATGCTCGTGTGATGTAAGAGAATAAAGTTTAGATGGAAGCATATTATATAATTTTTACGACGTAGAATTGTAATGTATTACTTGCTGTTAGTAACTCAGCTTATTGTAGAGTATAGTAAGTATACTGATGGTGCTATGCAGTTTATACTTTAGTTTTTTACGTAGTTTATACTTTAGTTTTCTACGTGGTTGTTTAGTAACTGCAGCTACATATCATTAACATTCCTTTCCTTTGTTAATGCTACTCCATGCACCCCCCCTTGGTGCTGCTGATCCTGCATAATGCATGGGCATAATATGACTTTGAACCCCCCCCCGCCCACCTCCTACGCATTTCCCATGAATATGCTAAATTCCTCTTCATATGCACATTCTTTTTGTTAAGGCGCTCTTCCACCTCCAACCCAGCTTATATATAAGCTCCTAGCTTGGTAGTGTCTCATTCTTCACCTGAAGACGGCTGCTTGCGTTGTAGCCGAAACGTCGTGAGAATGATTTTATTTTATTATGTTTTATTTTAATTATTTTATTACTTCCCTTCTACGTGGCTTTACCGAAAGAACCAAGAAGATCGAGACGATAGTTGAATTCGTCCCACACGCCTCTCTTCTCACGTTTTCCTTTGAGGTGCGTGGTCGCCCTGTGCCCTTCCCCTTACATAAACAGCCTGCTTCCTCAAAACGTCGGTGCCCACGACGAATGCTCTTTGACATTGGCGGATCAATGCCAAAACGCCGTTGAAACGCACGCTGCACCGCAATTACGGATTCAGTCTTGCTGAACTGCAGAACGCAAAACGCCCCTTGTGTGTTGCGGGGTCACATCTTGCGAACGACTGAGGCGAGGGGCTGTTTGTGCGCTGGGAGAGGCATCGAGCGGTAATCAGTTGAAACTCTATGCCCCGCCCTCTCTATGCCCCGCCCTCTCTATGCCCCGCCCTCTCTATGCCCCGCCCTCTCTATGCCCCGCCCTTTCAAGTGGTAAGAGTTTCATTCATGGGCGGTTCGTGGTTGCAGAGATATAGCGACTTCAAATCGGGTCCATCTTTTTTAAACACCCAGTATATGTGTCGCTGGGAGTGATGACAATTTATGGCCAAAACTAGCTTCGAGATGGAACGTGAACAGCGGGGACATTACAATACAGTTTATGTAGGAATGAGTCAGAGATCTCGTAAAGATCAGCAGCACACAAACACGGAATGTATTTAAACCGCTAAGGTCACAAGACAGCAACCGACCGAGGTGAAAAACGGACAAAATTACACACCGCACACATAATTAGAAATCATTACCCCGGGTACGCCTCGCAATGTCTTGAACAGTTTTTTTTTTCAAGAGTTCCGTGTGCTCCTTCTCGGCGGTAATACAATTTACGTGAGGACATTTAGTCCTACATGCAATCGGTTGATAACACGTTTATGAAAAACGGCACGCGTATTGGGAGTGGGAGGATTTACCGCACATTGAGTGTCCGCGTTTGTGCCGTGCGGGTTTTTTTGTTGTTGTTGTTGTTGTTGCAAATTCCTCGCGACGGATATTGGATTTCGCTGAAGGGGGTGGCGATGGAGGGAGGGGGGGGGGTGCTCTCTGCCCGGCTCTCCCAGGCAAGGGGGGGGGGCCCTGTAATTGCGAGGCGCCGATGCCGCTGATGGGGGGGGCGGGAGATGTTTGGCGGCAGGGGCTTCGAGCCACTTTCTCGCACGGCGGTTTTGTTCAGTGCACCCCGGTGCCAGCCAATAGGTGCCCCCCCCTCCCAACACCCCCACATCGACCAACCCCATCGCCACCCAGAACGCGGCCAGCAAGGGAAGAGACGGGAGGGGAGTAGCGGTCGCCACTCCACGTCTCCTCCTCGTCTTCCTTGTCCCTCCTCCCCCTCCATCCTCGGTCGCATCGCGTGATTCATGGCGCAAATTATGTGCGCGCCATCTCGCGGTGCAGCACACACACTGTTTGACGGATGTCCGTCGTCACGTTTCCAAAGTCTTTATTGTGCCCTTGATGTAACCTTTTTAATGATAGAGATATATATATACACACATTATATAGTACAGGGCAAGATTGTGCTTGTGCTTGACTGTGGTCTTGATGAATTATTGGCCGCTTCTTTTTTTTGCTAAATGCGTGATTAAATTTGAATGTTGTATTTCACCGCGTTTAATTGCCCTAATATATGAGGTTATTATCGAGTGAATAGGCGGAGCTGATATTATATTAAATTATTTTTGGAATGGGGACGTCAGGCAACCCGTGTTCATTACCACCAACTTTGGCACTTACACACACACACACGATTTGCTCACTTTTAACAACTCAACGCCTGAAACTTTCGTCTTTATTGGAGTTGTAAATTCCACACTGGTGCAGCATTTGGCAATTGCAACATGTACGGTCACAGAGAGAGTCTACAAAATACAGCAGGCAAGTATTTGTTGTCCAGGTATGCACTTAGAGTGGTCTAACGTTTCCACTTTAAACCAGTAAATTGCCTAATTAACTATTTGAGAAATTAGATATTGCCTATATTTTACTCCCAAATAATTGCCTATTTCACAGTGTAACCATTGTCATCCTATACGTATCTAATAATAATTTAAAAGCCATTTGTCTACCCACTGCTGGGTGATGACCTGCTCTATGCGATGTTAGTCATGGGGGTTGTTTGACCATACTTCACCACGCTGGTCAATACGGGTTTGGTGAAGGGGTTGGGGGCAGGACCGGTGCCATTGATGTTATCCGTGGCCAGGAATCAACTCAAATCCAGGTTACCGGGTCCATAGCTACGTGCGCTAACGACTACACCACTGATCCTCGTATATCCATAGCTGCAGTGCTCTCTCTAAATGTAGGATATTAAAGTGTAAATCTTTTGCAAATGTATTTCATGCTTTCATTATTATTACGATTAACATCGTTGGGAATGTTAATAAGCCACAGCATTGCGATTAGTGAAATATTCCATGATCTATCGTATGGAACTTCAAACCACTTCATAGATAATTTGTGTCCGTGTTGTGTTCTCTCTACAGAGCTCGTATAGCACAAACGCACTCACGCCGGCTTCCTCCCATCGCTGCCGAGAATGCGCGTGACCTCACACAGCACTGGGAAGCGCTTGGTAAAACACAGCCAACTCTGCTCCGCAATTATTACAATTAGCTCATTTGATGCGATGAAAGAAGAGGAATCAAACGCGAGCGATTCTCCAATAATTGATGCGGTGAACGCGGTTGCTCTTGCAACTCTCAGCTGTGGTAGATTAACCACACGCGCTCACCGCTTGCTTGTTTCTCTGCCACGTGTGATGTGTTTGCTGGGACAATGTTCCTTCTGCTTGTTGGTTTGCTTCGCTGGTGGTGCGTGTAATTCTGCCAACATGACTGTACACCTCAGCAGGCTGTCCTCCCTGCCGATGCCCTGTGCTGGTGTTCGCTGCGACATCTCATTTATATATAACTGCAAAGGACTTTTCTTTTTTGCATTTGTGCTATACAGCCCTCCGATGGCTTTTCGCGTTTGTACCGGATCAAATCGAATCGGGGAGCTCAAATGTATCAATGCAGTTCTTGAAAGAGAAGCTCCTGGGCACGTGGGAGCGAATCGTCGGACATCGTGCCGAACAACGCGGTACAAACGAGGAAACGCAGCGGGGATATACTTTCATAGACGTGGCTGATTGTCCTGAGTGAAATAAACATTTGTGAAGAGCACAAGATACGGCAGAAATTGTAGTTTTGTTGTTCTGTAATTAATTACATTCTCAGGAGATTTTTTTGTTGTTAAATTGCTAATTCGCTAGTTGGTGTCATAGTTACACATATTCAATATTTACTAAATGTATTGAAAACCTAAGGAAGAATATATAGCGGTCATTTTTATTCCATTTTGGTTGTCTGCAGTGATGAAGCCATTGGTGCAATTATGGTTACATTTCATAATTGACAATCATAAAATTGGAAGACTGCAGCAAGGCCAAAATTACCATCTGGTCACTCTCAATGCATTTTTATTGGCAGCGCTATATCCTGAATGCGAGTGTGCCTTGCTGTAAATAATGTAACAAAACACATGGCAGCCTCTTGCAAATCCACTGCTAGATGAATGCCCACTCCCACACTGTGTGTCAGTTATGGGGGTCATTTGTCTGTAATGTACAGCCCTTTGTAAATCCATTACTGGATGAAAACTCCCCCCCCCCCACCCCCATGCTTTCCCACCATACTTACCCACAATGGCCACTGTGGGTTGGTGAACTGGGAGGCTCAGGGCTAATGCAGATATCACTCAACGCTGAGGGGATGAATTGGTGGTACGCCTATCTCTGAGCCTATCATATAAATCGACCTCATTACACGCAGAGGTGCAACGCTTGCGATTTTACGCCCGAGATCGCAGAAAAGATGGGAAGACGCACGGATCGGAGAAGAACCACAAATTCGCGACTTCACGTTGACCGCGGCCAGCCTCGGGCGGGGGCAACATCGATGGAAGGGGACACGTTGCCGATGGACGAAACCGTGTGACGGGAATGGCAACCCAAGGGGGGAGCCCTCCGTGGAGATGGAGCGAAGCGATCGGCTTCTGTCCAGGAGCAACGCGGTGGTTGTGGCATCGCGGGATCAGGCGTGCACTTGCCGGGGATGATGGACGTTACGGGAAGGCCATCGTCCAACAGTGGAACCATCACCGGCTGACGGTGATGGCTCGAGTCGAGGGGTAGCCCGAGCATTTTTGGGGGACTCACAACCACTGCTTTGATAAAAATGAACAAACATACATTTAGAATGTAAATAGCATCTAAATGCATTCACACGTCAATGTGTGCTTGTACGGTACAATGTGTGCATATGGCTAATGTTCAGCAGCTGCTACAGCGGTTGAATTTCGTGAAGCAAAAATATGCAAGCGGATGGAGCCTCAATAGCAGGTTGTGGACCTCGAGTGACATACAACGTTACCTTATAGGCAGTTCTTTTACCCGGTATTTATTTCGTTGTGTGTGCAGTTGCTGAAGACGCAGCAACTTAGCAGACGCTGGTGGCCCTATTACTAGACCCATGGGGGGGGGGCACATCAACCAAAGACCACCCTTGGTTTTTAATAGTCACGACACGAAGTCTCATAATGGTTGTGTGCGTAATTATACAAATTAGCGGGTTTTTTTCTCCTCCAATTCATTTATCCGCGAGTGTCTTTTGAGATTGTAAATGGTGAACAAATAACGTGTGGAGAAGAAAAAAACACCACGCAAGAATTTCTTCGCGAAATATTGAAAAGTGCGGGCGATATTTCCGCGCTAAAATAGCAAGAGTGCTCTGGGGTGAGTGTATTACTAATAGAAGACGGAGAGAGAAAGAGTGAGACGGCCTTTCTAAATATATTATTTGTGCTTCATTATGCATTATTTAATGCTTTTTTATTTTCACTTCCACTCCAGGGAATGAAGCCCATTAATAAAGCCTATATTATCTACTGTACGCACGTGATCATGCGTTATTCACTGCTGGAGGAGCGACTTTGAAGGCTGACTGCCAACCAAACCACCTTCAATTGCACGCGCACCTATTCCACATTCCTCTCACATGCACGCACACGTGGCTGCCCGATCGTCAATCCGCTGCTAGACGAGCGCCTCCCCACCCTGTGCAGGTCGTGGAGATCACTAGACCACATTTCAGACCATGCGGGTTATTTGACAATTCCACTTGATTCTGGCGAATTGCCCGATGATGCTGGATGTAATTACCAGCGAAACGTCGTACTCAAAAACTGTAAATGTTGTGGATTCACTCTTGAACACACCGGTGGGCTAAAGTAGTGAACTATTTGTCTTTTGTCAACGTGACGCTTTTTTTGCTGATTGGCCGTGTCGGGTGGTGGAGGGTTACGACACATTTAAAAATAACGCGATCTAACCCAAACACGTTTATTATGAATAATATTGGTCGCGAAAGCCTGCCACGTGTTAAACATACGTCGCCACACTGTTCGGTGTGGGTTTGTGAAGGTGGAGGAGCAACGGCGTGGGAGCATAGTACAGTCTAATAATTTATATTTCTGCACTCTCCTCTTCTGCTGGCAACACCGCACCACTTCTGATATCACCACTTCGTTTAAAACTAGGGACATGCCCTCTGTTATATTGGGGAGAATGAGTAATGAACCCACAACTGCCATGAATACTGGTGATTACGAATTATTATTATTACGCATTAAGAAAATGTATTGCTCACACCCACCCAATTATTAATTGTATGGTTTAAAACAACGCAAGTGATTGATTGCATTGATTTTTAATTACCATAGACTATGATTACATTTTATGAGATAATCAGCATTCTCTTTAATCCAACAATGATGTTCCTTGAAGTACATTGAGCCAATGCTGAATGTATAAAGTGACTTGGGCAACAGCCGATAATCTAACTTCAGCTCATCTAAGGGTTTGGCAGAATGTAAACCCAATTTATGCTCAAGAAACATAATTGCTCGTGAGATGTGCTCCGGCTGTATCTCATGAAATGTCCGTGTGAAATGAAAAGATCGTAAAGATTGCTTTTTCAAATGTGCATTGGACTAACAAAAAAAGTGATTATTTGAATGGCCACGGTCATCGTCTTATCCCAGTAAATATACATTCTATGCTAAAGGTAAAAAAAAAATCCAACCATCTTCTTCATCTGGCAAACGAACATTGAGATTGATAGATAATGTAATCCTGTGTGCTGTGGAAATTGCGTACTGACGAGGGATGTGTTTTTTGAATGCGCTGCATGCCCGTCCCTTACATAGCGTAAAAGATCATCACGCACAATGAGTCGCATGCATGGAAAAATACTACGCAGCGGGAGTTGACGGCAACCTGCACACGTGCCCCAGCAGGAGTATTGTGGGGGGGGGGGGTGGGGGGTCCAATTAAAACTATAAACTAACTAAAGATATTTTTATTTGACCAAGAAAAGACGAACTGAGCCATACAGTATAGCTCTTGTTTTCAGAAGCGACCTGGCCACAAACGATAACTCAACGGAGTGGCTTTATCGCGTGGACATTTATTGCAGCCCTATGCTCTAAAAGGCATGTTTCTAAACTCACAAGACAGTTCTTCCAACAGTCGTTTGATAAGGCACAGAATAACGCAGAATCAACAGAGAGATTTATTTTTGAACACTCCTTTTTCAATCCACTGCTGGATGAAGGCATATATATTTATACCGTGTCAACCATTGGGGTTGTTTGTTGACCACAGTTTTACGTGGGGGGGGGGGGGGTCGAGAACAGTTTAGATATCGATTTAAAGCTTTCGTGACTGCATGGATTAATCTTCTTGGTTCTTTCGGTAAAGTCACGTAGAAAGAAATTAATAAAATAATAAAAATACAATTATTCTCACGACGTTTGTCAAGGAGACAGAATCTGAATTCAGATTCTGTCTCCTGTTCTTCACCTGAAGACGGCTACTTGCGTTGTGGCCGAAACGTCGTGAGAATTATTTAATTTTTATTATTTTATTAATTTCTTTCTACGTGACTTTACCGAAAGAACCAAGAAGATGAGTTTAGATATCGCTTGACATTGATGTTAGCCGAGGCCTTACATAATATGGTCCAAATATTACGCAGGCAGACGCACACTACAGCTGCTTGAATAACAAGACACGATAAGAGCGATTAACAATCTTGCTGGGTGACGAATTCAGTCGTGCGTTGTGCTGCAAACATGTATGTTTACATATTAGTACAATCGTCACCCTCTATCAGTTTATAATTATTTAACTTACATGGAACGTTAAATGGATCCGTCTGCAAATAATCTGCCCGAACTTACTCACAATGCCGGGAATGTATTATTTAGCGTTGATTTACGACCGTGCAATTTTTTCGATTTCTCATGTGAGACAGTTGTTAATAAAAAAATAAAATAAACCTGTCAGATTTACTGGCTTGCACTGACCCATGTGCTGAAGTATGATCCAGTAACCTCCGTGAACCAACGCAGCATGGGAAGACCTTCCTTTAACAGTGGATTGACACAAAGGGCTGTGATTGACAAATGGTCTTTTAAGGGCACATCAAGTGCTGCCTGCTACTTGTTTCTGGAACGTTTGCATGCCTTTCTAACTGCGATTTGTGTCGTCGTTGACAATACACAATGACTGCACTGCAGAACCTTGGCTCCTGTGGTGCTTGCAACATCCCTTCATCCAGATCATTGCACATTGGACATCAAAGGACTGCAATTGCTCTGTTCCTTGGTATTTAACACGTAGGCTTTCGCGACCAATATCATCCATAATAGAGGTTTTTGGGTTAGATCGCGTACTAACCCAAAAACCTATATTATGGATTCCTTGGTATTGTTTAAACAATACGTGTTTCGCATTGCCTGAGTATTTCAAAACTCCACATGCCACGGCAAATCTGTCATCAGCAACTTGTAAGCCAAATGGCAATGCTCTTTCGCTACAACCATGCCGGCATCATCATCACCACCAGCCACTTTCGATCCACTGTTGGATGAAAGCCTCCCCGAGCCAGGGGTCACGCATCATGATCCCGCGATACATAAAATCCACCGTTGCATTCGCACATACACTTATTTACACCAATGTGAGTTTGTAATATATGTCTAAATAAATATGAATTTGCATCACAGAGTGAATGCAAGCAGATGCAGTATATCCTAAATATCGTAGCGCTGAATTTCCAGCATATTTGTAAATATGTTTCAATAGACAATTTCACTATTGCAAGGACAATGGCTACCAATTTTTTGCCAGCTACAGTCAAAAATCTCTAAATTTTGTGAAAGAATTGGGCATCTCAAGGGAATCCCAAAGCCACTATTCACTCTGGCGGTTGCTCCAGCCAATCAAACAATTTCAGACAATTTAATGAGCAGTTTTAGAGCAAGCTGAGACAGTTCCAGACATGTTTAGACTAGTAAAACATACAGCAAATTGAAATTAAGACTGTTGCCATTGAATTCATACCGTCTTCAATTTACTATCTTCAAGCCAATTACCTATGCCAAATGTTAAATAATGCACAGCTACAATAAATTGAAAATATGGCAAGCAAAGGGTCGTTTTAAAGTTTAAATAATATCGAAATGAATAAATAGAGTATAATGATGACGATGTTCTCATACATTTGGAATATCACAAACCTTGACATTACGTGAAGCTGTCGAATCACCATTGCGAATCTCAAGACAACAACTTTATTAGTAAATCCCGGCTCCTTTATTGCATCTCTGGTATGCACTTAATTAGGTTTTTTTTATGCCGCTTTATTCAAAGGCCTGTCAGAGGTCATTGACTTAACAAGCAAGTCCCTTTACAGCGGCGACTTTCGTGTGACTCTGTGGCCTAATATTTAGCAAGCTAGCGCAATTGTGCCACTGTGAACATTTTCCACTGGTGGTCTATTTTCAACAGTTGCAAGCTCTGCAGGTAAGTTTCAAAACTACTTTGTGTACCGCAAAGGGGACATTTAAAGACCCTGGAAGAATTCACAGGAATAGACTATATTGTGTGTCATCATCAAATGAAATGTGAAAATTATCCACAAGTAGATGTATTGAAAACTTCCATGTAACTACAGTTGTGCTTTCCAAGTAATGGTAATAAGTAAATGAACTAATAATTCCAAAATAATGAAATTCAACAAACTAATTTGCCTAAAACAATACGTCTTATTCAGTGTATATTGCCTGCTATTTCCATGGGTAAAAAACATGGACATAGTGTGCAGGCAATCGACAGATACATACCTGGGAATACACTGAAACAGAAAGAGAAGCACGTGGAGTGTAAAACGCATACAAGCTAAACACATCACATCTTGATGTGTCTCGTTTATATTTTGATGACGTGCGACTTTTGATGAAGTTTGATTCTCTGGTTCTCTTCGAACCGTAATTATTTGGCTGCTTTGCTATTTTTCGATGCTTCGTTTTATCTTACAGGGTGTGAGGTGAGTTATTTGTTTAGCAGTTGAGTTCTTTTGATGCATCCTGGTGTTGAATCTCTACTCTTTAGAACGATGATTACTAGGCACTTATTTCTGGTGTCCAAGATGTCTATCTCTGTTGTCCAGGTTTTGTGCCTGACAGGCCATTTATCTAACCATACTTAAAAATACATCAACGGAATGTTAAAGACACTTTGGGAATCGGGCGGTGTTTACACATCGCCTTCAAGAAATAAAATCTTTGCAAAAATACATTCGGATACGTTGTACCATAACATCGGTGGGCAGCCTCGTCTGCGGTCGCAGCAAGGCACAAGCAACCCAAGCAAAAGTCTACAGACTCTCGGCAAATTAAAACAGTCAGGGGGCTCCGGATTCATGGGAAAGTCGCGATGATCCAAATGTCAGCTCAGATTTCACGTCGAAAGAAACTTTCTATAAGAACTGTAATGTAAAACGCCAATTAAAATCTGGCATGTTCATCTTGTCTCTGCGTCTTGCATCTCTCTACATGTATCTATCGTTATCTAGATTTATCTTACATCCCTATACTGTATATCTGTTTTGTCTATACCTCTTTTGGAACCTCACTGGAAAATTGGAAAATTTAAGTTGGAGGGCTGCCAAGATGATTTTCTACATTGGGTCCCTAATGGGATAGCACCACCACTGTGTATCTGGCTGTCTCTGAAGTGTAAAGCAGCATCTATTCAATAGCTCCATCATGTCGTGATGTTCTTGTTTGACTATCCACGCGTCTCAATCACGCTCTTTGTCCGATAGCGTTAATTGAGGATAAATGATCCGTCGTGAAAGGCAACAAAAAAATTAAGCACAAACTACTTTGTTTTTCGTGCAACGAAATTACATTGGAGCCGTTATTTGTATTGCGGTGCCGTCGTGTTTACACTCAATCACTGTTATTTAATGCCCCGTTCTCCTTCAAATTTCCGTTATGTAATCATACGAGTGCTCACACAGCAGGGTTCGTTCTTTCGTGTTACAGTACTATACAGGATATTCAATGTAATTCCAGTGATTGCCAAACTGCAGCCAGAGTGTTGTTTTACGACTGCGATATTATTACACTGGCTGCCAACACATTGCTATTACAACAAGGTAATTACTGCAATTGAGCTCAGAAAAGTCATCATCAACATCGGCGGTCAATCCACTCCTGCTGGATGAAGGCCTCCCCAAATCACCCAACACCTCTTACGATGCTGTGATATTATAATAAGAATAATATACCCAGCACGCACACACAAACTGGTTCCATCGCTCCATCTCCCTGGAGGACGTGAACCTCTGGGACGCAAACCATTCCTTGGCTACCATGCAAATCATTATTCTTGTCTCTCCTAGGGACGTGTCATGCCGAAGTCAACTTACTTTCCTTGACAGTTTGAAATGGCGTCATCAACCATCGTACGGTATGTTTTGCAAGAAATGCACATTTCTCAATGTTAAATTCCAAGCGTTAATCTTTGCACGCTTCCATTTGTCGCACACCTGCGTTGCTCGTGGTATATTTTTCGCTCGCGTTCGTGTTTCTCAATCGTAGGCTGTGGCGGGTAAGCACGCTCGTGTTCGCGAGAAGGCAATGCACATTGGAGCTGTCAAAAATCTGCAGCTGCGCACCATTTTGTGTGTTAGGGCAGACGTAAAGCATTAAAAGGATAACGTGATTTTGTTTGAAGCATGTTAACCTTAATTAATTTAAAATGCTCTCTGATTAATAAAGAATGTCTGATAAAAAAAAAATTAGCATGAGGCTAATGAAACAGCTGGAAAACAGATTTTCAGTCTGACAGATACATCAGTTTGCCACTAATGGAGTGTGACTGGAAAAAAGATGTAACATTAGCATTTACTTTTCGTAATTATTACTGTCATTTTTTAATGCAAACCAACAGCTCGAACTTGACGGTAAATGGATCGCGCACAATATATGACATTAGTAAAAAAAAACTGCCGTCAAAAATGCACTGTGCCGTAATGCGGTTTTTTTTACAGACGTGTAATTAATAATGTATCTTCTGTTGTTGTTGTTGCTGTTGTTGTTCCCTCCTACCGCACGAACTGTCATGGGCAACGCTCCTGATGAAACGGCTCCGATAATAACGAGGAACAACAAACGGGCCGTTGTGAAG
Source organism: Lampetra fluviatilis (assembly GCF_964198595.1). Taxonomy (NCBI): domain Eukaryota; kingdom Metazoa; phylum Chordata; class Hyperoartia; order Petromyzontiformes; family Petromyzontidae; genus Lampetra; species Lampetra fluviatilis. The sequence continues at coordinate 20,982,499 of NC_136279.1, read as the reverse complement.
CCATCGCCAGTTTCTCAATTGTTAGAGACGCGGCGAGCGGCAGATGTGTTTGTGTTTCGGAGGAGGAGGAGGGTGGTGGGAGTGGTCTCTCCGTGGCATTCTTAGGAAATTCCATTTGGGCTGGCAGCTTTGGGAGAAGGACTAACAGAAGAAAGAGGGAGGGAGGGCAAAGGCAAACACTGAACTTAATGATTTCCAGGGGGAACGCGCAAGCCTCGGGGTGAGCGAAGGCGGGCTGGCGGGCGCTGTTTTCATTGCTGGCACTTTACTCCTTGGCTCTTTCGGGTAAAGTCACGTAGGTAGAAAAATAAAACAAAATAAAACAAATGACGACGTTTCGATCGCAACACAAGCGGTCGTCCTCATCAGGAACGTGGCGACGATTCTGCGATTCATTGGTGGAAAAAAAATCGATCCTTGCGGTTACCTTACAGCACTAGCACCGTGATCGTCGTGCTTGAGAGTAGAAACGGCATGGTCCTCGAATTGTCAAAGTTGTGGGTTTTGTCAAAGTTGTGGGTCCAACACAGCGGTGCGCTGAACTCGTAACGATTTTGCACCGTTTGTTTTGGTGACAAACCTTACTCATTGGCTGCCGTCGGGCGTTGACGGCTTTAACGACGCATTTATATTTACGCGATCTAACCCCAAACACCTCTGTTATGGAGAATGGATGGTGTTGCGGCATGCAGCGTGCGAAGTATACGCAAGTGATGGAGGGAGACAAAGCTGTAGGAAACAAGAGAGGAACGACCAGGTTCTCAAGTGGCATGAGTTGATTGATCGTCTCAAACCGGTCACCACCCCCTCCCACCCCCCCCCAAAAAATAAAATAACGGGGAAGGAAAAACAAGATGAAAAAAAAGGTGAAGCAATAAAATAAACGACGACTGAAAATAAATTAAACAAAAATTAATCAATTCATGATCATGATTCACTGTAACCAATGCATCGCATCGCTAGGGGGGGGGGGGTTAATCGTTTACATGCATCCCCCAAGTGTTGATGTCCCCCTTATCAAGAAAAAATGCGGTCTGACGGAGGTCAGCAATTTGGCACCGTCAAAAAAAAGTGCATTTCAAAAAAAGTGCATTTAACAAAGAGCGCACTTACCGCTCCCGAACTGCGGAAGCCAAACAAAATATATATATACACATTAGCCTCATTACATTATTTAAACAAAAAATCATTTTCCAGCCTACTGGGCGAGTATGCAATGGAATAATTTAGTGAGGCTACGTCTATGGCGAAACATGCTTTTATGTAACGTAAACAACGTCGGCACAAGCCACAGTCTTAACCACGGGGTTTGCGATAATAAGTGTGCACAGCGGGCAGAGGAAGGGAAACAATGCACACTAAAGTATATTTCAGCAACGACAAATATACAGCAGCCAACATAAGAATGCATCTGGTTGTCCTAACTGCTTGCTAAGTAGGTAAGAGTGTAAGAACCGTCGACTGTATACCAAAGTTTAGAATCACAAATATAAGTGCATGTTGCTCTGGCTCTACTTGGAAAAGTGTCCTTATATTTTGTCTGTTTCGTAAACCCCCTCATCATCATCATGACCATCAACCGTGATCAATCCACTGCTAGATGAAAACCTCCCTATACGTCACCACCATCTCAATACCCTACAATGGAACGATAAATATAATGCACCAAGCACCTGCGCACATAGATACAGCTATATTTTTGATCAGGGATCCTATATATATGCGTATGTATCCCTATCCACGTAAAAAAATATCTAATTATTAAGCTTGTGCCGGAGGCCCCGGGGGGACAGGTGTCTATGACGTCTCCTGGCCGAACCCCATTTGGCGGAGCTAGGAGACTGAATCTTCACCCTCGGGGCTCCTCCAGAAACAACAAAAAGCCACTACGGATGGCCACGTGGAATGTTCGAACGCTCACTGCGGAGGAGAGGCTGCCACTCCTCTGTCGGGAGCTGGACCGGTACTGGCTGGATCTCTGTGACATTCAGTAGGTCCGGTGGACCGGCTCTGGCTCCTGCCACCATGAGGGGGGGGGCTAAATGGGTGTGTTGGAGAGCACAACGTTTCACCAGTAATTACGTCGTAAATTGTAAATGTTGTGGCTTGGCTCTCCAACACACCGGTGTGCTGTACGAGTGACGAATTGGCCACGTTCTGTTTACGTGACAACCCTTACTAGTTGGCTGTGTCGGGTGGTGGCGGGCTTTATCGACACATTTATATATTTACGCGATCTAACCAAAAAACCTCTATTATGGATGATATTGGTCACCAAAGCCTACGTGTAAAACTAACAAGTGTGCAGTTTTTACAGAATCCAGATTAAAATATACCCAGTTTTAGTCCTATTTGCCAGACCAGATATTGTTACCACTTTAGGGAACACAACTTGAGCAGTACCGATGCATTTGCGTGGCTAATAAGGGTGAATTATGTTGTAACCCACTCGCTTGAAGTGGTCCATAGACTGTTTACTGCCATACTCTTTGGTTCTTTCGGTAAAGTCACGATGGTAGAAAAATATTATATTTACTGCCAGTTGCATAATCAGCGCCTCCTTGGCTCAATGTGGACGTGCATCTCAGCAACAACCTCCCCGCCGCTAACCTCATGGCCTAACAGCCGACGATCCTTGCAACAGGAGATTGCGATTCAATATCAAGAGTCAAATATTTTATTGTGCCTCATTGCAGCCGTCCAATTTGTTCCGTACCAGTCGTACAACCGTGTGCACCTTCACTTACTACAGCGATTTCGATTTAAAGCTTTCGTGACTGCAGGGATTCATCTTCTTGGTTCTTTCGGTAAAGTCACGTAGAAGGGAAGTAATAAAATAATAAAAATAAAACATAATAAAATGAAATAATTCATTTATGAAATAATTCATTTTATTATGTTTTATTTTTATTATTTTATTACTTCCCTTCTACGTGACTTTACCGAAAGAACCAAGAAGATTACTACAGCGACTTTGGCTGTAACGGTTCCACCTGAAGACGGAAGCTTGTGTTGCCTCCGAAACGTCGTGATTTAATTTAGTTGTTTTCATTTATTTTATGTTTTACCTACGTGACTTTGCCGAAAAAACCTAAGAGTATGAATCCTTGCAGTCACGAAAGCTTCAAATCTAGAACGTGTGCACTTTATTAGCCGGCCACCGACGAGGATAGTTTAAGAACAAAGGGAAATAAAGGAATAGCGTCTATGAGCAGTGGTATTTAAGAAGTTCTGGTCACTACACGTTGCACGATGCCATGTTAACGATCCGTACACCTCAGCGTAAGTGCCAAAAAAAATCACACAACAGTCAAACTAAAGCAACTGATTGGAGATTCTAACAGTAGCTGTAGAAACTTCCCAATGACGTTCTCCACGGCTGCCTTGTTTGATAAATCATGGTAAATCATGAAACTATTAAATAATTCAAGGATAATACATGTACAATACACCCTACCGGTATGCAGCTCTTTAAATTAAGATAGTTCATCGGAGCTGCAGCTTCAACTGCGCGGTTCTCCTCACAAATGAGTTATACAATCGACAGATATCCATAATTTCAAACCACTTGGCTGGCTATAATCTTTATACACACATGGACTCCTTTATTGCAAACTTAATTTGGAGCTTTCGTGACTGCAGGAATTACTCTTTGGTTCTTTCGGTAAAGTCACGTATAAAGATAAAATAATGAATTAAATACTAGCATACGACGTTTCGATTGCAACACAAGCAATCATCATCAGGTATAAATTAAATAGAAACACAAATCTAGTATACTTAGAAATGTAATGTAATACAACAGAGAGTCGGATAACATGACAGTCAACACCCTACCTGGTTGATTACGTTCTTCCTGAGAATGCTAAATTTGAGCGAGAGATAAAACACAGAACCAGAGACATATAGACAGACATATAAGCAGACAGATATCACAGAGATACATAGAGAGAGACACACATAGGCAGTGGTTTCAGTGTTCCACGTGGCCGTGGAAAGTCATCCTCGCCGCAGCTTTTGGCTAACCACTAAACAAAGACGATCGCTGCTTCGCGCGCTTTCAGATGCACTTTTACTTCAGGAAGCCACCGCAGCTATGCACCTTTCAATCAACCGAATTTCTTTAGAGCTGCTTTTTGTGGTTAGTTTGTTGTCCTTCGCTCGCACCTCCAAATGATCACGGTTGGCTACGTGCGGTGCGAAAGAAGTTCAACACATTGTCCAATCCATCTTCTTGGTTCTTTCGGTAAAGTCACGTAGAATGGAAATAATAAAATAATAAAAATAAAATATAATAAAATAATTCTCACGACGTTTCGGCCACAACGCAAGCAGTCGTCCTCAGGTGAAGAACAGGTCTGTCACAACGCAAGCAGCCGTCCTCAGGTGAGAATAATTTTATTATGTTTATTTTTATTATTTTATTATTTCCATTCTACGTGACTTTACCGAAAGAACCAAGAAGATGAATCCCTGCAGTCACGAAAGCTTTAAATCGAAATTGTCCAATCCGTTTACATACATACGTACGTGGACATGAGCAGTCACTGCACATATATACAGAGACAAAGATCTCTCTTGTAATCGATGTGATTTGTTAGGTGAGTGCTGTTAGTGAGCATCCATTAGTGCCGGGACTCTGTACCATTCCCGTTCTGCTGTAATGTGCACTGATGCCAACTTTATCGAGGGGGATTTTGGCACCTCAAATGAGGATTGATTGATTTTTGACAAGTGGGTCGTGCGGCCAACATGCACAACACACACACACACCGATGTATGCAATAACCCACAGAGAGTGCTCGGCAAGGGCACATTTTGGATTCTCAAGCTCCATTGTCAATGTCCAAGCCTCGAAAAGCTAAATATCAAGAGTGGCAGCGTCGCGCGAAAGCACACCGTAGCCTATAATCAAGAAAAGTACTCGACGCTAAAGGGCGATATATTAAATAGTAGTGATTTAGTGCACATCGTCTGTTACATTGCAGTGGCCGAAGCGGTGTGGGTTGGATAAATGTACAAAATGTGGGGGAGGGGGGGAAAAACCCAACAAATGTCTGTTGAAAGATTTTAAAGTGCCATTGTTTCCAAGATTTTGCTGCCCGAACGAAAATTCCCCCCTCCCCCCCCACCACATCATCCTCTGTCAATCCACCATTTCAGGACATGAATATAATTATTTCCAGCAGAATTACGGTATTATTTTATATTATCTTAGCCTGTCTGGGTTTCTTTGTGAAAAAATAATAATAAACCCTCACAACTGACATTTGATTGTAGGCTTGCATTTTGTCGGATTGTTTAACCTGTCAAGCAATGGGTTACAATTTGTGCAACTGTGTAATGTGGGATTTGATTTAGAATGACCAGTTCCAGCTTGCTTGATGTGCCAGTAGTTTAACAGTCAAAGTAAAGAAACGCTCTGACCTAGATGTATTAGGCATTAGGTACGTAGCGATGCATCGATTCGTTATTTGACATCGATTCTTACCCTCATGGAACATGCACCAGTGGGTGACATTCACTACTCGTCTCATCGTTTCGAGATGTGATCTCCCACGCCTGGTATACAGGAGGTAGGTAGGTTCAATCCCGAACCTGATGCCTGCTGTATATTTCGAGTTTGCATGTTCTCCCTGTGGTCGCGTGGATTTTTATCCAGGTCCTCCGTTTTTTTTCCCTCCACATTTAGAATCAACATCAAGCGTTTAGAGTATTTGGCTGCTATACATTTCCACATGATAAGCCACTTCGTTGAGCTATCATTTGTGGCCAGGTCGCTTCGAAAAAAGAGCTATACAGCTCAGTGGGCTTTACCTGGTAAAATAAAAAAATTAGTTTAGTTTTATTTGCCATGCCTACAACACATGACAAGCCCTAGTCAGGAACGCATCCAAATAATATCCGGGCTACCCTTTCTTAGCTTCCAAGATAACATGCCCTGGACATCCTTGCAAACGAGATGTTCAATATCAAAGGATTATCCAGGTGAAACAATGCAATACAAAAAGAAATTCATAATCAAAACATCTAAAAAGATCAGGCACATTTACGGGGATTTGGTCATAGCTTGTGGCTGTTGTTTGTGTTGGATTTTAAAGTCCCAGAATGTATACAAATTAAATCATATCCTTGCATTCATGTAATAATGAAATTGCACAGCTATTTAACCACGGTGGGAGGGGGGGGGGGGAACCCACGTACGAATGAATGTAGGGTGACCTTGAAGAAATAAATTGGATGTTTTCGCTTTGCTCAGGCCTCTCTCTCTCTCCAATCGGCAAAAGAACGACTGTAGTTAAGTACATTATTAAACCAAGTGCTCACATTGCCTCCACACTTCCACCTTTCTAAAACAAATCAATTAGCATTCGTCTGACTTGCACGCCCTGGAACTAGCGCTAACCTTTGCACACTTGAGTTGTCCTCTCCCCTCTTTTTTTTTGGTGAGAGTAGCATTTTATCGGAACATTGGTTTGACATCGCCTGACAGCCATCGTCTTCCTAGCGTAGACTCGTGGCATTCAAATGAATCCAGCTTGAAAGCCAAATGAAGAGGGTGGGTGAAAGATCTCATCCTCTGATCCCTGGATGATTAAGGATAGGGCAGGGTGCTGGTGGGGGGGTGAAAATTTGATGCCACAGTCAATAAGCGATTACAGACGTTAATGGGAACACATTGGCTCAAGCCTGAAGCCATCTGCGAAAAAATGCATACGTGCGTGTAGTCTGCATAGAAATACTGATTTTAACAATTCGCAAGGGTTGATATCACGGGCTCGTCTGCCCATGAAGCGCGATTGTGCTTTCCTCGAACTAAAATCAATTCCGCCTAAAACGCTCCCTCGGTGTGACCAATTGAAGGTGCGGTAATAAATAACGAGCTGCCGTCAAGCCAACGTAAAGATTGCCAATTCCAATCTGCTAAACACAGTTATGTATGGCTATTAGAGGAGACACGTTGAGACTCCAAAGCTACAGCTGATGAGCTTTGTGTGCACTCGTGATTTACACGCATTCCACAAAAGCGTTTAATGCAACACATCTTGCAATTCCTTCAAATCGATAGAGTGCACAACAAAGCGCGAAAGACTGGAGCAGTCAACGGCGATTGATTCGGATTTGCAGATACGACACTGCCAGTGCCGCTGATGCTACTGCTGCTGCTTTTGCGCAGCTGTTGCTTGCACGATTTGTATTCATTGTGCACATTGATGGAGGGCGGGGGGGTGGGTGGTGGGATCTCGTCTTTATTTCAATATTTCTATATGCCGCTGTAATTTGTGTCCAAGGGGGGAAACTCTTGGTCAGTCGCTACACGCCAGTGAATGTCACGGGCACGCTCCGGCGGTCTGGCTTTCGATCGCCAAGGGCGATATCCCTCCGCAAGCCATGCGTACGAGCAGACCTTGTGGACACATTAGCATGCAATTACTATTCGTCAAATTGTTAAGAGCAGTGTTCGCTATCTTCTTTTTTAAAACAATTTACAGAGCGTGCACAACTTGACAAGCTTTGCATTTCTAACATGCACGCCTGACATTTCTCCCGCCCCTTGTTTACTCGGGAGGAACGGAGGGGGGGGAGGGATGTGTATTCGAATCTCAGAAATTTTTGTTGCTGTACATATATCGGTGAAAAATAAAAGAGCGATTGAATTAATATTCATGAGAAGTTGCACGGTCTCATTAAGGAGATGTAATTTTGTTTGCTTTCTTTTTTTCATTTCCTTTGTAAGCTCGAGTAAACATCGGGCTAATGAGCGGCATATGCAACACGCCCGTTCGTGGGAATATCCTTCGGATGAACATCCTGCCTGTAATTTGCTCCGCTTTGAATCGGGGACCTTGATGTTTGATGGCTAATTTCGTCGTCCTCGTTGCCTTGTGTGCATGGCGGATTATCCTGGGGCAAATGCATCGCCGGCTAACCAATGCCCTCTCTAGGATGTCTGCTGTTAGTACATGCATGCACACAGGCACACACACTCCTCCTGACATCGGCGCTATCCATTGTTGACGTGATGGTGCTCATGTTAAGAAAATAAAAAAAATCCAAAGCTTGTGAGTCAAGTGACTTGCAATGCGAATGCATTAATCGTGGGATATTTGCTCTGCAAATATTAAACGATAATAATATTATATGCTGTGCAGTCCTTTGTCAATCCACAGGATTCCCGTGGATGGTCTCAGCCATTGAAGTCGGTTTTTTTTCTTGATTTGAGGCTTTCGTGACTGTTTTAAAACAGTCTGCATCAGCATCAGACCATGCTTTCCCACCTAATGACGGACGCTTGTGTTGCGCCCGAAACGTCGTGGTTAATTTTATTTTATACCTACGTGACTTTACCGAAAGAACCAAAGAGTATAGTTTTTTTTCTTTTATCACATTTCACCATGCCGCGTTGAAGAAGGGTGATGGGTGTCCAGGTGCCATCACTCGCCACCGATAGCTGGGAATCGATCCCAGGCCCACTGGGTTGTGAGCGCAGTGCTTTGAGCGGTGATTGAGCATCCGTTCGCCATGAATTCCTTACACGCGGAGCGTTCTCTCAATCGCCTCTCGTCTGGAAACACGGTAACATGCTCTTATACTGGTAGGAACCTCCAGGTTACACCAGCCCACAGGGGATTATTATGTCCGTCGTGCAGGGAGGGGCTGGGTGGGGAGGGAGGGGCTGGGTGGGGACGGGAGGGTGGGGAGGGGCTGGGTGGGGAGGGTGGGGCTGGGTGGGGAGGAGAGAGTGGGGAGGGGCTGGGTGGGGAGGGTGGGGCTGGGTGGGGAGGAGAGGGTGGGGAGGGGCTGGTTGGGGTTAGGGGCTGGTCACCCCGTGGTGCCCTTATAAAACTCAACGTTTAACCTACTCACGCCGGCTTGTGCCCGCCCTCACAGTCGGGCATATTTGCGGAATACACCACGCCGCCGTTGACCCTGGCCATTGACCGAGCAACCCCACGTTCCTACCAGCTCCCTCCGCAGGAATGTGTTTATCAGAGGCGTCGTCGCACTGAGTGGTGGCCTCTACAGACGAGGAAATCGTATCCAGGATCATTGGGCCGATGATAATTCTTCACTTGTGAGGCATAACACAACGCGGCCCAAATACGTTTGCGAGACGCATGCATGAAAAGATGGGGCTCTTGACGTCATATATAAATATTGCACATGGATGGAAATGACACCGCTCATTACACCGTAGTTATTATTGATTGTAAATATATCGAGGTTAACTCACATTTAATGTTGTCAACGCGGTATTTAGATTCGAGTCGTTTATGATGTTTCCCGGCCCGACCACGTGAGGACACTTTGAAGACGTCAAAGTCACACGCGCTACGGCACGTGTGGACATCAATAGCTGTTTTATGATGGTAATCACCCACTGAAATCTGGATAGACTAGGACGTATATTTTTTTTTTTGGCACTAAAACTGTCAAACTGACGTTTGGCTTTATTTATATTCTACTTAGTAGGCCACTGTGTGTGAAGTGTCTTTGTGCATTACTGTACACAGCAGTGGCTTAGATTAAAGATGCAATTATAGATCCATACAAAGCGACATTTTCCCCGACTTGTATCTCGTTGAGACGTTAATAAGCAAGCGTTCCATTTGTTTGTGTTCATATGAAAGACTGACAGTATCCTCTTTAAAGAGGGCAGCACGATTTAAAAATCGAATTTCTAGTTGAGGCATCCGAGTGCAGTATTGCTGTGAATGTGGGTCATTGTCGAATTAGCGATAGTTAATTTTCTCCTACAATAAATGGATATTGCAAGCGTCATTCATAGCAGTGTTTGTCCTCGTAGGGACAGGAATAATTGTGTTTCTGATTATCATTGTCATTTAGTTGGTGATATTGAAGGAGTTGGAAACCGAGAAAAAATACAATTTGTAACTTGTAAAAAATCAAAGTTGCTTCTCATCATGTCGAATGTGATTGGTCGATATGCTTATAAAGATGTATTCGTTTTCAAAGTTTAGTTTTTTACACCTATTCTAAGTGACCAAATGTCTCAGCAGTTGGTTGCGAGTTCACAATCTGGTTTGGGGTAGAGGCTAAATCAGCCCATTATTCCTCCGGGGTTCACAAAATAAGTACCACTTTGTGGGGAAGTCAACAGCGGTTATCCCCATGATATACTCACCTCGGCCATAGGAATGTGGAACATTCGCCACTGTACACAGGACATAGACACCGACTCATTGCTCACTTGAGCAGGAAATCACTTTGACTTTGATTTACTTAAGCATAACCACGAGATGTGGTTACGTTTTCGAACTCGAGGTCGCAATACCGGCTCTTTATTTTCGGTCAGCGCTGCGCCACACTGCAGACAGCGGAGTTCATTGAACTGACAGCTACGTCGAGATCGTCTCCGCTCGCAAACCGTCGGCTCGCACACCAAGGCGCCCTCTTGCCTTGGCCACGGAACAGGGAGCAAGCTGTCACATCGTAACCCGAAGCGAGCTTTGATGTTGAGAGAAAAAGAATGAGCGCCACGTTCCAAAAAAAAAACCAACCGCGAATCATTCCTCGCGCTGGTCCCAGGGCTCATTAGGAGCAGGCCGAGCCACGACGCGGGGCGACACGCAGCGAAGACCTTGCGAGACAACCTTTACAGACGGTGCCACACGAGGTCCTGACGGGGAGTCATCTTTGTTTCACAAGAGAGGGCCGCGCGCCCCGCAGGCTATTGGTAGCCGCGCGGCGCAGGGCAGTTTGAGTGAACGCGGGCTCTTTAGAGAGCCAACCTTCGTCGAGGAGTCATTAAATCGGAGCGGTGACGACGTTGAATCGGAATAGCCAAGTTCCTGCAGGTATTGTACTTTCCACTGACATCAGCTTACACTCGCTGGCTTTGAACTTCGAAGTGGCTTTGTGTGTTTTCCCCTCTGCCCATCATGAAAGATGCCATATGATGGACATAACCTTTCCACGGTTGTGGCAAATGATGACCTATACCAGCGGTGCGACACCTTCGGTGTATTTCAGACGAAATCTCATTAAATGTGCATGCACGTTTCATTTAATATTCACGTCCCAGGAGGCCGACGCTGTTGTTCTTGCTTACTTTGGACTTTTGCTGTGTAACACTATGCGTCTCGATTCGGCATCTATTTTTGAGACTCGCAAAGCGACCACGATATCCGTTTCATTGCAGTATATATTTAGTACGTTTGCTCAGCATCATCAATCATCATCAGCCATGATCTATCCCCTGCTGGATGATATATGTATCTCTAGGGCAAGTGCGTGAATTGCTGAAGGCAGAGATCGAAGTGATGGAGGCGAGTAACGGGCAGTTTGGGAGTGTTTTTTTTATGGAATACCAAACTTATGAAAAGCAATGTCCCAATGTGTGGAAAGAAGAGGGTTTTTTAGTCAGAAAACATGACGTTATGTATGAAATACATTGACTCTGACATTGTGAACGGAAGGAACGCTGAAGGGTGCACAAAGACGTGTGGAGAGATGCGAGCTTTGGTATAGCAGAGCCATAAAGAGGAGCACGTGGAATTGGTAACTCACAACGTTGAGACCAAATTCCTAACATGACGGATGTGTGCATTGTAGTTGCTTTTTGGCTCATCTATTGTAATTCCTAAAAGCCAAACCTTTGTTGAATGGTGTGAAGCATTTGTGTTTGCTGTGCAAAAAGGCATGTGAATACAAAATATAAATTGTAGCTTTTAGTTTTTATAATTATTTCAGCAAAATACCGCTCTTTTTCAAAGTCCGCATTACGCAAAAATGTCAAAAGATTCGCAATTTTATGCTGTGATAATTCTATTATCAGATTGAGATATGTCGAAAGGTTCAGAGGTTAACGTTTCCCTATTTTTTAAACAGAAAAAAATACTCGAATGCACAATCACTATCCACGAATATTGCCTCACCAATCACGACCGCAAAGTCACTGCATTCTTCTGAAAGTAGAAACCACAGCGATGGCATTGAAGCCCGCATTTTTGCAGACACGTAAAAAAAGTAAGAATTACGATGTATCTGCTGACACAAAACACCGTGATAATTGTGCCATTTACTACACTGAATTTGGTGCAGAGAAGAATGTTTTGCACGAGGCAACCTGAGCAGACTTTCGCAGTTCGAGAACAGCTGTCTCTTTTCAAAAGTTGTGCCCCCTACACAGAAAGATTTGCAGAAAATGCGAAGAATTTGGCTGGCCCAGTCAACGAGGCATTTCTGGCATCGGCAGTGCATCCTGTCATGTGATAATGACACTTGGTGACATTTTAGTGCTGTGGCTACTCATTCGTTGACAAAAGACGACTTTAACTCACCATAAGTTGGGGGGGGGGGGGTGATGTTGCAGCAGTTTGGACACTTGAACCCACTAACCAGAGTTCACTAACCAAACCACGTGATGAGCGACATCTGAGCCTGATCTTGGGTGCCTTCCCCTGGCCTCGCGACCCTTCCCCAACCCACACTGACCAGTGTGGAGAAGTATGGTCAAACGACCCCCCCCCCCCACACACCCATGAGGAAGCTTTCATCCAGCATCAGTGACTTTACAAGAAAACCCACACCCACGCATTGCAGGGGGGGGGGGGTGGGGTGACACTAAAAACTCCGCACAGACGGATTCAAGAATCCATCGCTGTTACTTCCGTCTCTTAACCACCTCGCAGTTCGCCCCCAATCAGTCTCCACTGCGTGTAGTAATCTGAGGCTGCCCTGGCACGGTCGATTCAACATATTTTATCTGGGCGAGACACTGCACGTGTATCCTCCTTGAGGATGACAACTGAAATTGCAGTCCCAGGGATACAAAATATATACCGAAGCAGAGCCAGGGAAATATCCCCCCCCCCCCCATCAATTTTCACCATGTATGAAGCGGATTTTAGTGTGGTAGAATGATGTAAAAAAAAAACTTCCCTTTACACGAAGCAGCTGTCTTATACGTAGGCTTTCGCCACCAATAGCATCATTCATAATATAACCCCTCCAACGCCATCACCCGACAGAACCAATCAAATCAAGTTGTCACGTGGGCAAATATGCCAATTGATTTGGCTTTCAAGCGAACCACAGAATGTTGAACAGCCCAACGTGCTCTTCTCACGGGATTTGCCCCAACAGTCCGTACGGCTGAATGATCCTCGTATTGGTCCTCAAATGGGCCTCTTAAAGTTGTGGGCAGCATCACGTAGGACCACCGAAGGCAAGGATAGATCAGTCATTCATTGGCAATATTTCCGCATACCGCCCAAGCAGACCTATTGCCACATCTACGGGCAGTAGGAAGGCGGTGGGCAATGACACTCGTGCTCCACAGCAGCAGGAGCCTGGGTTCGATTCCTGACTCGGTCACCTTCATGTGTGCAGTGTGTAACGTTTCTCCCCGGTTCTGCATGGGTTTTCTCTGGGTTCTCCAATTAGCACGGTTGGCTACGTACTTTGCGAAAGAGGTTCAGCATACATACAACTCAGGAAAACTGTGTAACTGGTGTTGGCCAAACATCCGAATGATGGGGTGAAAATACCTACAAAATGACTCAATTCGGATTACGCATAGCAGCATCGCCCTCTAACTGCAGAACACTTGTGAGGCCTACCTGGCTAAAAAAAAAGTGAAAATTTATTTTTTTATTAAATCCAGTCGGATCAGATCATAATCAGTCATACTGTATCCACTACTGGGTGAAGGCCTTCTTCAGTCTCATAAAAGTCGGAATCCATCTAGCTGCTGCACGTGGGCTGATCCGATTGCTTCATCTCCACGGTGTTACAGCTCTCAGGGGTGTTCCCTCCTTCGGCTGCCAGTCCATCATCAGTCTCGGACCGTTGGCGATAGCCTCTTCTCGTGACGTGTCCTGGCCAATCCTAACTTTTTTTGACAGTTAGAAACGATTGTTTGGTATTAAAAGACTATAAAATTACCACCGTTTCAAGTAAAATAAAAACTGTAACTCACTACCAGTAGCAATTGACGTTCTTTGAATAGTTGATCGCTCGTGTTGCCATCTTTAAACATTTCCACCAATAATCTCATCGCCTTGTACTGCCAAATTGCCCCGTGGTGAAGCCTCCCCGGAAATTATTTGTGTGTTCAGTAAAATAATTCGGAGATACAAACACATTGATTGACACGTCAATAAAATGCAACGTATAAATGATTGAAATAAAACAGTATATTTTTATAACAATGTTTTTTTTTTTAATATAGTTCGGTACATTATATACATCTACTGAGAAGAGCTGGGCTCGTGTTCACATGAAGCTTTGGATAAGGAGAGGATAAGCACAGGCAAAGTTTGCGATAGCCACGATAAGCACATTCTAATCACTCGCGAGCCTCCATCGGTCACGCAGTGTTCACTCGATCCCAAAGCACAGGTTTGCCAATGAGTCGTTTACCAAAAGTGAAGCTTGGCTTTAAAGACCGAGAGAACGAAAACACTGCTCAGTTACCAAACCACCACAGAGCGCAAATGTTGGAAACGTGAGCTATCTGTCCAGATTAGCGATGAGATCAACACTCCAACAAAGTTGGTGTTTGCATCATTTATGACCAAAGTATGTGTTCAATACTCTTTGGTTCTTTCGGTAAGGTCACGTAGGTATAAAATAAAATAAATTAAATTAAATCAGTACAACTGCTGTATCGGTTACGCCTGATGACGGTCGCTCGTGTTGCGATCGAAACGTCGTGATTTTATTTAATTTATTTTATTTTATGCCAACGTGACTTTACCGAAAAAGTCAAAGGGTATGGATCCCTGCAGTCACGAAAACTTCAAATCTATTTGTTTAATGTGATTTAGTTTAACATAATTTCAGCTCAATAAAAAAATACTTTCGATCTTCTTATGATTGTTATTATTATTATTGATGAGTTATGTAAAGCCGAATGTGGTTTTGTCGGGTTGGCGTTGGGCGTCGAAACATGTGTTTTTTCTCTCAACTCTTTCTCAGCAAACTCTCTCCCGTAGGCATCTTCGAACGCAATCCCTGCCGATGGCCAGCCGCAGTAGTGCGTGGCGAAAGCTTCAGAGAAGCAACGCTCAACGCGTGGCCCAACCCGGAAAGGCGCGCTTGGATTTTCAACCGGCAGATTAAAATTTGCGTGTTGAATAGAGTTACGTAAGTAAAACAACAACCAAAAAAGACGTACTTTCGTCGATAAAATAACAATATTTTTTCGCCTAAAATGTTTCCTTCAACTTAAACTTGTTTTACTCAATGGTGACCAATGTCCTTGTACCTTTGTGACCACTCAATGCAGAGAAGACCCCCACTCACTTTATGCAATTAACATCAGCGAAAGTGTGTCGAGTTGCATACATAGACCCCTCCCCACCCACTCCGTTTCCCTGTAAAGAAAGTAAAGCGATAGTGCAAATGGTGCGATGATGGCTTGGTTATAGAATAGACTAAACGTGGCTTCTGAGTCGCCCCAGATTATTATTTTAAATGCAACGAGCGTAGAGCACCTTCCCAAATCAAAGAACGGGGATGAGCCGGATTAACATCGGCGGCCACCCTCAGGCAATTGACGAAACGGATCTAGCTCACATCCCCATCCCCTCCAAAACAAACAAACAAAAAAACACAACAATCTGGTACAAGTCCGAAGCCACGTTTCCACCCCGTTCCTCGTATAACATCGCTCAGCTGCCCTTTGCGACAGCTTCAGGGCTTGCTGCAGTCGTGGAAGCGTCGGCACTTGATGACCTTGAGGTAGGTGACCACTCGGTGGGCATCGTTCTTGAAGCAGCTGAGCAGGTCCTGCCGGTGGTTGCGCAGGAGGCTCTCGTCGACCGGGGGAAGTGCCCCGACCGAGGTGAACTCCAGGGCGGGCTTCCTGCCCTCGCTCATCTGCAGGGGGAGGGCAACGAACACAAAGTTACGTGTTTAACATGTAGGGCTTTCGCGACCGATATTGTCCATAATAGAGGTGGGGGGTTTTTTTTAATCGATTGTGTGTCGGGTGAGTAAACCCACTCAAATTGTAAATGATTGGTGGTTTACTCTCCAAAACAACAGTGTTGCCGAACTAGTAACGAATTGGCACGTTTTGTTTACGTGAAAAAGCTTCATGAGTGGCTGTGTCGGGTGGCGGCGGATTTAACGACACATTTAAATGTACGCGATCTAATCCAAAAAAAACTCTTTTCTGGACACAAAGTTTGAACTTCTTTTCACACCGTACGTAGCCAACCGTGCTAATCGGACGTGCGGGGGAAGGACAACAAACTAAACAAAAAGCAATTCTAAACAAATGAGTTTTCAATCTAGATTATTTAAAAGTTGCAGAGCTCCGGTGGCTTCCTAATATCGGAAAGGAGAGCGTTCCAGACGGCTGCAGAAGCACGTCTGAACGCGCGCGATGCAGTGACCGTTTTGTTCAATGCCTAGCCAAGTGTCTAAATACATTCCTGCGGAGGGAGCTGGTAGGAACGTTGGGTTGCTCGGTCAATGGCCAGGGTCAACGGCGGCGTGGTGTATTCCGCAAATATGGCCGACTGTGAGGGTGGGCACAATCCGGCGTGAGTAGGTTAAACGTTGAGTTTTATAAAGGCACCACCGGGTGACCAGTTCCTCCCCACCCAGCCCCACCCCTCCCACACCCCACCCAGCCCTACCCTCCCCACCCGGCCCCTCCCCACCCTCGCCACCCAGCCCATCCCGACCCTCCCCTCTCCACCCAGCCCCACCCCTCCCATTTTTGGATGCACGACGGACGGACGGACACAATAATCCCCTGTGGGCTGGTGTAACCAGGAGGTTCCTACCAGTAAAACATGTGTTTAGAGTCTTCGGCTGCTCTACATTTCCACCTGCTCAGCCACGTTGCTGAGCTATTGTTTGTGGCCAGGTGGCTTCTGAAAAAGAGCTACACAGATCAATGGGCCTTACCTGGTAAAATACAAATTAGGTTAGAGTTTAAGTTTTATAGTTTGTTTCCTCTATTGTCACTTCATATCATCATCATCGTCATCATCATCCTCGCTTATGTATGTTGCAGTGATATGAAAATTGAACAGAGATCAATCGCATCAATTCTCATAATGTAAAATAAAATGTTACGTCCATATGTGGTTCGAATTGACCCACAAAAGGGGTACATCTATATTTTGGATGTTGTACAAAAGTATATATTTATATTTCGATTTAAAGCTTTCGTTACTGCAGGGATTCATCTTCTTGGTTCTTTCGGTAAAGTCACGTAGAAGGGAAGTAATAAAATAATAAATAAATAACATAATAAAATCATTCTCACGACGTTTCGGCTGCTTGCGTTGTGGCCGAAACGTTGTGAGAATTATTTTATTATGTTTATTTTCTTTTCTTATTTTATTACTTCCCTTCTACGTGACTTTACCGAAAGAACCAAGAAGATATATATTTATAATTATACATTTTAGACCATTTAAATGCATAGCTTCAGTGTACCTATCAGGGAACCAATAATAATAAGCACTGAAAAGTTGCCTTTCACAACACATCTCAAGGCGCCAGAATAATTTGTACAGTGCTCGCCACCAATGACAGTGTCGATATAGATCCTGAGGTTCGTTGTTGATTTGAGAATACAATTTCTCCTGCCACAGCTGCAACAACACTCAATATCTTTCCCCAGTGACATCTCATGTTTTTATTTTATCATTACTCTTTCGGAAAGAGCGTGTCACTATAATGGAGAAGTTACTCTAAGTGTGTACCGCGACATGCTGAATGCTGGAAGGTCAATTCCATTTTTAAAATAACACCTTAAAAGTCTACCCATCTCAGAAAAGGCTCATTAGGTTATTATGCTTTTTGTCACGTAATTTTTTTTGTAATCCAATAGAGAATTATGTTTTAGTTTGAAGTAACAAACATTTTTTGTGCCCTGGAATTGGAGGCGTGTAAATGCATCGCATTTCGTAAGGATGTTGCCTGCTCTTAAAATGTAATGTTGCATTGCAGTCGCACCAGAGTTGGCAAAGATCACGCGTTTCTTTCCCCACCCGCATACAAATTGCACCATAAACGAACGGCGTTGTCCCTCCGCTGATCCTCAGCCCTAAGGGGAGGGTTCGGGTTATTTTCCTAAACAAAATGTAAAACATCTCCTCGTGTCCAGCATGGAAATTGGTCGGGTTTCAATTTGCAATTTGCAAGGAAATGTTTGCCATTATTTTTAACACATCTAAAAGCCGCCACTTTTTTCCAAACATTTCTTGTTGTGGTTTTCACACCTGATGATGATTGCTTGTGTTGCAGTCGAAACTTCGTTAGAATTGTATTGTTTTATTTTTATTATTATTTCCCTTCTACGTGACTTTACCGAAAGAACCACGAATATGAATCCCTGCAGTCACGAAAGCTTGAAATCGAAATTTTATATCTAAAATGATAAAGCCCCCCCCCCTATCCACCACTCCCCACCACATTGCCATGTACATTAGGAGCGACCCGATGACCACGACCACACTTCCGATGTCTAAGTAACGCATAGTCGTGGAATGTCCACGACTTCTTCTTCACTTCAACAACAAAAAATAACGACAACGCTGGAGTGGCAGCCAAGGAACGGAGCGCATCCGAAAGGTACAACCAGCAAGGAGATGGAGCGACGACATTGACTTGAGTGCAGCCGCTAAAGAGTGGCGCCACGGTGGCGAGATGTTAACTACCTCTCCTGGTATGCAGGAGGTCGTGGTTTCGATCTCACGACCTCCATGGAGTTTGCATGTTCTCTCGTGGTTGTGTGGATTTCCCTCTGGTTTTTCCTCCCACATTTAGGTGTCCCCGTGTAAAGCTATAAACTTCGTTGAGCTATCATTTGTGGTCAGGTCGCTTCTGAAGAAAGAGCTGTACAGCATAGCTCAGTGGGCCTTACCTAATAACAATAATAATTATTAATATAATCTTTACATCGCAATACCCTAAGAGATGACAGTGGTTTGGGGAGACATTCACGCAGCAGTGACTTGACCAAGCTGATAATGACGATGATGCCTGTTGGTGCGCAAAGAAGAATGAACGGATGGATGGATCGATGGTCCCCCCTCTCCTTTCCCTCACCTTTTCCTACTATAAAAAAACACCACGATCCCGACCGTTGTCCCTACATATGTCGGGCAGAGAGCCCAACCACCCTCCCTTTCTCCTGCCCCGTGAGCACCTGGCCTCGGGCGTTTCGTCCGCGTAACATCTGTACCACCCACCCTCCCCTTAGCCCCCCTGTCCCGGGCTCTTGTTCAATAAAAAGGAAATCAAGAGGAATGAACGGAGGGATGAACGGAGGGATGAACGCGCACCGTGGCCACGCCGTCCTGTAGCAGGCGCTGCATCGCGGCGAGCTGCTTCGCCAGCGGGATGGCGTGGGTCCGCAGGAACACGCCGCTCCACGAATCCAGCACCTCCAGAGATATGCGCAGCAGCTCGTCGTCCTGTGGCGGCGCGCGCACACACACACACACACCAAAGACAAAGATCCCCCGTGTAGCCTTCACAGACTGTTTGCGCAAGTGCAGTTAACGAGCACCTGTGAAGGCTGACACGGTTGCACGAGGGGGTGGGTGGCCAGTACGGCGCCCGACTACCGCGATGTTTGTTTTCACACACCGCATCAGCTGCTCATTTGAGGCTGAGTCGACCTAGGGGAGGCCCACGACCGACTCAAATAACCGCCACTGGTGTTGGCCGTGAGCAGGTATCGAACTCGGGTCACCAGGTTCGTAGCGCAGCGTGCTAACTGCTCCACCCCGCTCCCCACACACACACTTCCCATCGTTCGGCTACGTGAAAATCGCTTGGATATATTGAGAAGTAGATGAAATGAAAATGTTCTTCGGCTCCAATTCTATTTTTTTTAATCAAATATATTTGCGAGATCCTCATCGGTGTTGTCGTTGGTGGTGGTGGCTTGGGGGGAGCCTTCATTCAGCCGTGGATTGACGATGACGGCGACTGGTTTCACAGGTGCGGTGCGTGAAATCCCAGAAATCGCCACGCCCGCTAACCGACACTCGGCACACTCGTCGACGACGCTGCCTTCAAACGAGTCGTGATCGGCGACGTTTCGTGCAATGGCCCTTCTTCGGAGCACATACACCGAGACGATGGGCCATAGCACCCGAAACATGACGAGTAGACAGAGTTTTTGTTGTCGTTAATTGTGCTTGTGCACTACTGCCGACGCAGCCCATAATGTGTTTTTTTCCCCATGACTTGGATTCGCATTATGGCTGGTGATGGTAACGCGTTCAGCCTGAGTGCTGTCAAAACTGCTCTCAAAGTTAATTAACAATTGGTCGTATTAATGTACTCAGATGATGATTGATTACATTGCTTAAGAATGTATTATTTAAAGTGTATTACTTGGCTCCTGTGATCTGCCGTCAGTCTCATGAAATCTCAACACATCGATTGGTCAATAACACTATAGCCTTAAAAGTAAAATATATATACAATAGGCAAAGTGTTATTGATGAATGTGTTGAGATTCTACACTATGGGAACCTCATTTGCCAGTAAAAATATGATAATTGTTTTTTTTACCCTTCTATCTGGCAACAAAACTGACACCTTTTTACAAGGAGTCATGTTTGCATAGCCCGCAATACCTGCAGTCATAATACAAACAAAAGAACATAACTCTGCACATTTTCAGAGTTATGTTCTTTTGTTTGTATTATGACTGCAGGTTTTGCGGTCTATGCAAACAGGACTCCTTGTAAAAAGGTGTCAGTTTTGTTGCCAGATAGAAGGGTAAAAAAACAATTATCATGTGTTGAGATTGTTGTTGTTACGTGTGCTTGTGTACCACAGCCAACGCAGCAGAGTAACCAACACCAACTCATTGTTTAAACCCATTTACCGGATATGACTCTGCAAAACGTTTCAGTGCGTACAAGCCCATACATATTTATTCAAACGCCTGTTGCGAAGTTTCCCTTTTTTTTCCCAGCCGTCTAATCAAGCGCGCTACGTGCAAACTTGAACATTGAACGCGCGACTATTTATTTCGCCGCGACTTGCAAGAGGAAGAGAGCCGATCGCGGTGGCTCAGATTTGCTTTTGCATTCCGCACGTTCAGCGCCAGTGCCCTTGTGACACCGAGCGTGGCTCCGCCCGCCCACCAATAGGGGCCCACTGTCTGTGATGTTATCTCCCTCGCCTGGCATGCAGGGGTTCGACCCCCGACCCTAACGTCTGCTGTATATTTCGAGTTTGTATGTTCTCCCCGTGTAAGCGTGCATTATTTAGATTATATTTGGCTGCTATAAACTTCCAACTGATAATTCACTTTGTTGAGATATCATTTGTGGCCAGGTCGCTTTTAAAAAAAAAATCTAATAGCTTAGTGGGCGTTACCTAGTAAGAAAAAAACATTACGTTTTATGTATCTATATTTCTAAGTGATTTGCTTACCTTTCCTAAACTTTGCACTCAAATCGTGTTTTTGTATCGTCGGTTGTAACGTTCTGACCCGGCCTCTTACTGGACATCTGTGAAAAAATTACGTTATAGCTCATCGGAATCCTCCAGTAATAAATAAATATTCAGATTTCGAACCAAGGGCGGCTTTGTCCGTTCCTCGTGAATCATCAACGATTTTGCTCGGGCTCCGTGTCACGTGCCTGCGGAATGCAGTGCATCTGCACCACCCCAAGGTCCTGTGTCAGATGCCTGCCACTCCCACCCGCGGCACGGTGATTGCAAATAACGCCCGTGCGAGCGAAATTTACGCTCCGCCACCACGAATTCGCACGGCAAAAAAGCAAGACAGCCTCGAGAAGGGCTTCCCAAACTCCAGATCACGCGATCACCCTCCCCTCCCACCACCCTGGCAACCACGCTACGTCCTTCCACATTCACCAATTAAACTTGCTTACACCACATTCAAATACAAATGGCCTCGTTTCCACGCTGCACGCGCCCGATGATTGCCAAACACGTGTCGCGTGACGCGCGAAGCAACTAACGCTGTCCGCGTTAATAGAGCCCATTCACATTAACATTGAGATCTAAGCGTGCGCGTGTGCGCGCGCGAGTTCTAAGTGAAGCAGAAGATTAGTCCCTGGACAGAGCCACATTTGCAAATGTGATGTGTTACTTAAATCCTTAACTGTGTATCGATATTCTTTGGGTCTTTCGGTAAAGTCACGTAGATAGAAAAAATAATAACGATTAAATAAAACAATAAAATAATTCATTTTCATTGTTATTATTTTTTTTCCTATCTACGTGACTTCTATATGAATTCCTGCAGTCACGAAAGCTTTAAGTCAATGTGTATCGATAGTTCAATGTGAAGGCCCTATTTTATTGAGGCACCGTGTGTAATCTTGGTGTGGTCTGGGACTGTTTTGTTGTTCTTTTTACTGCCTTGCCGAAGCCTGCTAAAATTGTACTTATATCATTATTTATTATATATTCATATTTAGTGACTTGCTTACCATTTTTCTCTATATTTCACTTCTATCGTTTTGTTTGTATCGGTTGTTGTTGTTGTAACTTGCTGACCGCCCATGCTGGATATGTGAAAAAGAGCTGCATAAGCTCATGGGAATTCCTCCTCCTGCAGCCTCAATAAATATTCTGCTTCAATACGTGGAGTCAAAGTACACAACAAGTTAATATCCACCCCCCACCCCCTGAAATTTGGTTGCGTTTTATGGAACGTGGAGCTGCGATTGGCGCTCATTCGAGAACGATGAAATCTTTTAACTGTACGTGACTTCACCGAAAAAACCTAAGAATATGTAAATGACCGTCGTGATCTCTCTCCAATGCAGTCAGAGGTCACGGTCAGGCTTCTCTTCATTCCATCGCTCTTTGAGCTTTAGGTACCACGATCATCTGTGTGATAATTGGACGGTATGAGTTTTTTGTTTTTCGTCAACGAATCTATCAAAACCAGCTGTATAGGCCGCATTAGGCGAAGGAGACGTATGATGTGTTTACATATGCTTTGAGAGCTTGGCTTTCAATATGAAATGGCTTTTCATTACGTTAATTAGACTAAGAGGGATGTTTATTTTTTCCATCCGAATTGGAGTTTTGGTCTGTCTCGGATTTCTTCTCCGAATTGGATAAACTTCATGCCTATTGATTTCCTTCTCAATTAGATTTAATTGAAAGAAGAAAAACCTTACCTCGTTAGCCATTGCCATCCAGGGGATACACTTAATTACGTCTTTTTTAGAGGTGGCTCATGATGGATGAAACATCACAAATAAAGCCATATTAAATTAAAGCGCGCAGTCCGCGCCACGAACGGACTCCTCGGAATGCGCCCAACATTCATCATCTCCGAAAGGTTGCGCAAAAGCGCAGCTTGGAAGGTCAGCCGTGGCAGCCAAAAAGGGGGGCCGTTCAGCTCATAAGGTCATTGTCTTCCGCGCCCTCAACGCGCACGACCTTACAAGATGAATGAACTACGCCCATTATCATCTCATCCTCATCTGTGAGTGTCCAGACACTCTGCAGTACAACTATTTGCGCTGCGTCAGCTGCGTTAACCGGTCACGTGGCTCGGCGAGGTAGAGCAAGGGGCTCGCAATCGTGAAGGTAGCGAGTTGAAATCCATGGCTTGTTCTTCTTGGCTCTTTCGGTAAAGTCAGGTAGAAGGGAAGTAATACAATAATAATACAACGCAAGCAGCCGGCTGCTTGCGTTGTAGCCGAAACGTCGTGAGAATTATTTTATTTTAATTATGTTTTATTTTTATTATTTTATTACTTCCCTTCTACGTGACTTTACCGAAAGAACCAAGAAGATGAATCCCTGCAGTCACGAAAGCTTTAAATCGAAAAATCCCTGGCTTGGTTTGAGAGGGGGTGATAGACCATCATTAATCCGATGTCGCTAACACATTCTTGCGGAGGGAGCTGGTAGGAACGTTGGGTTGCTCGGTCAATGGCCAGGGTCAACGGCGGCGTGGTGTATTCCGCAAATATGGCCTACTGTGAGGGCGGGCACAAGCCGGCGTGAGTAGGTTAAACGTTGAGTTTTATAAGGGCACCATGGGGTAACCAGCCCCTCCCCACCCCGCCCCACCCTTCCCACCCCCCACTCAGCCCCACCCTCCCCACCCTCCCCTCCCCACCCAGCCCCACCCCTCCCACCCCCACCCAGCCCCTCTCCACCCTCCCCTCTCCACCCAGCCCCACCCCTCCCATTTTAGAATGCATGACGGATGGACGGACACAATAATCCCCTGTGGGCTGGTGTAACCAGGAGGTTCCTACCGGTATAACGCACTACTTTGTGGGGAAGTCAACAACAGTCGTCCTATGGACCGACTCGCCTCCGTTGTATGAGCGTGGAATTTCCAACATTGGCTCAGGGCAGTAAATATGACATGAGCACCTGTTTTAACGCTCATTTGAGAAGGAAATCACCTTGCCCGCGGTTGTCTTTAAACAACACACACGAACTGTAATCACGTGTTTTTTGACTGTACAATATATCGCAAAAGCGGCGCTGCGTCAGAACCTCAGCGCTGGTGGTTGCGTGCGTGCGTGCGTGCTAGAACTCGTCCAGAAATGATCGGTGTAACTCGCTCACACACCGTCTTATGTAGGACCTCGTCCTTCTTGCTGGGCGCCTGCCAGCTGGCTGGGTGACACGACATCACCACGTTGGGGGGGCTCCAAGGTGCCACGCGCGGGGGCTCTCCGTTGTAGGGCTTCTCCTGCTGACGTGAGGAAATACAACGGAGTCAATCGAAATGTCCCATCGGCATTGCAATCATCATCAGCAGCATCGTCACCTTCATCGTCGTCCGACTTCAGATGCAGTCGCATTCAATTGTGGCCACCATCGTTAAAGTAATGTTTAAGAAGAAGACGAATCTTCTTGGTTCTTTCGGTAAAGTCACGTAGAAGGGAAGTAATAAAATAATAAAAATAAAACATAATAAAATAATTATCACGACGTTTCGGCCACAACGCAAGCAGCCGTCCTCAGGTGAAGACCAGGTCTGTCGGGGAGACAGCGTCAGACGCTGTTTCCCCGACAGACCTGGTCTTCACCTGAGGACAGACCTGTTCTTCACCTGAGGACGGCTGCTTGCGTTGTGGCCGAAACGTCGTGAAAGTTATTTTATTATGTTTTATTTTTATTATTTTATTACTTCCCTTCTACGTGACCTTACCGAAAGAACCAAGAAGATGAATCCCTGCAGTCACGAAAGCTTTAAATCGAAAAGAAGACGAATGTACAACCCTTTTATCAATTTACTGTCGGATGAAGAGCTCCCCACACCGTGTCGATCGTGGAAGATGTTTGACCATACTTGACCACACACTGGCCAACGCAGCTTGGAGAAGCGGGAGTCCTGGACCAGTTCATACATCACTCGCCACTAATTTTAAACTTAGCTGGGAATTTAACTCAACAAGTTCGTACAGCGGTGAGCCAAACAGTTTTGTCTCAGCCTCCACCCACAAAAAAAACATATTATATAATTCTGAAAAATAGTATTCTTACTCGAGCTCTACCCTAACCTTCGCCGAGCTGACCTCGCTAAGATCAGCTGCTATCAATGTGCCCACTGACCAAGTACACAGGCAGATTTGTACTGGCACGAGGCAAACTGCATGGCTGTCAGAGTTAGTGTATCCTTCCCCTTTCGCCTAACCCTGACTTACAATATCTAAGGAAACCCACACGGCCCTTTGTTCAGCCACGAGGTATGGACTCTGTGAAATGCGACTGTTGTGAAGGATTATACACACACATCATTCTATTCCTTGGATAATGTACTTCTAAACGTTGAAGGACAAAAATGTTATGTTGCATGCGGTCGGTATTACAACAATGCGTACAATGCGCACTGATGTCGTGAAATCATTTGTCTCCAGACTCTTTGATAACGGCCCTGCATCGGTACATATGATTAATTTCATCATGAATAAGGAGTGGATCTGCATTATATAATGATGCTAATCATACAAATTTACAGCCATTTGTCATTTCACGTTCCCATGCTGGTTAGTAGGGGTTATTCAAATGGGACGGGGGAGGAGGAGCAGAACAAAATGATACATAACGCGACACTGATTTTAGCTCGGAATCAACATACGGTGCACGTATGTATGTTAACTTCCTTCGCACCGTACGTATCCCACCGTGCTAATCGGAGGTGCGTGGCGATAACCACTGCGCCACCACTCCACTTCTATTACTCTGTGATATAAAAGCAAGTTTTGCTGGCTGGCTGGCTGCCTGGCTACGCGCCGTCCAGCCGCACGCTCTTCTCGCTTGCTGGAGGACAAAAACCGTCCAGCGCGCAGATGGGAGGGGGCGCGCGGGTAGCAGCACGTGGGTGGGTAGGGGGGTATCGAGGGAAGTGCGGGTGGGGGGGTCTTGAGGGGTAAGGGGGTAGAGACTTTGGGGATGGGTTAGGATCGTCGTTCAACGACGGGTAATTTCATACACCGGTATATTTTATATACAACGACAGCAAAAAATTGCTGGCTCAGTGAACGGACGGACGAACGGTCACTTCAAAAGCAGGTGCGGGCTGCTAGTTATTTTCCACGCCGGTGCGTTATTTCAAAATGCTAATTGTTAAGTCCGCACATGCAGCGGTGGATCTCAGAGATTCCCTGTTAAATTGGAGCTACGCACCGAGTTCGACGCGTTCAGAAAATGGCATCGCACCCTCAGGGGCAATTAGCCGACATTTTAATGGACATTCCAGCGCCCGCATGACTGCGTATATAAATGCAAAGCAGCAATGCTCAAGAGCTGCCTCTTTTCATCGCCGACACTGATTGGGTTGCATTGGGACCAATCGCAGAATCCCCCCCCCCCCTCACGCTTATCATATCTTCCAGGGGCAGCGCCTTTCCTAATTATCTTGGTTCCCCAAGGTGGGAAGGAATGGTAAAGCCCCCCCCCCCCTCTCGAAATCTGAAAGATACAGCAAGCGCATCGATTGCGTTCTTTGCAAGCAGGTGCGCGCGTGCCAGAGCTAACGGTATAATAAATAAATAAACTAAAGCAGCAACCACAAGCCGGCATTAACCGAGCCTCACTTATTTCAGGGTATTCCGACTATGCAATGAAATAGTACCGGTAATGACGCGTATTATTTATTAAATAGCAAGTACTTTATTCTATTGCAACTATTGCTTAAACGATATATATATTAGGTATTCTTTGGGTCTTTCGGTAAAGCCACGTAGATGGAAAAAATAATAAAAATATCACGAAGTTTCGATCGCAACGCAAGCAATCGTCATCAGGTGATTGTTTGCGTTGCGATCGAAACGTCGTGATATTTTTATTATTTTTTCTATCTACGTGGCTTTACCGAAAGACCCGAAGAATATTAATTCCTGCATTCACGAAAGCTTTAAGGCAAGATATATATAGGCCTGCGTATTTGGTATTTGTTTAGCTGTGTAAAATATTTAACAGCAATAGGTTTTAAGGATTGTTGAGGTTTTGACCTTGGACACAATGAACGGAGCTATTATTTTCCCGGCACAGCAATACGCAATCTATCCGCTCACTTTGGAAACCCAAAAAAAAAACTCCGTTAATGTGACTTGCCAATCACAGAGAATGGTTCGGGGTGGGGGGGGGGGTTGGCATAATACATATCGTGTCAACAAGCCCACTGCTGGAAATGTGTCACATTCAAGTTCGGTTGTGGGTGGGTCTGCCGAAAAGTTAAGTACTCCGGACAGCGCCCGCCCAATTCCCGGATCTCCAAACGAAACGTCTCGGTCTCTCGGCGGCGATGGGTGAAGAGCAGTGGTGGTGTTTCGTCGAGGTTCGCCTACCAGCTCGGCGTACGCTTGGCTGGACAGGTGGTAGACGAACTCGGCTATGGGGATGGCCAGGTTGAGGTCACGGAGAGGGTCATTGTCCCGCGCGGCAGGACGACCCCACGCGTCTCTGGCCAGCACCGACATGACGAGTAGCAGCTGCGCGAGAGAGCCTGGGCGTGCACGGGAAAGAAGACGCGACAAACGAGGGCGCACTGTGATGAAACGCGCTCGGCAATTCGAACGCAGTCTTCTTCAAAAACACTCTCCAGCCTCAATCGTCGGCTCCCCCCGCCCCCGCTCCCAAAGGCCCAGATGTTGATGCCATCTGGTGCAGAGTTAATTGTGGGCGACTGCCGCGTAAAGACCAATGAAGCACACGTGCAGAGACAATGTCCCAACTAATTTCGCAGATTGAATCTGGCAATAAACGGGTATTGTGTGCCGCCACGAACGGTGAAGACGCACAAAAAGACAAAGATCCCCCGTATAGCCAGAACAAACCGTTGTGGCAAATGCTGTTAGCGAGGAGCACCTATGGAGGCCGAAACGGCACACGAGAGGATAGGTGGCCACCACCACGCCAGGCCGCCTTTGTCTCCCACGTACACGCACACACGTTCGTGTGTAAACCCTCACCGAGTCTCCGTTAGGAAGTATGAGATAAATAACTCGGCTTCCTCGAATCGAAATGTATCCGAATTAATTTAGTCCAGTCTATCTTACCGAATTACACACTATTATTTTACGCTTACGTCCTGATTAGAACTGCCTGTGATTTGATGCACATGCCACGTGTACATTCTTTTTGATAGCTTCCGAGATTTATGAACTCGATACAATACAAATACGTGTACTTTTTACAAATCCTACTGGCGACTACAATAGGATTTTGGAAGACGGGATGGATACGTTTGTATCGGTTGAACTGATATTTCTAAAACAACATGTTTTTTTAATAGGATTAAATGGCAAAGCAATAAAGTTAATTGGGAACCCCAATATATTTCGCTGTTGCTTCGTCCTCATTGTAAAACGGCAATTGTGTTAGAACTCCAGAGAAAATTGCAGACTTTGTTTGCCACGACCTGACAGTTTGTTCATCCGTCAACGATTAATGAACGGAAAATACGCTAATTGCGAATTCGCTATCAACGGACACGTCCACGTGCGATAACACGTGGGTATGTAACCGTTTATTTAATAGACACGTTGAAATGTAACGTCCTTACATCGTATGGGTAATGATAGCCACGTCATATATATATCTGAGGTATCTGTGGCGGCTACTGCAATTTAATCACGGCAAATGTAAACATTTACAAGCGTCACGCTGTTTCTATTACATTCACAAAATAAAGACACGTACATACACATAGAGGCACATGTACACACACACACAAGACAAATATCCCTCTCATAGCTTGAATATACTTTTGGGGCAAGCGCTGTTGGTGAGCACCTATGAAGGTGGGCAAGGCACATGACGGGGTGGGTGGCCAGCACCACGCCCGCTCGCCTTTGTCTCCCAAGTGGCAATGATTACACACCACAACAAGTACTCATTTGAGGCTGAGTAAACCTAGGGGAGGCCCAGGACCGGTTCGGGACCGGGTTAGTAAGCACCTATAAAGCTTGGCGCACAAAGACAAAGATACATACACAGACGCACACAACGTATATGTCCTATAGCCCACGCAGACTATTACTGTCGAACAATATCCGCAGAGAGGGGGACGGGGGCATTCAGTACCTCCTTTCATTGTAGAAGTAAAAAATGTAGTCTTGTAACAAAAAGTTGGCTTTTGGCTCAGAGTGTCTGAGCTTCTGACAAAACAGGCAAAGCAATATCCCAAGTCCAAACACTGGCTGCTCCACACTTTGAGGAAACCACGGTGCCTTCTAAAGCCAAGAGGGCCAACGTCGGCTTGTTATAAAGGATGCGAGGGCTGTTGAATATTCGCAGGGTCGCAGGCGCAATCGTTACGGTGCCTCCACCGTTTCGTGGAAACATTGTGAAGGGCGATGCCTTTATTCAAGCAAACGTGTTTTTGTTTTCACGGGCACCGCGGCTCATGCATGGTTGATATCTGAGAGCGTCTTCTATGCTCGTCGTATGTCCGGGTGTGAAAGTTGCTCTGCTGTGGAGGTTTTGCATTGCACTAAAAGTATTTTTTAGAGTATGTGGTGGGGTTTTTTATTTCTATTCCGCAGTGTTCCCTTGTGCAAAATAGACGCGGTTTGTCTTGTTGGGTTTTTCACCGCGATATAAATTCGGGCAGGCGTTCCATTTAATCCATTCATTCATACAGAAATACGAATTCTAAGCGTAATAAGGTGTAATTGCAAGGCATTTTACCTTAACCCAGTACATGCGTGTTATTGTTGGCCATGCGTAAAATTGCTTTTGGACATTTACAATGACATCCTTATCTTACGTAATTGTGCGCGTGTGGTGTATAAAAAAAAATGTTGTCCATTTTTTCCCTTCTGTTTTTCCAGATGACCCTTGCCGAGTTCGGAATAATGACGTCACGGTCGAGATTCGGTGTCAATCAGTTGGCCGGGTGCACGCATTTCGTTAACCAAGACGACGCGTGGCTCACTGCGACAGAGCGGCAATCGGGCTCTTCCCCTGTTACATTCACAAATACGCAGAGCGCGTGTAAATAAGCCGCCTCATGTATGCGGCACCTACGTGCGTAGCTACCCAATGACGTGACGTGCCTTTTAAAGCCATACTTTAAACATCAGCAAGGTGAGTGAATGTGATTCCAATTTATTTTTTTGTTGGGCCCTATACGAAGCAACCGACAATGGCTCGGAGGTAAGCACGCATCCTCTGGGCAAGCAAGCAGCGTTGAGGCAAGACACTTCCGAGCGAGGAAGGGCATTTCGCCGTGAGTTTATCATTCATTGTGTCCTTCCTCATCCCGAGTGACAAAAAAAAAGCCTCTCAACTAAGCTCTGGTGACGGCGCAGCAAAAAAAAACATCCACCGCATCGCCCCGCAGAAAGTCGTAAATTACCACCACTACTGGCGCCTTGCGTATTGCTGGAGCAATTTACATAGCGCGATAATAGAGTTTAGATTTATACATCATCATCAGCATCAACAACACACACACACACAATGAATGGGTTATTAAGGAGCCCACATAGCCAATGCGTCCTCCTTTAGCGCTCAGCCGGGTTTTTTAAAATCCTTAATATTAAGTTCACTTGCTTGCTTGCTTGCGCGCTTACGACCGTGCAAATCTTTCGGTCGTTTTTTAACCCACTTCCCGTGATCCAATCGAGCTGACATTTTGCACACAGACTCGTTGTGCGTGAAATTTATTTTCGTGAAAAAAAATTCCAAAATGTTACACTTTTTAGGAATTTTTGTTTTATATTTAATTACCAATTGCTTAATAGTGGCAGGCAATCATCTGACCCATAGGTGGCAGCCATCTCAAGCCAGAGGACGAGAGGACTCTAGCCGCCACGCAAATAAAGGATTTATAGTGAAAAACTTTGTTTTTACGGGTTAATTTTATTTCCCGCTCGGACTCGCTGTCGCGCGGCCCTCGGCACTGTTGGGAAGGGGGCTGGCTCGCCGCGGGACGTCAGAGCCCATTTAGCGAGCAATGTTCTTATTCTATACACGGCCGAGACTGCCAAACCGATAGCCACGAGTTACACACTGTTTCGCCTTCCAGTTATCAGGGCTGGAAGTAGAGGTATGGAATGGGAGAGACGTAACTAAAGCCACCTCTCCATCTCTACGCTTTCGGCCTTTCACAAATAGGGCCTTTTCTTTTTTTTTTACCAAATCGCCCGTAATTCGTCCAAAGGTGTCAGCTCGCGTCAGCCAAGCGGGGTCGAGCCTGCAGATTGCTGGATGGGTGACCGCAACTGTGCTCGAAAGACAGATGCAATGTGCGCAGCGGGCACGGTGAAGCGAAGACTAATGTTCTTCTTTCGTACGGCTGCCGATGTAAATGCGAAGCCAACAACTACAATTTCACATTCAGGTGGTCAAGCCAGACAGGCGTCAGGTGTAGCGGAGCGTATCATCGCTGTGATGTCTCCCACGTATTTGTGGGTCGTGCATTGTTAGATGTTGTCCGGTCTGTTATGGTTTGACCGCAGACGCAAACTGCTGGAGAATGTGTACGTTTCCAATCGTGCATCAGATATATCCGCGTCTGCGGCGATGGTTTTGTGCGGATGCGGTTTAGGGTTGACCGTGAGCTTCGTGGATGGTCAAACCCAGGACATCCTCTGTCAATGTCAACAGGCATTGACCCGGTGCGCTAGAGTTTGGTCAAATGTACGCCCCGCCACGGTTAGCAATGACAAATCCGGGCTGCGACGTAACAAATATGCCGCTGTGTACCACGGGGACATCGCCGCGACAAAGTAAATCAGAGTCTTGTTGTTCCGCCAGCCGCTGCCCGTCGCCTTTGAGCGTGCGGGGGTATTCATTCGCTAATTGTCGTGCGATCTTTCGCGGGCCCAATCGACCGCTCCTCGGGTCGTTAACTAGTAATTAGCCAGCTCGTTTAAAATTCTGTGCGAGTCATTTCGCTGAATGTGCTATTTACGCCCCAAAAATTCGGATGCAATCTCATTAATTGGCTAAACGGCCGTGCGTTTGTGATATTTCCGCTTTGTCTCAGATCGAGATACTTAAAATAAGGCAGTGGCAAATTGAAGCGACACACATTGTATGAGTGTGCAACACATTGGCTAATTCCCATGGCATCGCGGACAAAACAGTAATGGAGCAACCGTGCGATTGCGTGCTCAGGCTACTGCTGGTGGAAGAGCATCGGCTCGAGGGTATTTGGCCTACTCTTCCACGACGGCCAAGCTGTCTAGGAAGATGTGGAATTAGCCACACTTTACCTCACCAGGAGGGGGGGGGGGTGGGGTGCGAGGGACTGATTTAAGAAACGTTCCGATAGATTCCACTGCCGTACCCCGGGAGATCGAATACAAGCGGCGGTCTCTGCGTTGCAACTCCATTGTGTTCTGTGGGTTTGGGCTTGGGGAGTGGGGGTGGTCAATCAAATATTAAGCCTCGATGCGAATGTAAATTCAGGTTAGGTATGGCTTAATGCGGACCGGATTAAAATACATATTAAAATATAAATTGCTTGATTCCCTCACCACCCCCCCCCCTCCTCCGGGACGATGTGTAAACATTTATTCAATCGCTCTGTATGACTACTATGACTTCTGAATAAGCAGTAAGAGCAACTGGGTGTTTGTCGGTGTGTAAGCTATTAACGTATTAGCCACACGGGCAGCGCTCCCGGCGAACTCTCTGCTCGGGATTTAAAACTCCTAAACCGAATTGACGAATGAAATATCCTTCACGCTCCCAAGATTGTTATGAACTTCGAGCTGTATGGCCATTGTAGATTGTTGGGTAAAACGATGTAAGAAAATACGGATATCCCTTTGATATACGAGACAGATTAGTTCCGCGATAGTTGTCCGTAAAGTGGAATTCCATATATCGAACCCTATTTTGCCATTGACTTCCATCCTATGAAAGGAGATGCGTTTCGCGCCGAAAAATAAAATAAAAGCACACTTAAAAAATGCAGCAAATCTAGCACATACTTAATGGCAAACGATAAATTGTTAATAATAAGCAATACTTGATTTGAAGCTTTCGTCACTGCAGGGATTGGTTCTTTCGGTAAAGTCACGTAAGTATAAAGTCACAGTTATTTTGTACCTACGTGACTTTACCGAAAGAACAAAAGAGTATAATAATCAGTACGTCGTGAAATAAATAAAAAAATCCCGCTCAGTAAAATGGCAGAGCGCGATTTTCCCTCAAAATCTTGTAATTTAGAGATTTAAAAAAAATCCAGTAGAATTTAACCTAACGTATGTGGACTCCGTTCCCTAATTTATTATTGACCTTCGAGCACAATTCCGTATATTTAGTTGTCGTTCAACGAGGGATGAGTGTACATCTGAATGGAGTATAAGCGCCACGTGATGACGGTACATCTGGAACCACACCAAGACGCGTTACACCAAGTTCAGTAATCACATGAGTCGACCAGGGGAAGTCCCGGGACATTTTCATTAATAATTGTATTCGCGATCGTGAATCAAACTTTGTCGCCGGGTACAAAGCACAGTGCGCAAACCACCGTGATTGCACCATACGCGTCACACGTGCGTGTGTGTGGAGAAGGTTCTGGGGCAGCGGTGGCGTTGTGGTTAGCGCGCTACGCTACAAACCTGAGATCGAATGCCGCTCACGGCCAACACCCGTGTCGATTATCTGAACCGGTCCTGGGTGGACTCAGCCTCAAATGTGTACCCGGTGCGGTGTGCAAATATCGCCACTAGGGGAGACAAAGGCGGCCGGGCGTGGTTCTGGTCACCCACCCCCTCGTGTGCCATGCCAGCCTTCGTAGGTGCTCGCAAACAGCACTTGCCTCAATCGTCTGTTAAGGCTACACGGGGGGATCTTTGTCTTTGCAGCGAAGGTTGAAAACAATGCAGTTAGGGATCACTTTATTATCCGACGCGGCCCACGAGAAGACGGAAGAGTCGGCACGTCACATCAGCTGCTCATGTCAGGGCCGAATCAACTTGGGATGGGCACGGATTAGTTTAGTTGGGGCATCGCTTGAACACTGCGCGACCAGGAATCACATCTGGTTTAAATTTTGGTCTCGTACAGTGGAACTCCACTGCTGGATGAAGGCCTCCCCAAACCGTGACCGTCTCTCATGGCCTCGTGTCGTCATGGCTGACGATAGCAAGACTTCCACGTTTACCCCGCGACTCCTCTTAAGGGGCCGTCCATAAATGACGTCACGCGATTTTGGACGATTTTTGACCCCCCCCCCCCCCTCGTCACACGGCGTCGCAAAAAGTCAGACCCCCCCTCAAATATGACGTCACAAAGCTCTGCGCCCCCCCCCCCCCAAAACCATATTTCCATTTTGAAAATAAAACATGCTTCAAATCGCTTTAAACTATTGTAATTGTAGTGCGTATTTAATGTGGCGCTGCACTGATGGCGTAGGAGTGTTGTTATAACATAACAAATGCAGTTCGGGATAACAATTAGTGTTGTTATAACAATTCTATATTTATTTTAAGTTGCGCATTTTGATGTGACGTCACATTTCTCGGCATACATCCTCAAAAAAATCTGCCCCCCCCCCCTAGGTGCGTGACGTCATTTATGGACGGCCCCTAAGCACAATAACGCATAAAAAGACTCAACACGTGTCAATAACACTGCGGCCTTAAAAATATAAATATACTACAAAAAACGTTTTGGGTACATATGCCAGAGAGGTATGGCTTGTGAGACGACGTATATATATAATTGCGATGTTTTTTGACGAACACGTGTGCTTTTTAAATCCTTTATATTAAGTTCACTTGCTTGCTTGTTTGCGCGCTTACGACCGTGAAAATCTTTCGGTCGTTTTTTAACCCACTTCCCGTGATCCAATCGAGCTGACATTTTGCACACAGACTCGTTGTGCGTGACAATTAATTTTCGTGAATTTTTTTCCCCAAAATTTTCCACTTTTTAGGGGGAAAAAAATTGCATATTTAATTTAAAATACCAATGTGATAAAAATGAAACTCTTACTCAAGAAAAACAGAAATGAATAATAAAATAAAACCGATGCCACGCATATAAAGGATTTATAGTGAACAACTTTGTTTTTACGTGTGAATTTTTTTTATTGTTGTTATTATTTATGCACCGCTGCCAACGCATTCACATCTCCAACTAATGTTGAACAGCACCGACGTGTCGAGGCCACTGTGCACTTCGCGAGAGTTGTCGCTAAACGGCGCTACAGATCTCTCTGTGACACACGTACTGCAGCTGCTGCTGCCTTGCTATGTATGCATGGATTCTGGAACCTAAGCTATTAACATTTTTTCTCAAATAATTTAAATCGTGGAGTTGTATGTTATGTGTGCGTGCGTGTGTGTGTGGGGGGGGTTATGCCTTTTAATATATACAATTTTTCCTCCAACGAATACATTAATTGTTAATGGATTCCTACTCCCTGCAATTAGAGCAGTTTAAATATTGTATAGGGCAAGGCAAGTTGGGCTGGATGTTCGTGTCATTCGGCATTTATTATGACCCTCCTTCACGTTCATTATTCAAAGTCGCAGATCGAGGCTATGACGCGCAATTCCTTTTCACTTTCACGGTTCCAACACTCACCCACTCACCACCGCTGCAACACGAATGCCTTATTGCCAACGATCGCATACAGACCACAGGACGGGTTTTCAAACATCTCCGTTTGGTAACGCGAGCAAGGTGGACTCGTTTGATAATTGTGGTACACAAATTCAAAAGCAGCGTGCTGCGGTAATGATGACGCTGCACCAATTCTGGGCTCCCGGCAGAGCCGGGCTCTCAGGGAGGTATAGAAGCTACGTGTGCTGCCTGTGTCCGTCTGTCGAAGAAGGCGCTGATAACGAGGGAACTACTGTAGTTGTATCACAGTACGTCTCCGTGTGCGTCTATGTGGCTGTCTCTGTGTGAGTAATATGGGTATCCGTCTGCGTATATGGGTCTGCGTGTGAGTCGGTGGGTTTCTGTGTCAGTCTTCGGGTCTCGGTGTGAGTCTATGGGCCCTCTGTGCTACTTCATGGGTCTCTGTGTGAGTATGTGGGTCTAACATGTGCGTCTATGGGTCTCTGCGTGAGTCTATGGGCCTTTGCGTGAGTCTATGGACCTTTGCGTGAGTCTATGGACCTTTGCGTGAGTCTCTGGGTCTCGGCGTGAGTCTCTGGGTCTCTGCGTGAGTCTCTGGGTCTCTGCGTGAGTCTCTGGGTCTCTGCGTGAGTCTATGGACCTTTGCGTGAGTCTCTGGGTCTCGGCGTGAGTCTCTGGGTCTCTGCGTGAGTCTCTGGGTCTCTGCGTGAGTCTCTGGGTCTCTGCGTGAGTCTATGGCCAGATGGTGGCAGGCTGACAGAGCATACCTTGGAGGCAGCGACGCTATTTGAGAAAACGCTGAGATTGAAGCAAAGCCACTGCAAAATAATTTCACGTTCTAAATGAATCCACGGACAGCGCGAGACTGGAAAATCCGAGGTGGGCTTTCTTGCTTCTTCAACTTGGAGCCACGAATGGCCACTTGGAAGGTTCCTGTATATTTTGCAACTAATTCAGAGGCGTTTTCGAGAATTATGTTGTTAATTAAATGAATGTATCTGTCTTTCGAATATATATATTTAAAGTCCATCAGCCTATGGGCTTTTCAGACCAACATTATCCTGCAGTGCCAAGTACACGGATTTCTCTCGCCAATTTCATCTGGCAACTGAGCAGTATTGGCTCAACAAGCCTGACTGCTGATGAGATCCAGAATATCGGAGCTGGTCTAAGAGAGTGCTTGTTTGGATGATAAGCTCATGGACTGATGAGATTAACATATATTCGAAAATATATTTCACGTGGAGAAACGGCAGCTCTATTAATTTATTTTCTTTGTAGATTTCGTGGTCAATTGTCGTCCATGCAAAGCGACCTGCTTTATCACCGACTATAGCTTGACTATCGCGTGCCAAGCGAGGATCACTAACATGCCTTAAACGTTATCGCGCCGATTTAATGCCACGTGAAATTATGGATCCTGAAGACCTGGCGGACATAATATTGATTGCTTTTTTGTTTTCTCAGAAAAAAAATTTCTATGGATTTTCTTTTTTCTTCCTGAAGACACGATATTTTATATTTTTTTAATAGGGCCCACTGACAGGGACTGGTCGTTGTGTACGATATATGTCATTATTGTGCGTGTGCACGCACACGCATATGCAGCTGTACAGTGTAGTTACGGGGAAGCTTGAAAAACGGCAGGCGTGAATTATAATCAGTTGTCACGTCGTCAATCGGCGTAACGTCACACGAATACTTTAGCGGCAATTTTCCTCCATTGGGATGACAGAATGGTTTTTTTTGCTCTTTGTACGTTTCAGGGACATGTTCCGCACGCCTTGGTTTCGAAAACTGCTCATTATAGGACCACCATTCCCTTGTCTTCTTCCACATTTGTGTTGCCCTACACGTCTCTTGCAATTAACTTTGCATTCCAAAAAAAAAGAATCCGCCTGGTTTTGAATACGTGTGATTTAAATACGCGGAGCACAATGCAAACCCGAAGCTGTAATGGTTAAGTGTCCTCATAACCGGCTGATTTATTTAACAACCGACGTGTGTGTGTGTATATATATATTGCTCGTTGGACGTCCAGCCTTCGAGCCAGAGTTGCAAATTAGCACAATTCGTTACAAGATAAATGGGAGGCGGGCAGAGTCTCCAATATTGTTTATATGTCAATTTTAATCCGAGGGCTGGGCTGGGCGGGGAGGGGAGGAGATGCCAGGGGGAGCAGCAGGAGGATGAGGAGGAGGAGGATGGGGAGGGTTGATTTGATCGGAGTGGCGGTGTGAGTTGCACGCGTAATTATCGGCACGTGCAAACAGAGAGAGCGCGCGCGCGCGGCCGCCGTGCTCAGACACGCAGGGCCAAGGTTGGTAACGCAATATACGCGACGACTATGGTCGTTCGTTCGTTATCGTATTACCATTGTTGTCATTGGTACGAATATTATCATGATTAAAGATATATACACAATTCGTCGGCAGTGGCGGCGCTGTGCATAAGCAACTCGGACGAATACCGAGAGCTTCCACCACCACCGCGGTTCAACGGGGGTTTAATTGGAAAATAAAATATGGGGCGAATTTATATCCCGATTTAAAAAAAAAACGCGAATATATTTCATCTCTAATCGCTGTCGCTTGTTTCCTACATCTCTCCCTCTACCCTTTTCTTTCACGACGCAGCCTTGATTTTTCGCTGCACGCGTCATCTCGTTTCACTCGTTCGCCTGCAACTTCTCCCTCGCTCATCTCGCGAGGAGTTTCTAAATCTAACGTGATAGGGGGGAGGAGACGCTGCTGGTAAATAAAAATCATCTCTGCTCGGCGCTCTTTCTATGAAATGAAGCACCACCGCTGTTCTTAGGCGTCCCTACAATGTACGCTGTAGTCCAGTTGAATCTGTA
The DNA here is from genome assembly GCF_964198595.1 of Lampetra fluviatilis. Taxonomy (NCBI): domain Eukaryota; kingdom Metazoa; phylum Chordata; class Hyperoartia; order Petromyzontiformes; family Petromyzontidae; genus Lampetra; species Lampetra fluviatilis. The sequence goes on along the minus strand of NC_136279.1, from coordinate 20,943,666 downwards.
TTTTTTTTTATCTACACATCATTATTATTCTTCGCGATGCATGACTGCTTCATTTGTCGGCTAAACCCGAGAACTGGGTAGGTGCTGTGGGGGTTAAGGCCAGGACCATAACCCGAACCGTGGTCCTAATACGGTTTAACTTGTTATTGCCGTGATAAGGTTACCCTGCTCATTGAATAAGACGCTTGGGTGAGAACGAGGTAAAAAGGCAATTATCCTTCACATCCCGCGTCGCGAAATACAAATATATATTTAAAAACGCTGCAGTTATAAGTAAGACATGCTTGCAACATATTATGAAGGAAAACACAAAACTCAAGTATGTTCCAGCAGTTCTCAGATGCAAATACATTTACGGCGAGTTTATTTATTTATCTTTACACCAGCAGTTCGTGTCATTTGACCAGCAAACAATCCATTCGCCACGTCTCGAAGATTCCCAGACTTCTTTTGTAAATCCTTTATATTAAGTTCACTTGCTTGCGCGCTTACGACCGTGCAAATCTTTCGGTCGTTTTTTAACCCACTTCCCGTGATCCAATCGAGCTGACATTTTGTACACAGACTCGTTGTGTGTGACAATTTATTTTCGTGAACATTTTTTTCCAAAATGTTCCACTTTTTAGGAAAAAAAAATTCATATTTAATTTAAAATACCAATGTGATACAAATGAAACTCTTACTCAAGAAAAACAAAAATGAATAATAAAACCGATGCCACGCATATAAAGGATTTATAGTGAAAAACTTTGTTTTTACGGGTTAATTTTTTTCTCCTGCCACAAGTCTGCTTTCAGACAATGGGCCGCGTCGTCAGTAATGTCAGTCTTTTCACGCGTTAGCGGCCAGGTCGCCTGCTTCCAAAGGCGAAGGCAGTTGGAGTTTTTTTTCTATATTGTAGCCTTATAGAGTTCCTTGGCACTCTCGAAGTCAAAGCCACAAACATTTCACACCGGAGCAATCTCTCTCGCTCGCTCGCTCTCGCCCGTAACAGTGGCAGTGTGGATATTTATCGGAGACGTGATCGCTTACAAAACCCGAGGATGAAGAATCGTGAACGTGCATGGAAGGATTCTGCAACGCGCTCCGACATCGCTGGTTTTGTCCTCTCGAAAAATGTGCTTATGAATGGGTATTAACTGAATGCGTATTATACCCGTGGATGAGACGCATGCACATGAACTAAAGAAATGGAGAGCGTGCAAAGAAGCATTTTCTTTGAGTCACATTGAGAGAGAGAGAGAAGAAAGATAAATCGATACAAGGATGAAACGCAGGAATTGGAGAACATGCGTACGTTCATGACAATTCAAACTAATGAGATATGCGTGGGTTAGAGCGGGACACGTAGAAAAAGGGGGGGGGGGGGGGCGGGAGGATGACTGATGAGTCCTAAATGACGACCGAGTGGGCTGAAAATAAATGAAAGGGGACCAAGGAGATGGGAGCTATGAAATCTGTTCGCGTGCGAGTGCTACGCGGGCGATCACATCGCAGGATCGCGGGAGATGTCGGCGGTTTTGAGAGGCCTTCACATCCAGCAGCGGATTGACCGCGGCTGCCGATGTTTTATTTGAGATGCAATTTCTCACTAAGCTCAGGCTTTTGCCGTGTAATTGCAATTAAATGCAAGGCAACACGTGGGCGAGCGGCGTTTATAGACACGTTTCTCAATTATACACAGCCGTATAACTCCCACCCCAATAATGTTAATTAGCGGAGGGAGGCTCAATTTACAGCAATGAATCGAATTGCAACTCCCTTCGGCGAATTGCCCGTGACTGTGTGAGATAGATTGAGTGGGTACGCTCTCAACACTTAAGCCGTGTGTGCTGTGCAATCCTAGCCAGCTGGGTCATTGAGCCAGTGGGCCGAAAATAGTATTTTATCGGGACCATCTCGGGTGGCAACTGCTAACAATTATTTTACTGAAGCATTATATATCTCCAGATCACAAATATATACATGACAGCAAGGTCACTGTAATAGCTGTTTATGAGAACGAACTTAATTGAATGGAATGGGTACGGAAGTATGCTCGTCGTTTTGGGAAATAAAGCGAATGCGATTTGAGACATCAAAGAGTTGTGAAAATATGACCGACAGTATGTACGCTAAGCTCTCCATGCGGGAGTGGATACCGCTACGATGAGAATGTCGCCCCGGGTAGTAAGCGCTCAACCCTCTTGGCTCGTGGACTAAGTGCTTAATTTCAGCCGGATCAGTCCGGAACATCGAACCGGGAATTGCTTTGGTGGCCAGCCACATCCATCTCACCTTATCTCGTCCTCGTTGCAGTGCGGGTTTTCACGAGCTAAAACTCACACTGACCAACAACAACAACAACTGTGAGTTCATGCATTTAATTCGAAATATATTAAGTCTATTTATACGATTATAGGATAATACCGTAATTATCGTAGAGTGTACACTGATATGGAATTATTATGGCTCGGAGTATCATTGTACTCGAGTGGAAGTGCCTTGCACCGAAATATTCCCAGGCCAAGCCAAGCCTAACAGCGTTCCGGAAAATATCAAGCAAGTCCCCGTACTGTATTGACGCCTATCAAGGGTGTACCTTTGTTTACGTGACAACACAGACTGCACGTCGGGACTAATCGGTGACGCGCGCACGTTGCATGTGTCACAGCGGTTGCCGTTGCACCGCGAGTAACCGGTTGCACACGAGTGGCCGAGTAGGAATGCAATACATGTGGAAGAGCACGGCAATCGATGGTGGAACCCATAACAGGAGAAGGCTGTTTCTCTGGATTCCACGAGGTCGAGATGGACACGAGAGGAGTAAGGCACGGTTCCGCCCGCCCCTCCTGTAATGTGGAATCAGAGGAAGAATGGGGTTATTCCAAATTTCAGGGACATTTAGAAGCGTTTATCTTGAACTTAAATTCACCACCACGGGCGTGCACGTTTCCAGCGTGTTACAATCTCGTTTTCAAATACACCAGTCTTTACACGCGCCTGATGATTGCTCCACAAGTGACACGTGACGCGGAGAAGAGTGCTTCTTAAAGAAAAAAAAAGAAACGTTTGTCCATGCCTGTATTATGCTGTCTGTCGCGTGGCCTTTGACATACTGTTTGAGGTCAATTATCGTTTGCAAACACCTATGAAGGCCTACACGGCACACAAGGGGGTGGGCGGCCAGCACTAACTACACCCGACATTTGTCTCCCGAGTGGCGATGCTTACACATTGCACCATTTGAAGCGGAGTCGACCAACCAACAAAAAAAGAAAAATTTCTGGCCTGGACTTTTGCAGCTGTTTTAGACTAATTTCAGGGTGCTGATTCCAAATCTGATCTCAGATTTGCTCTATCACATCTCATTTTATGCTATCGGCGTACCCCATTTTCATTTATTTTTCCCGAAATTAACTCTGTCGCTTATGATTGCAAGTTGTTGCGAGTCAGTGACTGCTTTAGTGTTAAAATATGGTGCTGTATCTTTTAGGATAGTGTGTTTATAATATAATTTTATGTAGATATCCACATTTATTTAATATTTTTCTTCTGCAGTTTTTATTGAAAATGCAATATTTGATATCTCAAAAGCCTGATGTGATAGACAAAAACTGATGCCGGATTTGGAATCAGCACCCCAAAATTACCTTAAAACCGTTGGGATACCTTATGCCAGAAAAAGTGTGTTGACCAGTGTTATTATTGTACCGGGTAAGGCCCACTGAGCTAAAATATCCCTTTTTCAGAAGCGACCTGGCCAACGCATGTGATGGCTCAACGAAGTGGCGTATCATTTGGACATTTATAGTATATATAAATTTGGCTATTATAAATGTATATATTATACATATTATACATTTATAGTAGCCAAATACTTTGAACAGCATGTTTCTAAATGTGGAGGACCCGTAAGATAAATTCCACGCGACCACGGGGAGAACACGCAAACTCCAAATACACAGGCGTCAGGGTCGGGATCGGGATCGAACCCACGACCTCCTGTATACCAGGCGAGGCAGTTACCATTCTGCCACCGAGGCAGGAGAGGCTCGGCACTGTGTTTGGTCGTGAGCAGGAATCAAACTCAGGAACCGTCGTATTCATAATGCGGCGCGCTAACCAATGCGCTACCGCTCCCCACGTACACACGAAAGGGGTCGTCCATAAATGACGTCACGCGATTTTGGACGGTTTTTTTACCCCCCTCCCCTCGTCACACGGCGTCACAAAAGTCAGACCCCCCCCCCTCAAATATTACGTCACAAAGCTCTGCCTGGCCTCCACAAATAAAACATGCTTCAAATCGCTTTAAACTATTGTCATTGTAGTGCGTATTTAATGTGGCGCTGCACTCTGATGTTGTAGGAGAAAACATGTATCAAAAAGTATATTTAATTAAGTAGAATGTGTTATCTATATTCATTTAAAGTTGCGCATTTTGATGTGACGTCACATTTCTCAAACCCCCCCCCCCTCGTCACACATCGTCACAAATGTCTGACCCCCCCCCCCCAGGTGCGTGACGTCATTTGTGGACGGTCCCTAACTGAATGTCAATGGGTGAGCTAAGTCACGTGGGGAACGCACACACACACGCGTGCAAGGTCTCTATCTCGGTGTTAATCAATGTCACGTGGAGAGGGTTGAGCAATCATTGGGCGCGTGAAGCGGAACGACCTAATTTGCATTTGAAAGGAGATTGGTAAAAACAAATCGAAGCATGCTCTGGGGATGCTTGTGAGAGGACTGGCGTTTGGGTGGGGACATCATCGGCAGTAGCAGCAGCCGCGTTCAATCCACTACTGATTGAGTGATCCCCAAAGCCGCCGCTAGCTCTAATAACCCTCTCTCGCGCAGGATACGTCACTGATGTAATGAGTATTTGGCAACAATATACACGGCCAGTGTTTGGTCGACGTATGCATGCCAGATTTTTCCAATGCGTCTCTTTCTCCGTCACGACTTTACCTGCTTGCGTCTCTTCCCGTTGATGATGTTAACGAGAGGTCGAGATGACCTCAAAGCCAAAATGAACTCCGTGGCTTCTTCCAACTTCTTACAGAGAACACACGAACGGACACACGACTGAGACAGCACACCAGCACATTAACAATGGACTATATTCTGCATCTATTTCTCGATACAATGGTATAAATAACAACCCCACTTGACCGTGAGCCTTACTCTCGAGTTGATGGAAGGCATCCTGTTCGCGTAATGGGATGGCGAGCATCAGAAAATTGTGCGACAAAATATTTTCATAACGGTCTCCCTTGGAAAGAATAAGGGTCGTACTCTTTGGTTCTTAAGTCACGTAGGTATAAAATAAAATAAATGAAATCACGACGTTTCGGACGCAACACAAGCGTCCGTCGTCAGGTGGGACAACCACAGCAAGAAACAATTGCTGCAGTGGGCTTGTGTTGCGCCGGAAACGTCGTGATATAATATATTTTACTGGTAGGAACCTCCTGGTTACACCAGCCCACAGGGGATTATTGTGTGCGTCCGTCCGTCCGTCCGTCGTCCATCCAAAAATGGGAGGGGTGGGGCTGGGTGGAGAGGGGAGGGTAGGGAGGGGCTGGGTGGGGAGGGTGGGGAGGGGCTGGGTGGGGAGGTTGGGGCTGGGTGGGAGGTGGGAGGGGTGGAGCTGGGTGGGGAGGGGCTGGTCACCCCGTGGTGCCCTTATAAAACTCAACGTTTAACCTACTCACGCCGGCTTGTGCCCGCCCTCACAGTCGGGCATATTTGCGGAATACACCACGCCGCCGTTGACCCTGGCCATTGACCGAGCAACCCAACGTTCCTACCAGCTCCCTCCGCAGGAATGTGTTGTTTTATACCCACGTGACTTTACCGAAAGAACCAAAGAGTATGGATCCCTGCAGTTACGAAAACTCCAAATCTAGATTTTAAAAGGTCGTCTTACATATCTCTGTGTGCTCTTGCGTAGGGTATGTAAATGGTGATTCGCTTATAGATACCCCGCCAAAAATAATGGAGATACGTTATTGTTGCAGAGACGGTGACATGGATGGCGTGAGTACAGTCTCAACACTTGAGCGCTGTGTGCTGTGCAATCCTCGCCAGCTTGGCCATTGCACGAAACATTTGCTTAATCGGTACCACCTATGGTGGCAAATGCTCACAATGATTGCATTGAAGGCTTTTGTCTGGGAATCACAAACATATATGATAGCAAGGTCAACGTGATTGCTGTTTATGAGATAGAAAAATAAATATACCATTACATGGGGTCGTGGTATGCTTGATCGAGTACGTAGAATGTAGTCTAGGAAAGAATAAAAGAAACAATCGAATGTGATATGACGTGTCAATGGATCATGAAAGTACGACAGTATGTATATGCATGTTAAGCTTTCTGCACATAGTGGATACTGCTACGATGTGCATGTCACCCCAGGTGGTCCTGAATCAACCCCCCTTGGCTTAGAAACTGCTTAATTTCATCCGGAGCACGTTCTCCCCTCCAATCTCAATACACTTATTAAACATCTAACGCTCCCCTGATACACTTTTTCCCCCAGCATAGCCAGTCTGATTTGCTGACAACATTCTCGGTATTCAATCACCGGATCAGAAGAGGACAAGAACTGCTCATTACAGGCATTGGTTCTCTAAGCACACCCCCCACCGTACGCGTCTCATTGTCAGAATGAAATCATGCACCATAAGAGGGCAACGAGCAGAAAATTGTCATGAGTTTTGTGCGACCATAATAACGGGGGAAGGGGGGGGGTGCGTTGAAGGTTACAATGAACCCTTTATCATCGCTTGATTATAAAAAAAAAACAATTAAAACAATTCAGAGACTACATCATCATCATCGACAGCGGTGTGCAGGCACGACATCAAAACTCCTGCACGTTTGTCATGAACCTACAAAACGTAAAATATATATATAGAGAGTCGGTGAATGTGTTTGGCGATGGGATGATCCTTCTTCGGAGCAGCCATTGCCGTTGTCGAAAGAAGAGCGAGCGAGCGGTCGGGCGAAAGCGAGAGCCGACGCCTGCCAAAAACGAGGGCCTCGTGATGCACGAGCTTGGTGGCAGCCAAGCCCGAGGAGTGGAATGCATCCCGAGATGTCGACCTCGCGAGGATGGAGCGTGGTGCGGAGCAGTCCTCGAGTGCAGGTGCCGGACGGATCTCCGTCGCATTTGGGGACATCGTGAGAGAGTGATGACGGCTCGGACGCGGGGCTCTCCATCCAGCAGTGGATCGATCGTGGCTTGTGCCGTTGATGAAAGGAAGGGGGAGTGCGTGTCCGAGTTGGTGGCTTTCTATTCAGCAAAACTGCCATCCGCTGTCCTTCCCCTGGCGTGTCTGGTAGCTCGTGTTCTATTTTTTTTATATTTAATTTTTTTATGTCGGCCTCTCGTGGCTTTGCATCCGCTGACTTGTGTTTCTCGAGCAGATGTTGAGGGGGGCCCGGCGCCTATAAATAGATCGCGGGCGCGTTTGCATTTGCTGCCGGCTCGGTCTGCGCGCTCTGGCGACGTGAATGTACCTCGGATTTGTTCGGAGCCGCTTTGATGACACACCCAAAACGAAAATAAGAGGCTCGCTTGCGGGTGCGGCGTTTTAAGCTCATTATCCGTAATGGCTCGCGTGAATGTAAGGCCATCGATTGAGCGAACGGCACCTTGAGACAAATCATTGTGTCTCTGGCCGTGTGCGCTGGATTAGACGACAGAAATGACGCCTCAAAATCGGCTTCACACGTTTTTGTTGTTGTTGTTGTTGTTGCGTTATTATTGCAAGCCCACGTGTGCTTGAACGGAGGGGGGGGGGGACAACGCCTTTGCATGGTTAAGTGGCGCGATTGTTCACGCGAACGTAATCGGTGCGAGAGGCGTAGTGTCTCTTTCGAAAAATAGTTTTAAGCATAAGATGAAGGACCGATCTACACGAGAAGGCCAGAGTTTCCATCGTGACACAATGCTTGAAATGTCACCTTTTGCCCGATTCGTGTTATTGTTCGGTTAATAAGAATCATAAGCGCGACCTGCCCGAACAAATTTTGGACAAAAGTTGGCGTTCGCCAGCACCGAGCCGTGAAACGTTAGAAGTCCGTAACAGACACGTATTGCCGCTTGCCCGTTCTTAATGTAAAGGGTCGGATTACCTCTCGTTTCCACTGAATGTGGAGTGGTGCTCGTCTTCGTTGTGATCCCTGACAATGTGGAATAACATCCACATCTCTACAAATGACATTCATTCTCTCACTAAGACTGCGGGGTTAATTGTTTTAAAATTGTTGCCAGAAAAAATAAGGAAACCTATTATCATATTTTGGTACTTGACGTAGCTGATCACCCCGAGCTCTTATTACTCTGATAGTGCTTGTCTTTGTGCTGTACGCCTTTTGGCGTCTTCTGATCTAACACCTTTTGAGACGAGGCTCCAAAGAAAGCTGTCTCTGGTGTGCACCAATCAGTTTCAAAGACAATGCATATATTATCAGAGTATGTTTTTTTTTTGCATTCTGACCACAAGTATTGTGGTTAATGCAGACATGATTCCTTGTCAAAGGTTTCAGTTTGGTGTATTACCATCTTAACACTTGTTTTGTTGCCCAAAAAAAGGGGAAAACCCATTCTCATATTTTCGTACTGGCAAAGGAGGTCCCATGGTGTATAGAGTTTCCCCCCGGAACGCCGGCAAAACGGGTCACCCAACGATCAATGAATGTCGCGGTAGGTATTTAACATTCAGCAAAACGAAAGACTCCCCGTGCCTGCTTCGGTTGTTACAATTTGTATTAATTTTTTTCTCCCAGAAATGACGGCCCGTTTGTTAAGGGAATCGAAAACATTGACCGAGTGGGGTAACGCGTTAATCACCAACGTTGCCCACGAGTTGTATTTACAAACTATACGAAAATTTTAAAATACAGGAAGCGGAGCGTGATAATTATTTAAGGCCCCTTGATGGCTTACATCACAAACGACGAAGACCACCCCCCGTATCGCCTTCACGGCCTTAAGTGACCAGCACCGCGCCCGGCCGCCTTTGTCTCCCAAGTGGCGATGTTTACGCACCGCACCAGGTACTCATTTGAGGCTGAGTCGACCTAGAGGAGGCCCAGGACGGGTTCAGATAATCGTCACTATGGTGTTGGTGAGCGGAAATCGCTCGAACCACTGTCCCACTGCTCCCCTTGGAAACAGACACACACACACGGCACACTACCACTCGGTTACAGTTCCATCGATTGATAATGCTCGATTTAAATCAGGCGAGATCCCATTGACACTCACGTTTATTTTTTTAAGTTGGAGACCTGGGGTAAAACATGCAATGACGAACGTGCAGAGCACATACAATAGATTGCGTAAGATATATATTAAGCATACACACACACGATACACACGGAGCAGGCTAGACAACAATACGTGTGTGCAATGTAGTTTCTTCCTCGAACATTCGGTGTGAAGAAATCAACCAAATTACTGGGTTTTTACTTTTCGGGAAAATCGTTTGGTTGATTTTTTTTATCGAGAAACTGTAGTGGGCGGCCATCGCTCCACACACAAAGACAAAACCAAAGATCCCCATATAGCCTTAACAGACTGTTGGGGCAAGTGTTGTTAGCGATCACCTATGAAGACACACGTGGGGGTCGGTGGCCAGCACCACGCCCGACCGCCTTTGTCTCCCTAGCGGCGATGTTTACACCGCACCAGGTACTCATTTGAGACTGAGTCGATCTAGGGGAGTCCCAGGACCGGTTCAGATAATCGTCACCACTGGGTGTTGGCCGTGAGTGGGAATCGAACTGTGGTAGCCGGGTTCGTAGCGCAGCGTAGCGCTAACCGCTACACCACCACTCCCACACGCACACACATATGCACACACTCTCACACGTGCGTGTGTGTGTCTGGAGCCCATGTTCGAAAACCGACAACGCGCACGCGGCGACTCGAGCAAACGACTCAATGATGACCGCGTGGGCGTAAATTTACACGATGTAACACCTTTTTTTGTTCCTGGGTACGAAGTGTTATTTTTTAATTGCTTATGCCTAAAAAGTATAGAAAATGGCTATTATTCCCCACAAACTTTGATTTTGTGACCTGGACTTTATGTGAAGGAATGACACAAATTCACACGTTTTCTTATTGAAAATAAGTACAATTCAAAATATCACTGTCCTGGTCACAAAAGCAAAGTGTTGGGGGAATAATAGCCATTCTCTGTACTTTTGAGGCATAATCGATTAGGAAATAACACTTACTACCCAGGAACAATTTTAGTTTGTTTGTTTTGTTACACAGTGTTACATATCAAAAGGGGCCGTCCATAAATGACGTCACGTACCTAGGGGGGGGGGGGGTCAGACATTTGTGACGATGTGTGACGACGGGGGGGAGGTTTGAGAAATGTGACGTCATATCAAAATGCGCAACTTGAAATAAATATAGACAACACGTTCTACTTAATAAAATATACTTTTTAATAAATGTGTTCTCATACAACATCAGAGTGCAGCGCCACATAAAAATACGCACTACAATGACAAGTTTAAAGCGATTTGAAGCATTTTTTTTTGGGGGGGAGCAGAGCTTTGTGACGTCATATTTGAGGGGGGGGGTCTGACTTTTTGTGACGCCGTGTGACTAGTGGGGGGGGGGGGGTAAAAAATCCTCCAAAATCGCGTGACGTCATTTATGGACAGCCCCAAAGACTGATCTGCTTTTTTTACGCAGCAGCAGCAGTCGCGGCGAAATAAGGCACAGAACACGCAGAACGAATTCGATGTACTGCTCTAATTTGTAGCCGCTTGTGCGCCCCACCGTGGGGGGGATGATTGATTTTGGTTTGGTGGACTTCCCATAGCGTGTAAACCGCGTTGGAAGGAATGCCTCGGAATTGGCAACCACTGTCAATGCACCTTTTTAATTCAGTCCCTCTTGCTCGATGGGATGAACCAAGGGGGGGGGGGGACGATACGTGACCTCTAATTGCCGCCGCTCGCCATTTCACTCCCAACTGTTGTGGGGGGGGGTGCACGCTGATCGATATGTTGGTATTTGAGCACATTTCACCCCTTTTAACGGCCCGTCGCGCTTGCAATGTAGCCGTTTGTCATACATTATACGGCGGAAACCGCGGGGGACGGTTGACTTTCATGCGTCTGTGATTGGAAAATCGATACAAATTGCCACCGTGCGAGACGCATATTGCATTGCCAACGTTCGCTGATGTACAGAGTTAATTATCAACTGGGAGCGGTAGGAGAAAAAAAAAGGTCGTTGGACGCGTTTCTAATTTGGAGGCTCTACGAGCGGTCGTATTTTTTCCTTCCCACATCTTTCTGCCCCTCTTGTGTGTTTGCTGAGGATACATTCTCGTATACACACACGTCTGTATATATGCATGATCTTAACGCTGGCTTGTCCACCGTGCACGCTAACGAAGTCTTGCGTTTTTCCCTGCTCACGTTTTCCAGGCCAAAGTCACCTTCTGCTTATCATTTGTTTTTGGCCCGCACGTGTTGTTTGTTTGTCCACCCCCCCGGCTGTTGAATGACCATCTTCAGCTGGAGAAAGTGCTTGAGTTTATTTTGTGTTGTTGCTGCTGCCCTTAGGCTGTGCGAATATCCCCCAAGTGTAGAGAGAGGGAGATCGGGCACAACACACATTGCCCGAAAGGGCGCAATTGGCAGCAAGTAGAACAAGTATGGTTATACTCCGCTGATAAGTCCCAAGGCAAATGATGAAATCTGTATGCTGTTCAATGTCTTTGGTTCTTCCCAAATGAAAAATAAGCCACGATCATCACCTCTGTGAAGCAGGTTGTCATCGCAATCAAGGATGCGTGGCAGAATACGTGATTGAAAGCTTTCGTGACTGCAGGAATTCATATTCTTTGGGTCTTTCGGTTAAGTCACGTTGATATCTTCAAATACTTTACCGAATGCGTGATACCGACCACCCTGACGTGCACAGCAAGGCTGGGGGATTCCTGTTATCTTTTTACCCCCCGATATGCGCTCTCGCATGCGCTGGCGCATTTGAGAAAGAAACGCTGATAATAATGATTCGACACGCAGTGAACCCACGCACACCTGTCTCTGTGCATGAGCGGTCGTGGGGAGCAGTCGTGTAGCGGTTAGCGCGCAGCACCACGAACCTGGCGAACAGGTTCGAGTCCCGCTCGCGGCCAACACAGGGTGACGATTATTTGAACGGGTCCTGGGCCTCGCCTAGGTTGACTCAGCCTCGAATGAATATCTGGTGCGATGTGTGAACATCGCCACTTGGGAGACAAAGGCAGCCGGGCGTGTTGCTGGCCACCCACTACCTCGTGTGCTGTGCCCGCCTTCATAGGTGCTTGCTAACAGCACTTGCTCCAGCAGTCTGTCAATGCTATACGGGGGATCTTTGTCTTTGTGTGCACAAACGGGGAAGAAGGCGTGTGCGTGCGCTGTGCTGTGTGTGCGCATGTGCGTGCGTGCGTGCGTGAACGAGCGGAGAAGAAGAGGCGAGCCACCGTTAATTCTCAACAGTTAATTGCAGGGAGTGTATTCGACATCCGAGAGATTTTTTTTCTTTCTCTTTGACCTTTCCGTCGGCAGCGCTGAATATACAGTAATTGCACGCAGCCCCGCTCGCTCACGGGCGGCTTAGCAGAGGAACAAAAAAACACGACCTCACCACCGCACGGGTCTCTCGACACTGATTTGATTTATTTATTTAAGAGACAAAGATTCAGCGGAACTTACAAGAACCACCAGTCCCAACGAAAATGCAGCCAGCATGATTGATCGCTCGGCACAAACAACGGGGAGCTAACGCGCAATTAATAATAACAATCGTACGTGTAAAAAAAACGAAGCTCAAAAAAGGTACCGTAAAAAAAATGACAACTCAAATATAGAAGAAGCATTCTCGTGTGTTTTTTTTTGTTCTGTTTACCACCGACACATGCACAGTCACGCACACGAGCACACACGTGCACACGCACACGAGCAACGCACGCACGGTGATCTCCTTGGCCAAGGTGACACCACGGGCGATTATTCCCAGCGCACCTTACACACCCTTGCGTGAGACCCTCACGTGTGCAAATGCGTGTATATTTACACGGGCGAATGTAAAACTGTATTTACATGAAAGTGAACTGATAGCTATAACGCCTCGGGCTGACAACGAATCCATAAATGATGCATAGAGACTTTAATTACTGGAGTTTGATATTCAGCCCGAATGAAATAATTCCCCCATTCCCTGCAACCATATGATATAATACTATGCAGTTAATGTAATATCAGATGTGCCTGTGAGATGCTGCTACTGCAGCCTAAAATGCTAAAGTGAGCTTTATTGACATACAAATAAATAACACTGATCCATTCAATGAAATTGCTGCCATTCGTCAACAACTTGCGTACCGGTCTGCACAACAGATATATTAACAGCAACCAAAACTGTTTCTGTTCGATTCACCTTATTTGTATGGGGGGGAAAACAAAAGTACGATACAAAAAATATATATACGTCGAAATCAAGTACGCGCGTTACTATACAATATAGTGGTGACGTAGTGTGTACACAGAGTGATAGGAAAATTAATATAGTATCGGGGTGTGTGGATTGACTATACAGATTTCCGTGCCTGCAAAACATCGTTGTTGCACAAAACGCTTTTGTGGTCGTAAGTACGTATGTATGTATGTACATCCGAGCGAAGCTTAATTGGGCCTACGGCTCTGGACCGTCTGGCTGGTTCAGCCCAACCCGAGGTCAAAGCACAGACGAAAGTGAGAGGAGCGGTCCCATTCGGAGCAACAGTGAAAAATATCTGTAATTGCTCGTTCCCCCTAAAGGGCTTGGCACTACTTTCCGATACAATCCCGTGCAGCAAATCTGCAATAATACACCTTGACATTTGTGGGGGCGGGGGAGGGGTGTTTTTATATTTTTTTGTGCTGAAAGGAATAAAGACGTAGGCAATGGAAACCTCAATCATTTTATCGTTACGAGGTTTTCCGAAATATATATGTTTTAAAACAACTCCCAATTCAAAGTTTCCGCCTCTGTGCGGAGTGTGTTTGGGGAGCACGTTGGAAAGTGGCTGAATTCTACGCCAGAACGGTATTTACAACGGCGTTTAAGTCTTCACAAAAAAAAAACACAATATGAAAAGCCATTTCAAGTACAACAGGGATTCCTTTTTTTCATTTATATAATAATAATCATAATGAAAAAATAGTTGGTCAGCAACCAGGCTCTGCAGGAGGGAGGGGGTGGGGGGGAGCCTCCAGGCATTGGGAGTAAAAAAAAAACGTGTCCAACCAATGCCCCCCACCGCCCTACAGCTGCATGCAAGTGTAGGATTGTTCATGAGAGTAAATAGGTACTCCATGTGAGCACTGTGCGAAGATCCGCACAAAATATACACCCCCTTCTTTGTTTAATTTAAAGCTTTCTTTTTGAAATGGTCATTGTCACGTGCTAACCGGTGGGAGAGATGTGTATGTTGCGCGCTGCACACGGCACGTGTGCGCTGTACGATTGAATGAAGGCACTGTCATGGTTTTACACATCAACATCCGAGTGGGTTAGGTAGGGGGGGGGGAGCTTCTGAAAGTTCCCAAAAACGTTGGGTTGGCTACGGCCATAAAACTGCAGGCTTAACATAGCAGCAGGCTTTTATTTATTGAGAGATATAGGGCCTCGTTTGGAATGTTTGCTTACTTATCCAGCAAGCAGTGCTTGTTTGTTTTCTGTACTGGTAAATAGTACCAGGTTCATGGCCATTGCCGCTTTCATGCCTTCTAGCAATAATCGTGCAGCGTGGTATATTTTTTTGGAACCATCATTTCCAAGCCAGTACCTTTTTTTTCTCGGGGGGGGGGTGGGGGTGGGGGGAGAGGGGAAAATCAACGGCGGCCGGACTACGGACAGACTGGCGGTCTCCGTCGCAGGAATGTAAAATTTCTACCACGAGCACGAAAGTTCCACTCCTCGTTCGGAGCTGGGTGGCGCTTAGATTCCGCCTCGAGGCTTTTCGCGACTCTCGCCCAATAACAACCCTATTGCCCCTCTCGCCACCCTGCTCAATTTGCAGCAGCAACCCCCCCTGCCCCCCCCTGCCGCCCCCCCCCCCTCCCCACCGTGTGGACGCCGTTTTCTGAACTTCCTTCCGTCCCACGGCCGCCACCCCCTCCAAACGAACAAAAAAAACCCAACCCAACAACCCCTCTGCAAGGACGTTGGGTTTACCGTTGCACCGCGCGGCCACCGCCTCCGTCATACGTGCGTCTGCATGCGCTGCTGCAGCGGGCGCGCCGTGAAGTCGGAGTGCTGCGACGCGTACGAGAAGCGGGAGGACAGCGAGTGCTTGCTCGCCTGGTCCAGCGTGTCGCCGGCGCCCTCGAACGCCGGCACGCGCCCGTAGGCGTACACGCCGACCCCGCTCCCAGCGACGCCGCCGGCGCTTCCTCCCACGCCGAACGGGCCGGCCATGCCGACCGCGGCCGCCGCGGCCGTGGAGGAGGAGGAGGAGGCCGGGGCGTAGACGGAGCCGCCGTAGACGCCCGTCTGGGCGTGAGCGCCGAAAGGCGGCCGCGCCGCCACTCCCCCGGAGCCGAGGCCCGCGGCGGCGGACGCGGCGACGGCGCCGTCCGGCTGCTGCGGCGGCTCGAAGCCGCCCGCCTGCTCGTAGTCGTAGGGGCGCGCGGGGTACGCGCCCAGGTGGGCGTACCCGCTGGCGTGCGAGAGACGCGAGGGGGGACGCGGCTCGTAGAGGGGCCGCGCCAGCGGGCGGAACTCGGAGAAGGCGTTGCGAGTGGTCGACTGCTCCTCGTGCGCCCGCACGTTGTAGTAGCCGTTTGTCGGGTCCTGGTGAAAGTGGGGGGGGGGGGGGTAATTTTTTTAAGGGGATGAGAATAAAAAAACTAAAATTGTTGGAGGGAATGGGGGATATTGCGATGAAATCGTTAAATGAATTTAAAAGCCATTATATCTTAATTTACATCATTCAAGCTTCATTAGGTCAATGGTAAATTTTAATTATTGGTTTTAGGATGTAGTTTGATAGTCTTGGGAAAAAATTGTGGCAGTATAATACCCCTCCGAGAGACGCTTCATGCAACAAATTAGAGCATTAGAAAGCGTTTAGTGGTTTAAAAATAAATATATGCATTTGAAAGAAGCATTTTAACTGCCAAGTTGTGTGTTAGAAAAAAGATTGAAAATAGGACCAAAGGAAATCAAGAAGTAATTTATGACGATGAAGTAATGCCATGACAACAAGTGTACCTATGCAGTTAATTGGAATATCTTTACTTAAGTAAGTTTTTTTTTCATGCCTTTGACTAAAACTATTCATTGAAATTTAAAGGAACAGAAGCCGGGCCCTGCACTGAATGTGAAAAGCGATCGGGAATACATTAAAATGTTTTTGGCTCGTAATGCGTGGCAGCTTAGGCATCGTAAAGTGCCCCTACAGAAGGTTGGGTCCAGCAATTAATTACCCGCATCAAAATTGTCCATGTCGGCCTCTTTGCAAAGGGGAGGCTGATAGCTAGCAAATATAAAAATATATTTGTAGCACGGCCAAATTGCACGAATCCCTCATTTGCCAGTTCAGTGGTGTCCTTCCTCAACGTTCTGGCATGCACCTTGAGGTCCTTGTAGTCGGCTTCATCCTGGCTCACGCTGGGTTCTGTCGTTTGCTCGGTTTTCGTGTCGGTCTCATCGGAGTACGCCTGGCATGCACGGATATCAGCACCATTATAAACACACACACACACACGAGTGCACGAGCGGGGCGTGCGAGCATGTAGACATACCCACGATTGTGCATGCCTGCATCGTCCTGCAGGCTAATTATCTGTTTAATGCTTTGGACCATATAAACTAAGAAGTTGCCCACCTTGTTAATTTCCTGCACCAACAATGCTCTGCCTCACTTTATATGCTGCATGCATGGGTTATTAAGCATACTCTGAACAACAGCAAAAAAAAAAATCACAAACTAATTTCTTTTTAATAGGAGGTTGTACAAATCTTTCCACGGCTTAGAAGCAATTAAATCCATGGGTGTTGTTCGTCTTTACCGGGTAGTAGTTGAACTTCTGGTCGCCGTTCATGACGGGCAGCTTTATGTCTTCCTCGGACATCTCCTTGCGAATTTGGTCAAAATCCTTGTGGACGATCTCCACCTTGGGGTCGTGCTTGCAGATCTTGATGTCCTTCTTGGCTGTGACGCACATCATGCAGGCAGTGCAAACTACTTTGGGGTTTAAATGGAATATTACGGGACGTATTTGAACAAGAACATTTTCACGTTCAAATAGCTCACCAGTGACCATGCCACTTTGCACATGTGACCGACACCTACACAAACTGCGAGTCTCTATGTAAGTTGCGATCGCTTGGTCAAATGTAATATGACACCGTGGACGCTTATAACATTGGTAACTATTTGATTTTCAAGCTGGCTGATGAGCTCTTCAATAACTATACAGCTATGAGACGTCAATACGCACCGATGGGAACATGTATGGACGCCACGGTGGAGAGATGGAACTGCCTCGCCTGGTATACATAGGTTCGATCCCGACCTTGACGCCACTGTATATTTGGAGTTTGGATGTTCTCCCTGTGGTCGCATTTTTTTTTCTCCGGGCCATCCAGTTTT
Source organism: Lampetra fluviatilis (assembly GCF_964198595.1). NCBI lineage: Eukaryota > Metazoa > Chordata > Hyperoartia > Petromyzontiformes > Petromyzontidae > Lampetra > Lampetra fluviatilis. The sequence goes on along the minus strand of NC_136279.1, from coordinate 20,926,005 downwards.
AATCTCAACAATTATGAACATGCATTTAGAGTATTTGGTTGCAATACATTTCCACATAAGCCACTTCGTTGAGCTATCATTTGTGGCCCGGTTGCTTCTGAAAAAGAGCAATACAGCTCAGTCGGTCTTACCTCGTAAAAAAAAAGTTTAGTTTAGTATAGAGACAACTGGTCTTACTGATCATTTTAATTCTTAATTATTTGAGTACGCAAAGATATGAACCAATTGCTCCTCTTTGCTAATTCACACCAAGCAAAAAAAATCTCTCTGATTTGCCCTGGTCAGCTTCGTATTAAATTTTTACAATTTTAAAAAACGTTAACGTCTTTAAGCTGGGCAGGAATAGTTTATAGAATGCTGCCTTTGGTGTTGTGAGTTCAAAGCAGATAGACGTGTGAGGACATTAATAAAATGTAAGTTAGGCCGACCTCCCCTTTCATAGTCTTGCAAGCTCACTCCCAGAAGAGGCTTTTCACTGTAGCATTTAATATATTACATTCACGACCGATTTAAGTGATCTGGCCTCACTGTTATTATTGAGCCCGCTCAATCGGGCCGAGTCAGCATCTCAAGAGCGCCGATTCCCCCCTCTTGGCAACTGTCCCCGTGCAGCAAAAGATGGCAGTGGGAATTAGTCTGCCGGTCGAAGAGCAATGATCGCTATTATGCGAGTACATTTTGTGGGTAAGTTTTATAACCGTTAAACATTTTAACCAGATTAACAATGTATGGGTTTTTTAGTTAAGGCGGGGGGGCGAGGGTTGGCAAACTGGGAGAACATGGGGACAAGAACATACACACTCCACACAACAGAAAGGACACCCTTCTTGGTCGGCCATAATCAGACATGTGACAACCACAACCTTGGCATGGGAAATAACGTAAGCATGGGCAGACAATATAATTCGGACGAGAAGGCATACTTCTAGGATACCACAACAGACCATGTCTAGAGCAGTTATCTAGATGCGTGGCGGGGGGGGGTTTGCAGCCGCTCGTGGTCACTTGGCTTGGGTTTGCATGTTGAGCATCACTTTTCTCAACAATTTATTCAACTCCTCATGAAGATACCGCACAGCAGTGCGTGGCAAAAGCTTGCCCTTTTCTCCCCTTTGTGGCGGTGCTGAGAAGCACACGGCGAGTAAAAAGGTGTTTGTTTGGTTAACATGGGCCACTGGCCGTGGTGCAGCAGAGATGCTCCAGTTGGGGACCGGGTTGCAACTGCGCTGGGCAAAACTTACTTCTCCGTCGCTGGCGGCAGCAGAAGATGATGACTGCGACAGCCGCGATGATTAGCACGACAGCAGCGCTCACGCCGGCGCCAATCACGATGCCCTGCGACAGCACCTCTGACGAGCGCGACATGGAAGGGGCAGCAGCACTGTCATCGAGCGAAGTGTTGTAAGTAAAATAAAAAAGAAACGACGGCGTGCTGCTCGTTTTCTTCTGGAGTTTTATCATCGGGCAAACTTTTTTTTCTTTGAAAAAAATATAGAAATTGTGATGTTTTGTGATCGCTGGGCCTCCCTTTGGACGATTTCACGCGCACAACGCTCAAACGCATTATCGAGGCAAGACTCCCCACGGCAGCTCAGGTTAGATTGCCAGGGCAACGGTGGGCCTGCGAGTGCCAATTAGGCATGTGAAAAGCCTACAAGTGGGTGGCGGAGCCGACGCCGTAACTTTGTCTTTCTTCCCATTGGTGATTGTAACATTTCACCGTGTTTTTTTGTTGTTGTTGTTGTTGTTCAGATTTTTGATTGATCAAGGTTGAAAGCCTTGATGCATTAGCTCTGTCCGTCTGGCTGAGGTGGGACCGATAACTCTCGTAAAGATGACCTTATGTAGATAGTTAAGAGGTTACCATACAGTTGTGTTGCTACTTCGAACCTACCTTCGGGACGAGCAGCCATATTTATCAAACGGTTGGCCAATTCCGCTCATCACTAATTACACGGGCCTCTTGGACCATTGCACGAGGCCAACCCAGCCGTGGCCCATGAGGTCACATGCCAACATACGTCCGAGCGCAAATTCACATTCCAAAGTGTTACAGAATCCACGGATAGGCGTCATTTTGTCCTTCCCCATTGGGATGACTCCGCCCAGGGGTGCAAGTTGAGGCGTGGCCTATCATGGTTTCACAGCTGTGAATTGACGCTGGGTCGCTTGGAATCATCGTGCCGTCCTCACACGCGGGGAACCACCGCAGCGTCCAAAACTGACACGCGACATACGAAGGTTTTCGCGACGCAACAAAAAAAACAAAACGAACAAGTAAAAAACGCCCGTGCCTTTCTCGCGCAGCGTGAATATCTCTGTGTCGGAGCCGAAGCCGTTCCAGGCCGTGCAGTTGTAGGCGGTCTGGAAGTCCCCCTCCATGACGTTGGTGATGGTGAGCGTGGAGAGAACCCCGTCCACGCGGCTCACCGTCTCCACCGTGTAGCGCTCGTACGTGCCGACCTCCAGCACGTTCTCCTTCCACGCCCACGCCTGCCGCGTCCCACGTGGCAAAGTGGTGGGGGTGTAAAAGAGAGTTTCATTAGGAGCAGGAATCGGACTTTGTTAACTCGCCTGTGATCCATTGGTGTCTTTGCGAAACGCCTTTAGAGAATGACTATGCCTCTTGCTTTGCTCTTGCTTTGCTGTAAAGTTCTCTTTCATTTCCACATCATGACTGGGGATTACAGAGAAATATGCCCTACACGTGTCCCTTCTATCATTTTAATGTACTCCACTGGCCATTTTGTTCGTTGATTTGGCTGCATGAAAATCTTTAAAAATATTTTTTTTTATTTTAAAGGACCCCGTTTTCCTCTTGCAAGATGTCATCTCCAAGGAATATCTAGAGTGTTCTCTAATTAGAGGTTCTTCTGCCAGCAGTGGTGTGGGAAAGTAATTGCAGGGCTGGGCCATTATCTAAAAGCCTTTTATAGGGCCCGTTCGCTGTGACGTGACATGACGGTTCTCATCTCTTCTCTGAGCTCAGTGGCATCAGCTTTGTCACCACCTACTGCACAACAACTTAGCTACGTCTGATGGATGAAATATATTTATGTAAATGTACGTAGAATTACTGACATGTGAAAATGGACAGATAACACACCATGAAAGAGCCTTTTCTAGTGTTGGGTTAATTTATAGCGCTTAGTCAAGACACGACTAAACACATTTTTTATTTTACCAGGTAAGGCCCACTGTGCTATATTGCTCTTTTTCAGAAGTGACCTGGCCACAAATGAAAGCTCAAAAAAAGTGGCTTATCATGTGGAAATTTCTAGCGGGCAAAAACTCTAAACGCACACGTTTAAATGTTTGGGGAAAAACTGAAGGACCCGAATACAAATCTATGTGACCATGGGGATAGCATGCAAACTCCAAATATACAAACAGGACCGGGATTGAACCCACGACCTCCTGTATACCAGGCGTGGTAGTTAACATCTCGCCACTGCCGTGCCACTGACAGATCATAACATCCCGCCACTGGTGGATGAAGGTTTTCCCTCCGTGTAGGTCATCAGGGGTTGTATAGCCATTCCTCACCACACTGGTGTTGGCTGGTGATGGTGAGGCCCAGGACCAGTTAAGATAGCACGTGCCACCGACATTAGCCTTGGACGGGAATCTAACTTGGTTCCCTGGGTTCAGAGGTCGAGTGAATGTGACTCCAGAAGACGCGATGTGCATTGTGCCAGACTGGTAGTTAGCGAGTACACTTGACGCATGATCGCACGCAAACCGTCGATTGGCCTCACCGCCGTTACAAACAAAAATGCAATCTGCTCCGAGTCTTAAATTATGATATTTTTATTGTCCGAATGACAAGAAAAAATCTTTTGGTTTTTACATTTAAATGACGGCCGTGTTGGTGGCGCGAACGTGAGCCAACAATTGAGGTTCGTTAACGACGGCACGAACGCCGACATCGTTTGTCACCGCGGAAACTTGCCCACATTTTGTTAAGGTGTTCGCGAATGTAGCTGTTGCCTGTGGCGAGTCGGTCAAGGAGGACGCTTTTCTCGGCGAAGCTCCTCAGGTCAAAGTAATCTCCCGCCACTCGGTAGGCCGCTATGTTTTATAAGATGTGAGGCCAAGAAGACAAGGCATCATTTTTCGCGAGACGACTGCTCCCGATGCACTCACGATGCGGTCCGGAGGTGGTGTGCTGCCGATGAAGCACTCCACCCGGCCTTTCTCTCCGCGCAGCGCGTGCTGCAGAAGGTCACTAGATATGATGGGTGGTCCTGGCATAGGGAGACAAAACAAATGTTTGAACAGGGGTTACGGTTGTCGCCAGTTGTGGAGTCATTGTCTTGTGCATTTGCCCTTCATGAATGCCGTTTGTGCGTGTGTATGCATGCGTGCGGGGAGCGGTGGCGCAGATGCGCTACGCTGCAAACACGGCGACCCTCAGGGTCAGATTCCCGCTCACGGTGTAACATCGGTGCCGAATATCTGAACCGGTCCTGTGCCCTCCCTTAGGTCGACTCGGCATTCAATTGAGTGCCTTGTGCAGGTATCTAAACATCAGCACTAGGGAGACAGAGACAATCAGGCGTGTTGTTGGCCAACTACCCCCTCGTGTGTCGTGATGGCCTTAATAAGTGCTCGCTAACAGGGCCTTTGCCAACCAGTCTGTTAAGGCTATACTTTATTGTGCGCGTGCGTTTTAATGTTGCGTGTAACGTACCATTAACGTTCAGCATGACTTCTTTCTCGCCGACGCCAATTCGTGGAACAATGGCCTTGCACACATAGCGCCCAGTGTCGTCTTGAGTCACGCCTTTCAGGAGCAGCATGTTGCTGTTACTCAACACCTGCAGGGTACACACAAAGACCCACCCCCCCACCCCGCCATAACCTTAACAGACTGTTGGGGCAAGTGCTGTTCACAAGTAGCGCACACATATTCACAAGCAGAGAAATGCACTTGCCAACAGCTGTTGATGCACTCCCAGAAAAACAGGGACTTCTAAATGTTTTGTGCATGCGGACTTTTCTGGATCATGTCTTTACAAAACCGTTGGGTGTATACTCGTGAGGAAAGGCGCGCGATCATCCAAATTAGGTTTATTGCAAGGAAGTCACACTTAAATGGGCTGAATATTAAAACTAAAATAACTCGAAAGGATCCTGTTAATAATAATATATGATACATTTAAATTGGATATTATAAAAAAAAAAACTTTAAATAATACTGGTCGAATTATTAATAGTTTAAATTACACTTTTCTACAGCCAGTGGCTGTTCCCTCTACAGAACGACCACTTTAGGCCTGTCACAAAGTGATACTCATTGTATTATCCGCTGAATGATGGATCATGGACTGAGCCAAAGTACAATTGTGATCTGCTCTAACCACAGCAGCACCACACGTGCCCTCATTCGTGACGCGTTTGACTGCACTTGTGATGTTCATGCGCACTGCATTGCCTTCCTTGTTTATGCCTTTGACTCGCATGTATTTGATATTGTACGAAAGTATTTTGTATAAATACTCTTTGGTTCTGTCGCTAAAGTCATGTAGGTAGAACAAATAATAGATCGCGACGTTTCGATCGCAACGCAAGCAATCGTCATCAAGCAATTTGTTAATGTTTGCGCACGAGTCCATTATGCGTTTACTCTGCACGTGTCACTTGACACCCTGGTCACGTGACGTTCCATCGACAAGAGATTACCCATGAGAAATATTACAATCAATAAATTAGTAAAACATTATAGAAATAATAATAAACGTGGTCAATACTTAATGCAGAAAAAAAAGTAAACGTAACGAACGAATACATTTATAATGGGCCAATAAAATGATGATTGGCGTGGCTGGAAGAAAGCCAACACAAAGTGTGACGTTGCCGCCGTGTGGATTGCCGCAGCGCGCTGGCCAAATCGCGCGAACACAAGCGGAGGAGCTCACGGAAGAACGCGCGGATGAATGTGCTCCGTGTGCCACGGTCCCGGCTGCATTGCGCGCACATTTTTATCCTCCGCAGTGGTGGTAGCTTTTTGGGTGGCCATCGACCAAAGATGGTCACTGCATCGCACGCTTTTGGATGCACTCCAGCAGCAGTCCGGAAGGCTCTTCCATTCCGATATTAGGAAGCCGCTGGAGCTGTGCACTTAAAAATCTAGATTGAAACTCATACCTTTTAAAACAGTTTTTTACGTGTTAAGTTTGTTGTCCTTCCCCCCACACCTCCGATTAGCACGTATGGTGCGAAAGACGTTCAGCGTACATACATTGCTCCCCGGCCTTGTCTAGAACATCAACTCGGAAAAGGGCACGGGGGCCTCGCCGCCGTTGACGCGTACCACGTTGGAGCCCTTGCGTGTCCAGGCGAGGGTCAGCGGAGGGTTCCCCGACCAGGCGCACGTGAAGGTGGCGTCGGAGCCCCGGTCCACGGTCTGCGGCTGCGGCTCCGTCACGATCCGTGGCCCGACTGGCGGCGACGTCGCAACAGAGCCAGGCGTTAATAATGCAAAGTGTAGTTTGGCGGTGGGCAGGTGTAGCAAGCGGAGCGTGTTGGCGAGATGTAGTAACACATTTAAAAACAAATTATAAACTGTCCTCCTGTGCAGACGACTTTCGGACCTCTCGCGGAGTACACGTGATGAGTGCAAACGTAGTTTTTTTTTAAGAATGATGTGATTTACTTTCTATCCGAGATCTCCCTCCATTGCCCCCACTTTTCGGTTTGTATACAATTTGCAATTACTGTCATTAGAGGTCGTGGGCATTTCGTTGGAGTTGGCCGAGCACCGATGGTAGCCCGTTAAAGGCTTATGCAATTTTTGCTGCACGTTCATGCGGCTTTCTGAGGGAGGTGGGGCTGGCTTGGGGGGGGGGGGGTAGGAGGGCAGAAACGGTGGGGGGGGGGGGGGGTAAGCTGGCAGCAGGTGCCGGCCTGCCTGTGAGCGACGCCTGTGCGGGGACAAGAAGCAGCCTGATAACGCGATGATTGCCAAAGTGAAATGACACGCATTGAGCGCTGCGCCGCGAATGTCCCCGCGGGCGCGCGAGACAAGTCGGCGGGAAGGAGTCACAGATTTTGTAAAGTGGCTTTACACCTGTGCTCGCGCTTCGGTGTAGTAAAAAAATAATATAATAAAATCCAACACCGCGCGAGCGAGCGAGCGAGCGAACGGGCAGCATCCAACTGAGATGCATCATCTTGAGATGTGAGTGGAGAGAGCCTGGAAGCAATCATTGCAAAACGGTGCTCACAGCACAACCTTATAATACCAGGAGGCAGAGCTGTGTGAAATTAGCTTTTATACACACTCATGAATAAAGGCAGCAAAGCGAGCCATCGCTACCTGACAGCCAACCTCGATGCTTTATTCGGCTCACCGCGCTACCCAGGTCACATGGACGCATGCCACGACAGTGGCATTCAGGCCTTATTTGTCACCTCATCTGATAATAAGTGACAGTCGAAGCAATTACAATATTCTCGTCTCCTGGAAATACATCTTGCCGCGTGACTTTCCCCCCCCTCAACTCATGCCCCACTTATCCCCACCCCATCCCCTCGCCTCTCCATTCTTGCTCAGCGGTAGAATGTAAATTCCCCACCAAGGTTAAAGCTATTTTCTGGTCTTATCGCCTTGAATGTTATTTTGTAGCCCCCCCCACCCCACTCTCTTTCATATTTTGAAATGTCTGTGCCTCAATTTACACGCCTGCCACGGCCTATTATTTCAGGCTGTGTAAATAGCACATATCTACAACGGTGCACTTTGCCGGAACACAATGCCGATGTGCCAACTGCCCTCCTCGGCATTCCGAAGACCCAGAACGTGAAGTGTGAATGCATCTTTGATTCAAATCGAGGCAATTATTCAATTTAAATGCTCGATTTTTCTGAACAAATAATGATTTTTAGTATTCCTTTCACCTAAACCGGCAGCTGAGCTACGATCCCTGAAGCAACACGTTACTCAGCAACGTTGGTAGTGCTCGTTCACACAGGTGATGGTGGTGGTGTGACAGTGGTGTGTGCTCAACACGAAAGCTGCCAGAACCGCTTCAAGTCAAAGCTCGGGTATTGATGAATAATTTCTTCGAACTTTGGTATCAAAGTGGAGAGTAAAAAAAAACAACAAACCCAGATTTCACCTGCACTCATATGCTATTTTATACACTGGTCATCAGTCCAACCGTATATACGGTACATTAGCATACTCATACCCAGTATACATAAAGTGCTGGGTTCTACTTTTACTCTTCTCCCAGGTGTAAAACTTTCCGAATCTATACTGACAAATGCGAAGCAACTGCAACATTCACTACCTGACCGTTAACGTTGCCATGCAACGGCAAAAAATATATAGTCGGCAATTGCACCTCACTGCTAAGAAGAAAGGCCATTGCCAAGAAACATTAGCCTTCTCTATATATCAAGAGTGTCGCATCAAAGTATTGTTCATCATCAAATAATTCTAGTTAGACAGCTGTGTGCGAGCTTGACCAATCTGAACATAAACGCACACTTCATAATGCGGGGATCTTCTCGCACGAGTCTCCACGTGCCCGCCCCTGGCGTTGGTGGAAGCATTTCATGCCGAGGTTCGCAAAGTCCCAGCTATTTGCCCGCGTCTCAAGTGTGATCGCTGAAGAATCGCCATTGAAGACCACGCTCGTAGTTCTATCGGCCCGCGCTCTATCCCTCACCTAACCAAAAACAGCCCTACGTTTTCATTGAATCGTGGACGCCTTGCATCATTTTTTTGTACTGAGACTGCGTTAATTGCAAAAAGGAAGTGGTGAGTTACATCGAGCCATGGAAGCTTTCCACCTGCAGTTGGGGAAGAGAAAACAAATCAAACTTATTGATCGCACGTAGGACCCTTTCCTTTAAACTTTACTGCCACTGTCCGCCCAGCTCCCCCATGCCTCATGATGGAAGCTCCTGGATCCCGTCCAAACGCTCGCAACACTGGGGCCACAGGGGGGGGGGGGGGGGTGGCGCGTGCGTTTGCTCACAGTAAACGTCGACCAGCGTGGTGACGTTGGTGCTCCCCACGGCGTTGTGCACCTCGCACGACACCGGCTCGGTGAAGTAGGAGTGGTCCACGGTCGTCTCGTACGTGTTCTCCGTCGCGCCTTCGATCAGTGCTCCCCCCTTGGCCCAGCTGCCCCAGGGATGGGGGAGAGGATAGGGACAGCGGGACGCAGGGAGGTTTTGTTGTTGTTGTTGTTGTTGTGTGCGGCGGAGATTGCACGGCAGTGTAACCGACCGAGCAGATCGAACGTGACTAGGGTTTTGGGAAAAGGTCCTGCAAAGAATGCGCAACATTGCGCGCGGGGGTTGTGTCTCGTCCTTTTTGTTTTGGCCTGTCCTTTATTTCCAATGTGAACTTTGAAGGCTGGAACAGTTCCAGGTGGGGAAATGACAGCCGAGCGCGGTGTCCTTAGCGGAGCTTGCGACTCTCTCTGTGTGGGGGGGGCAGCACGCATGCGCACAGCGAGGTCTGCATTGTGCGGCTCGTGTCTTGCCGTGAAGCGGAGGGCTCTGGCCCCATTGATTGTGAACTTTAAACGTCGTCCTCGGGGCTGGACTGATGCACACGTGTGATCCAACTGCCCTTGCAGTGGGAGGGAGAAACTAAACCCCCTCTCCTCAGATGTGACGTTGCCAACGCAGTTGAAACAAACCAACAACAAGCTTCTTCACAAGTCACTCGCGTATGCAGGAGCGGTGTGCAAAGCAAAAAAGAAAAACCGTGTAATAAGCTGGCCCATTTTTCTGTTGAATGGGTGCTTGATTGTCTCTGCATGTGTGGACACCCATAGCGGCGTGCGGCGGGCGCACCTGTGTGCATTTGCGTACCGGTATCCGGTGATGTCAGGGTTGGCGGTGGCGGAACACGTGAATTTCACGGTCTCTCCCTCCTGCACGGGCTGCGGGTGCACTGATAGCCTTACAGTTGGCGGGTCTGCGAGAAGAGCAGAAAGTGGTGTTAAACTCGGCTCTTTCATTTGTTAACCTCGAAGCAAAAAAAATGAATGAACTTGCAGCCCGGGGTTGAAATAATTACCCACCGAGCCCTTCTCCAATTTCAGTTCAATTCGGTAGCCTTAATTTATCGTGACTACCTCGACAGTTGACTTAATGAAGGCAGACCTGGGGACGTGTACCTTGTGTAGTGACTATTTTTTCACCCCAAAAAAAATCCTCCTTTTTGTGAATTGGGATCCAACACAGGGATACAAACAGGCCCACTTCTCACAAATTATAACATATGGTATTTAAGAGCCACTTTCTCTAATCATCTTCCCATCTGGAAAGATGAGCCATGAATTCCCACATTATCCTAAGAAGGAAGGAAAAAAAGGGCCTGCCACGCAGTACCTGCCTTTGTCGAAATGTAATCAGATGTAATTAGGGCTGCATCAGAGCAAGGCCGGCAAGTGCATATTTTATTGCAACGAACGAGTTAGCGGCAGAAGAAAGATTCAGATTTTACGAGGAGCGTACGCTGGCTGCTTCGCAGTGAAGAACCACGGAGGTAATGGAGGAATTCACAGCAACGCCATTCAAACGAAATTATCAGAAGAAAGCATAGCAGTGGCAGGCGTGCGCATCGGTCAAAATGTCCTCGCAAGCCATTTAATCACGCGGCCGTGAGGATATGTCTAATGGCTCTTGTTTCTTTAAGGGGATTTTTGTTCACAGTCAATTACAAGTTAAGCTGAGCCATGTGGAGATCTTTTTTATTTCTTCATATATACACACACGATGTGGAGTCGTAAGTCGCGCGGAGACTTACGATCTTAACGATGAAAGAGTTTTTGGAGAGAGAGAGCGAGAGAGAGGGGGGAGGAAAAAAACATTCGCCTGTTGAACAAAAGAGTCAGGAAGGGTTGAATGAAGAACGTGCGACTACCCCGGAGCCAGCCAACATGTAGCATACTCCAGTCGCTTACACACCATAGCATCGCTTCACAGGAGAACATGCAGGATATGCAAGCGGAGGCGCAGTGGTGCAATGGTGAGCGAAACGCGCAATGAACCCGGTGACTCACATTCAAGCCGTAGACTAACATCAGTGCTCAGTGATATCTGAATGCCCCCCCCCCACCAACCCACACTGGTGAGGTATGGTTCAACACCTATCACGTCTGATGTCGCGTGGTGAGGTCTGCACTGAGCAGTGGTATCACAAAGGTTCGATCCTCATTTTTTCCTCAGTTATTCCAGGCACGTAGTGCACCGAAGCCCCCCGTGTGCTTTTAATCGAGATCACGTGTTGCCTCCCGTGATGCAAAGGGTCCGCACAACTGGACTTGTGACCCAGAGGTGGCCGGTTCGCTTCCATCTCCCGGCGTGGCAGTTGAAACAGGTGGGGCAAGTTCCTTACATCTCCCCCCCCCCCCCGCCGCCACCACTGTCCACCCAGCACTACAAAGGGGGTATACACTCGGCCGGTCGCGTGTGGTTGGGTAAAGTGTGGGTCCTCCCACCTCTTTCAACATGTCTCGTCAGTGTGGAAGAGTAGGCCAAATTTCCCCGGAGAAGAGAGACAGAGTTTCCTGGAGCGGAGATCCTTTCGTCAGCAGTGGCGTGAGCGAGCTGATTGTGGCGTTGCACGTTGATTTCACCTCTTCCCACTTGTTATTCTCCCTCCGCCCCGTCGCCTGCCCTGACACCCCCACCCCGTCCTTACCACCTCTTCCTATCTGGACCCAAACAGCTTTTGTTTATTTGTCTGCATTGCGATCCCTCCATTTGCACCACGAACGCCGCTTCCGATCGCTAAAAACGGTGACCTTTTTTAAATTGATTCCGCGGCGTGAGCGCCATGTCTTGAGACACGGCACGCTCAACCGCCGCACACATTTTTAATGAGTCTCCCGGCTGCTCTAGCAAAGAAAGCGTTTAATATTAAGAAGCATCTTCATTAGCCTTTCAAGCCCTGTTAGCACACATGGAGTGTTAATTTATAACCGATGGATGGGCCCCTCGAATGATGGCTTTGAATGTTCAAGCGTTGCGGTGTAGCAGGGAAGGACCGTGCATCTGTCACAGGCAGTCTGTGCAGAATGTGGACAGACTGTCCAAATGGTGTTTTTTTCCCTCTGTTAATGAACAAGGCAATTAAGTGCACCTTTATTTGGAAAGGACTGCCCACCACACTTTTTCGATTCCCCACTTTTAAACGCGTTCATTTAAGGAATCGGCCCCAAAAAAAACTACGAATGCTGAATAGGTGGACACTATTTTTTGGTTATGTTTGCGTTTCTCGTTTTATGTGGAATGTATAATTTCAAACGCAATAAAGTGGCATAATTACGGGCAGTGTATGATTTTAATTAATGGCTGTTGTATGCATAGCAGTTGTTCACGTTGCAAATTTTGCACACTGCCACTTGGCGTTAATGAAGCCAACAGAACGCCTGTTCACATGCAGATGCTTTGACTCCAACACATGGTACCGGAGATAATTTTGCCGCGCCCACGTGGGAGTACTCGTAGACTCGGTGACACGCTCGCCCAGCAGCGTTGAAACAGGGGTTCCTACACTCCTAATTGATGTAGTAATAATGATAATAATGCGTGCTCGTCTGGTGCACGGTCGCTAAATGCTCGACTTGTGAGAGGGGGGGGGGGGGGAGCTGGAGGGGGGGCGGAGGGGGTTAATGCACGGGGGGTAATACGCGTGCGTGCGTGCGTGTCGTGTACGTACGCTGCACGTTGAGCCTCACGGAAGTCTGCTTCCCGTCGGGCGCTGCGGCGTTGGAAGCGCGGCAGGAAAATGTGCGGCCGATGTCGCCGTCGCTGGGCGTGATGAGCAGCTTGCTCGTGGCGCTCTCCCGCTTGCCGTCATCCAGGATCATCTGTGGAAGAGCGAGCGCACGCACGCACGTACGCGCGCATTCGAAGACAGGCCTCCATCCCAATGGGTCCACTGAAGCGTGGCGATGGTGTGGGAGGCACCAGTAATGCTCTGCTCTCTCCTTCGAGAGTGCCTACAATTGTGCTGTGACTGACAGCCCATATAGATGAAAAAGAGAGCGCTGAAGTGAGACTGATCCCACGGCTGCGATAAGTATTTTCACCCTGTGGTCTAACTCTGAATGGTAGAAAATGATCCATGGTCCAGAAACGTATTATTTTCCAAACATTCTTTGACCTACAGTATTGGGCCCACCAGTGTATACTGGCAGGCAGCTGCATCACGTTTAAAGGCTGCAGCTGATCAATGCTGCTGATCCTCCCTCCAAAGGTGTGAGAATAATATTTGGCTCATTGTGAAACCAGTGCGTCATAACTTATCTGTCATACAGTGCTGTAGTATTAACAAATGAACCTCGATTCGTATCGGCGCGGACAAAGTGCACGCTAAATGGTACATTCAGTCAAGCGTTTATCGACTAAGAATGCACTCACATGGGGTGTGCAAGTTTTTATGATGAAATTATACACAGCCCCGATTACACCAGCAAAGATTATCAGAAGGAACAAATATCCAGATGTCACCAAATCTCTTGCACCCACTCTTCCCACGACCCCTCGCATCGGCCACCAGCCCTGCCCATCAAGTCCGTTATGCTGGGACATTAAAGGTGGATCATGCCGCAGTCAGCCACACTGAAAATTGCAAATGTGCTTCAGTGCGATTTCCCGGGTCGTGTTTAAATCTGCGCACGCCTCAATGCCCGCAAGTCGCATTGGCAATCTCGCCCACGTCTCTCGGTGGCACGGAAGATACGCACTGACGGGGGAGACGCTTAAATAATTGATGCGGGAGATTATTACCGCATATATTTTACCCACCCCTCCTCCCCTTCCCCCCATAACTTCCAGCCCCCCGCCCCCAACCGTCCCCCACCCCCGTCTTCGGGGATGAGCATAATGTTGAAATCGCTAAATAACGATTTGGATTTAGAGGCAACGATCTGCATCGCCCAGCATGTTTCCAAATTGACAATATTTCCGACGCCACCGCTGTGGGAGGGAGATACAATGCGATAATTGCGTGTTGCGAGTAATAAACACAACCCGGCGTAACACGCCATAATTGCAAGGGGGAGAATATGGGAGCGAACACATATAGGTCATACATATGTATAAAGGGCATTGGAAATAAAAAGAAGAACGGTTTTCCTCCTGCCTTTTCTACCCCCAAGAGTAGTTTGCCTTTAACAGAGAGAAGAAAAGCAATTAAAAACATCGCATCAGTGCACACGCAAAAAACACGAGGAATGTCGAACAAATGGTGGCTATATTTACATATATTTTTTTATGCCAATGTCAAAGCACAACTGTACTGCCATGGCGTACCATCGGCAAGGACATGAATAAACCCACCCCACGTTCATCAAAGGTCGCGCACTTACACTTCTGTGCGAGCCGAGTACACACGCGATTTTCAAAATGGATGTTAAAATTCACTAATTAGCATTCCCCCGTTTTGTACACATGAAGAGTCGCATTTCCCCGCTTCAGGCAATTAGCAAGAACCGATTTCCCTTCCTCCGTTGGGATTTTGCACAACAGGGGAATAAAGGACCTGCGGTTGCCGGAAGGGCAAGTGTCGGAAATGAAGGAAGGCTGCGAGCCTGGGCGAGGTTTGTCAACTATTGCATTGTTTGTATTTGCAGCTGCGTTGAGAGCCCCGCGCGAATCCTGCAATGAGCTGCTCTCGTATGCCCTGCAGTGGAGAAGGCTCTAACAAACGAGCGGGCGCCGTACCGCGGGTTACCCACCCCCCCCCAACCCCGGTTGTGGAGGGGAGAGCACACGTCTGCATGATCCGCATCACTCGGCGTGAGCAACTGTCGTCAGCCCCCACGCCAAAAAAAATATCCTCCACGCGACCACTTTGGCGCTCCGCGGTTTCGCTTTACACGCCGGCGGCGAAGCGTCGCGTGGCGCGGTCGTGTAGCGCAGCGTCGTGCGGCACCCGTGGCTGGATGACGGGCACTCACCCACCCCCTACCACCGCCCCATCCTTTTGCTCCCCCCCCCCTCACCACTTCCCGACCCACGGCTCGGGAAAATAGCTCCTCGTTAAATATGCAAGCGTTCCTTCAAAGTAACCAAGTTGAATCGGTATGAAACAAGCTATTTAAAATAAAACAGGGTTTACTATCAACTTTTTATATACGATGTTTACCGTGTGAAACCAATTTATTATTATTAGACTAATATTACTGCCTATTAATAAAAAAAACCAATTGAGTCACTATTAATTC
Organism: Lampetra fluviatilis; assembly: GCF_964198595.1. Lineage (NCBI taxonomy): Eukaryota > Metazoa > Chordata > Hyperoartia > Petromyzontiformes > Petromyzontidae > Lampetra > Lampetra fluviatilis. The sequence continues at coordinate 20,910,799 of NC_136279.1, read as the reverse complement.
TGCACAGTACAACATAATTATTTGTCAGCTCTGAATGTATGTGTAGTGACATACACCATAATGGGTCACTACAGCGCTTAGTGCCAGTTCCTGATAGAGAGAGGAACTGGGAGTGTAGTAGCCCTCGCTGCCAGCAGGGCTATGTAATGGAAAAGGGTCCCTCGGGGGCATAGTTCTGGTGGCTGGCAGAGAAGGGGCATCTGAGGACGTAGCAGCCCGCTTGGCTGGCAAGGGCACGTAACAGGACAGGGTAAAGATGTGGGCCAAAGGTGATAGAAGGGACACGTGGTGTATGGCCCAGAATCTTCTGGTAAGTTCCAGAAGGGGGCGTGGCCGAGGGCGGAGCCAGGCCGCGCTGGGGGGCATAAAAGGAAGGTCCAGGGGTCCCATCGGGGCTGTCTGCTGGAATGGAACCCGCCGTGCTACGTTTTCTCCTCGGTCTCCGGTCTTCGTGCTCGGCATCGTGGGTCAGGCAGTGTGCCGACTGACCTGACCCATTTATATAGTTACCCCGTGGTGGTTACCGGTTATGTAGTTATCCCGTGGTGGTTACTGGTTATGTAGTTACCCCGTTGTGGTCATAGAATTAACGTGTTGCCTCCTGAATTCGTGTGTCTCTCAAGTGAACCCACTACATATGTATCAAAACACAAATCTTTCTGCATTGTGTGTGTGTGTGGCGTCATTAAATCTTGACTTAAAGCTTTGGTGACTGCAGGAATTCATGTTGCTATCGAAACGTCATAGTTTTTTGTAATTTTTTTAGAACCTATCTACGTGACTTTACCGAAAGACCCAAGAATGTGTGGCGTCATTACCACAGGCAACACTTGTATTGTACCGGGCGATGTCACACGGGATGAAAGGTTAGGGGCCGGATTCATCGACCGTCCCATGGAGAAGAGGGTGCCGTTGAACCAGCCTCTCGCTGCTTAAAATATCACGATTGGGCATGCCCGAAAAAGAAATTACGTTTTTATCCAAGACGACACGTTACTGGCCCGTCCATTGTTTATTTTTGTTGTCACAAGTGTGAAAGGTGTTTGGTCGTCATAATTGAGACATTAAGAGACAGGAGAGCACTTGCTGCTGCCCCTGTCTCCCAAGCCAAATTAACTCCTAACACCGTTGGTGGTGTGGTGTGACTTGCATAAGGCAATGTTGCTGGGACTGCCGAGTCAATGTCTTTATACAATGTAAAGGCGTTTTTTTAAGAGAATGCGTATTGATGCAAAGAAATACCATTCTAGATGTAGGCCAATTTCACACGTACTAAAACATACATTATGAAGCGAAATCCAACTCGGCGATTGAATAGCAGCACGTACATTACACCAAAATGTGCACCACTTATGAGGTTAAATGGGAAATGTCTGTTTATTGATGAACACATCAATAAACAGCTCAAGTACCACATTACATTATAATGTGCGATTTAATGTCAACATTTGCTGGCGAACAGCACGATTTTTAAAGCAGCCGAGCTGAACTCTACAATAATTACACATGTTTGATTGGTTTCGAGCACTAATACATACGAAGTAAAAAAAAAATCCCGTTGGCTCCTACTAAGTCGAAAGATCACCAATGCAGGAAACACCGCGGAAACGGCGCATGATGAATTGCAGTCGCAGTGACTAATGTTCCGCTGGCTGGAGGCAGCTCGAGTGTTTCATAGTCTGGAATGAGAAGAGTCGTGTGTGCACCGGCTGGTACGCACGCGACACTCCCATGACGGCCGTTACACTTTTCCGCTTTGCACAAGGAGTTGTTCCATAAATCAACCGTTTGTCCAACGGTCTCCGCGATTGTGCTCTGCCGTCGGCAAGCCTTCACAAAAGACTGCCCCCCCCCCTGCCGCCGCCCCCACCGGTGCGTGACACATCGCATAGCAAGAGGCGCGATTGCACTCGTGAATGAATAGATTAAATGTCACACAGGTAGGGGTATATAATTTCAGACATTTACAAAAGGCCGTAAGTAATAAAAAAAAACTTACATTTGTTTTCATAATTAACCGTTGCCTCGAAACCAACCAAATCTAATGTTGCAGACAATGTTAGCCGCTAATTATTTCTTAGCGTTTACAAGATTGTGAGTATAATAGCAGCGGTCCTTTTTTATGTATGTATTAATGTTGAACTTCTTTCGCGTGGTACTTAGCCAACAGTGCTAATTGCAGGTGCGGGGGAAGGACAACAAACTAAACGCAAAAAGCAGTTCTGAAAAAATGAGTTTTAAATCTAGATTTAAAAGTGCATAGCTCCTGATATTAGAAGAGCATTCCAGATGGCTGCAGAAGTGCATCTGAAAACACGCAATACGGTCGCCGTCTTTGTTCGATGGTTGGCCAAAAGCCGCTGCACATGCTATAATAAATCATAATCTAAAAATCTCCAACAACGAGACTAAAATGTTTTGTGTGCAGAACCAGACGATGCGCTTCACAAGTCCCAAAGAAGCCACCCACTCTCAAATCCTCAAACGAGCACTGCACAGCCAGTACCGTGCCGACAGATTTATCTTCAAAGACTGTCCTCCAAGAGGTGTCACGTTAGTCGGCCTGAATATCATCAAGTCAATTGCATTTATTTTTGGGTTAACATGTGGAGCCTGTCTGACTCAAAATCTGCCATGCAAAGCATCATTAGATCATTAGATGTAAAAATAAACAATTATATACCGTTTAAACAAAAAAGAAAAGCAAGCTGTGGCCGTGAGTTTGTCGTTGTATGCATTTTGCCAAGCGCAAAGGCGACATTTTCTGCGAATGGAGACAATGAAGTTTGCTTCTCTGGTAAGCTGGAGGATAGAGCTGCATACCGAGGCCGACCTGCTGAGACATGCTGAGAATGAGTGTGCGCGTGTGTGGGTAGTGATTAGCCCACTGCGCTACGAACCCGACGACTGGAGTTCGGTACCCGCCACATGACCAATAACAGTGGTGAATATATGAACCGGTCCTGGGCGTCCCCTAGGTCGACTCAGCCCCAAATGAGTACCTGAGAGGGTGTGTCAATGTCGATGCCGAGGAAACGAAAGTTGCCGGAGGTAGTGCCGACCAACCCACCCCACCTTGTGTGCCGTGCTCGCCTTAACAGGTGTTCATGAACAACACTTTCCCCAAGAGCCTGTGCAGACTATACGGGGGACCTTTGTGTGTGCAAACAGTGGAAACTGCTGCACCGCATTCTGTCTCCCGCCTCATGTCCGTCCTGCATGCTGAAAGCTGCATTTGCATGACGCCGTCTTTCATTACCAACTGCCGTTGCTCCCCACTAAAGACAGAGTTCGGGGCTCAATTGATGCAATACATTTCGTCTGGCACAATCAAATTTACTTATGGGCTGTGCCATTCAATTAATTTGAAGCACGCGCAGTTAGTAAAATATTTCCGACCCTTTATGCAATTAGCACTTTCACAATTGGAAAGAATATTTCCACGACCGCTATTATTTTCCTTTTGGCTCTTTTTTTTTTAAAGCTGTTTAAAACGAATGCCATTTCATTAGTCGGGACATGCTTATACGTAGCAGCGTTGCATTTCCCAAACACAGCCGAGACAATTTAATTTCAGATTAATGGAACACAAATGTAGGAGATTAATTTCGCTCTCCGAGAGCTGCACACATGTGATTTAGTTGTAAAAGTCACCGATGTGCAAAATCATTGTCTATCCCATTAAGGTATAAACAGCACATTGGTCTGTCTGTGTGCAGTGCCAAGGCACTCTGTTTTGTTTACCATCAGAAACAAAAAACACTTAATTATATTACTGCTAAAAGTTCGCAACAGATTACGTATATTTTGGTTCCTTTCCATTTTTTTTCGTGATGCAAACATTTATGTGAGCCGGGAACTGTCCGTAGCTGTCAATGAAACGCTCGCGATGAGAGTATTTGTAATCATGTTTTTGCCATAGAGTGCAAATGTAGGATGTTCGCTCCCTCGTCATACGGTCACGTTTCATTCGGGGGCGGGGGGCGGGCACTGCGTGGCTTTACTGATCAAAACCACCGCTGAATACAACTTTTTTTTTATCAGAAACCCAAGGTGTTTTTTTCACTTCTGAAAATAATAAAACGCACAACAAAATGTCACGAGCAATTAATTGCAGCACGGGCGACTGTGGGGCACTCCTTGTAAAGTGGGGCCTTTTAAAGCATAAATCCACTGTCACGTGTGTGCCCACCTCCGCTATTTTGCAAATGTTGTATACGTTAATACAAAAGCAAGGTGCGACCATACTCTGGTCGTGGTTCGTTTTGTTTATCTTATAAGCCGTGGATAAAACTAAAACACCTACCAATAATCATCTGAAAAATTGCCCAGCATTATCAGACGATGACTAAGATTACAAATAAAGATGACATGAGGCATATTGTTGTCCGTTTGATTATGATTATTTGAAAAGGATAACATATTCTCGGGAGTGTATAACAAAACAAATTGATTTAATAAATTAAATTGCCAAGTAAGATGCATTTTTTTCCTCCGACATCTGCAATTTATGCGGGGTTTCAACAAGTCATTTGGATGTTGATTGTGACGTTAATATGACTATAAATGGATCTGTAATGATTAACTAATTAATGTTTGGAGAAAGTGGTGTGGAATTCGTAAAAAAGCAATCTCATTACAGACGGCGGTGGCGAATTGCTTTGCAAATGCAATTCTTCCACCTTCAAGCCACTCTGCTTCAGTCATACGCGCTACAATCACCCTGAATACATTTTCAGTGGACAATGACGTGACCGCATAGAGCGTCACTGGTACGTGTCACGCTTAAAGCTTCGAACTGTAACATTCTGATAAACGTTTGGTGTTTTTTTTTTATTAGTTGCAGTCTATCTGAAGCAAAATGTATAATGGAAATCCGGTGACTGTGTTGCCCATTAAAGATAGCGTTCTGCAGATTGTCCTGGAAATAAATCAGTTCTCTGCCAGTAAAATATAGCATTTTTACCGCCGGCACGGGACCAGAGCGATAAGCATTGTCCAGGAGCTCAATTGAAACACGGGCATTGTTTTATACTACGATCGCATGCCCACTCGTGAATGGGTGATGTCGACCCAGGAAAGACCCGGCACGGGTCGGATCTCGTCCCGTGTCACGAGTTCACGAGCTCTGCGCCACTATCCAGGCCCAGCTCTTCCAAGCGCTCACACTCTATCCCATTTCATCTCCCCTCACCTTGCCCAGCCGTCTCAGTCTTCCCCTCCCCACCCTCCTACAACAGAAGCGAATGGAAGATGTGACATCTCGCGGTGGTGAGATGTTATCCACTTCGCCTGGTATGCAGGAGACATAGGTTCGATTCCGACCATGACGCCACCGTATATTTGGAGTTTGCATGTTCTCCCTGTGGTCGCGTAGATTTTCATCCGGGTCATCCAATTATTCCCTCCACATTTTAGAAACGTGCTTTTAAGAGAATTCGGCTGCCATACATTTCCATGTGATAAGCCACTTCGTTGAGCTATCATCTGTGGCCAGGTCACGTCTGAAGAAGAGATATACTGGTAGGAACCACCTGGTTCCACCAGCCCACAGGGGATTATTGTGTCCGTCCGTCCGTCGTGCATCCAAAAATGGGAGGGGTGGGGCTGGGTGGGGAGGGTGGAGCTGGGTGGGGGGTGGGAGGGGTGGGGCTGGGTGGGGAGGGGCTGGTCACCCCGTGGTGCCCTTATAAAACTCAACGTTTAACCTACTCACGCCGGCTTGTGCCCGCCCTCACAGTCGGGCATATTTGCGGAATACACCACGCCGCTGTTGACCCTGGCCATTGACCGAGCAACCCAACGTTCCTACCAGCTCCCTCCGCAGGAATATGTTATAGCTCAGTGGGCCTCACCTGGTAAAATTAAAATAGGTAAACAGTGAATAGTTAGTTAATAGCTTTTTTACAGAAAGGGTCCGTGTGTTAAAACACCAAGCAGTTCTTCGCCATCTCGAATGTCAAAACCAGTCCACAAGTTTGCTTGTTGTCTAACCATTGCTGCTGAAAAGATGCTCTCCCAGAAGGCCGTGCAGCTGATAAGGTGCGAGGAAAAACTTGTCAATGTTAATGCAGACAGACAAACACTAGAAAGAGGTGTTCCTGTCTGCCTATTTATGTTGAAACCACTATCCTCCACAATGACACTTGAATATTCAGTGTTTTATATATTGTTTAACAGGGTTTAAAATGTCGAATGGTTGTGTTAGGTTAGGTTAATACAAGCTAATATCGTTTAAATTTGTCTTTTTCCATTGTTTTTATTTTACTCTGACATTGGGCCTGAGGTTCGACCTTAGCGACGGACTCCACTGACTCACTTTCTGACCCCCGTAACGTTTTACGACCCGGTCCAGACGGTTGCTTGGGTAAAGACGCGACAGCTCGCTTCCAAACAGCGAGCCAAGTGCCACCATAAGGGAGAGGGGTGGGGGAGGTCTTGGTGTTGTGTCAGCCCAGTGAATCTACCGCGGCCGTTAATCCAGGCCGCGCGCACTTTCCCGTTTTACAAACGGGGCTCAACTCGCTTCCTCTGTGGTCATGGAAACGTGTGTACGCTTACCCGACCATCGCCCGTGAATAAGAACGCTTTGTTGATTATATACATGTGTTTTTCACCTTGTTTCGGTTTCCCCAATGAAGTGAACAAACACGGCAAACGTGTCGGATGCCACAGGGAACTCTGTGCATTTCAAAATACGGGTTGGGTGGGTGGGCCCTCCTGCAAAATGACTTGTCGAGATTTTGGCAACAAGAAATAGTATTGTAACTGACGCATCATAACATGCACCTGGAACTACTCTAATAATCCACTGATTTGCGTGTGAGTGTGTTTGTGTGCATACAAAAGGCCAGTGCCCGTACTTCGGTTTGTTGATAACGTCTGTCACAGGTGTCCTGCTCGCAACGATTTAAATATTATCCACATTTTCTGCAATTGAGCGAGCTCAATTATCAAGCTACGTACAATTGTTTTGGAAATGTCACAAATACGCTCGTGTGATGTAATATGTAAAAACAATATATTCTATACAAAGCTTAACTTCCCACCACCACCATATTGTTGTTGGCCATGCATACAGAACTGAGCTATGATATCTGGTTAATCCCATCAGCTAAACACATACCCTGTTGTCTGCAAGATGCCCCCCCCCCCCCCGCTGATGTTCAGAGATGGATTAAGTAATATAGAGTCCATTCATCAAGTGATGAAGTAACACATTGTATGTGTGTGCACATTTACCGATTGCTTTGTGAAATGAGGAGCTGGTGTGGGTGTGTCTGCATCAGCACTGAAGAGACAGAAGTGGCCAAGAATGGTGCTGACTTGGAGACACCCTCACGCGCTGCGCCGACTTATCATTAGTGTGGTGCAATAGTGGACATCCAGCCCCTGGAACCGGTAGTGGACATCCAGCCCCTTGGATGTCCACCACCGGTTCAGTAAGGGCCAGGGTTTCAGCAGCGTAGCTATGGAGTGCAACTGCACCAGGGCCCGTGGGCCGGATGGGAGTCAAGCGGAGGGCTACGAAGAGGCGGGGGCCGAGAGCAGGGGGGGCATGGGGGGGTTCTAAAACTAAACTAAACTATTTTTTATTTTACCAGCTAAGGCCCACTGAGCTTATTAGCTCTTTTTCAGCAGCGGCCTGGTCACAAATGATAGCTCAACGAAGTGGCTAATCATGTGGAAATTTATAGCAGCCAAATACTCTAAACGCATGTTTATTTATTATTTATGTATTTTTATTTAGGCAATCTGCGGGCACATTTACATCACGTTGTGACACACGTATAAACGCATGTTGCTGAATGTGGAGGGAAAAACCGGAGGACCCGAACAAAAATCCACGCGACCACGGGAAGAGAGCATGCAAACTCCAAATATACAGCAGCAGCCGTCAGGGTCGGGATCGAACCGATGACCTCCTGTATACCAGGCGAGGTAGTTAACATCTCGCCACCATGATGGCCTGGACAGGACTCCCCCGATTCATTGTTTGCACCGAGGCCCATACCTACTATGCTACGTCACTGGCAATGTGGAACTATGGTGCAGCGTTCTCAGGCGGGGCATTCTGATATCTCCTCAGAGGTCAAATCGATCCATCATCCTTTCAAAGCGAAATAACATAAGTACCACTTTGTGGAAAGTCAGCAGTTTGTTGAATTATGAATGAACAGACTCACTCCCACCAGAGGGATGTGGAATTCCCACCAATGACCAATGACTGCCAACAGTTATCAGGATTGGCTCATGTTCATACGAGCAGGGAATCTCTTTGGCTTTTCCATGGAAGAACAAAAAAAAAAGGTAGCTTTAGGCACCGTAATTTGTTCCCTGGGGGAGCGGTGACACAGTGGTTCACGCACTTGCACTATAAACCCAGTGGCCAGAGGTTGATCATTAGCCATGGTTAACATCAGTGGAGATTGATGTCTGAGACCACCATCCTCCGTCACCAACCCACACCGTGATCAGCTTGGTGTAGCATGGTATAGGTAGGCCTTCATCCAGCAGTAGATAAAAAATGGTTGATGATGTATATCAGGCTGTATATCAAAAGCACTCAGCACAAGCCATTTTTTTGCAATAACCAGAGATTTTGTTATGCAAGGCAGACGTGCAGGGTTGCGAATGCTGCCTGTGCAACTCTCAATTCCCACGGCCTAAACCCAATTAGGCGATAGAATGGTGGTGCAGTGGTGAGTCCATTGCTCTATGAACTCGGTGAGTATCATGGTGTCATGGTTAGGGCATAATCAGAATTGCAATCCAGAGGTCGCTGATTCGATTCCATTCGATCTCTCGATATTTTGAATTCGCAGAAGTGAGGGTTGAGCCGAATTCACTGAAATTCAGTGGGCAGTTTTTTCCAAGCCACCCTATCCGTGTACGTATGATGACAATTAGCAATTGGCAGGGCAGCGGTTGAAACAATTGAGTAAGTTTCTTTAAACTAACTCCACCCCCACCGCCGCCTCTGTCCACCCAGCAGTAAAAATGGTGTGCGCCACGGACGGCTGATCGACAGGTTGTGCCTGCTGGGATAAAAAAAGTTTGTGGGTAGTCCCACCTCTTCCCGAGACGTCTGGCCAGCGGGGAAGAGTAGGCCAAAATTCCCTCTAAGAGGCTGTCTCTCTCGAGCTCCCTGGAGCGCAGCGCCTTCTGCCAGCAGTTGGGGCACAGGCAAAGCAATTGCACGGTGGCACCTTTACCTTTCTCTTTGATAAAATTACAACTATTTTTATTTTACCAGGTAAGGCCCACTGATCTATGTAGCTCTTTTTCAGAAGCCACCTGGCCACAAATGACAGCCCAACGAAGTGGCTTATCGAGTCAAAATGTATTGCCCCAAAATATACCAAACGCGCGTTTCTTCCAAATGCGGAGGGGAAAACCGGAGCACCCCGAAGAAAAATACGCATGACCAGCACGGGGAGAGAGACACGCAAACTCCAAATGTACAGCAAGCGTCAGGGTCGGCATCGAACCTCCGACCTTCTGTATACCAGGCGAGATAGTTAACGTCTTGCCACCGCGTTACCCATGACCGTCCCGACCAAACGCGGCATTCAAGACGGGGCGGTGATGGCCGCGCGTGTGCGGGCAGCCGGACCCCACCTTGCTGTAGTGAGCGCCGTCCTGCAGGGTGCCGTCACGGTACCAGGTAATCATGGCCGCGGGTTTGGCGCGCTCGGCGCGACACGTCAGGTTGTACGGCGTTCCCGCCTTGAGTTGCACCATCGGCCCGTTCTCGATCGTCGGCTCGTCGGGGGGGACTGTGGATGGACACGGTGGGGGGGGGGGGGAGGAGGGTCATGTAATTCTTGGTTATTTTCCGTGGTGTTCGTCTCGACGTTTCTCCCGTCCGTCCATCTGTGAGATCCATTCGTGCTTCCGAGGTGGTTCAGCCTCTGGTGACACACTGTGCCGGATGACACGAGTGCTTTATTACCGCAAAACTTTATCGGAAGGTAAGCGAGCAATGTGTTCCCTGGTGATATTAAGATTGATTGAGGTGTGCCCTGCCCCTGCAGCCTCTGCTCGTACGACTCGCAGCTTAAGGAAGAATGCTTGGCTTACGCCAACAGTCTAACCAGCTAACATTAATTCAAAATTTATTCTGCCGATGCTCCGAATGGGAACACTTACTCGAGATGCATTACACTGGTTACGTGAGGATGATACGGAGCAGTACATAATGCATTACGCATGTTGCTAAAATTATTTAAAAGCCTACCTCAGACAAAGAACAAAATATATCCTTTAAAATGTTATTACATTGCTACATTTACTTTCTTTTACGTCAGAGTAGATGAGAGAGTATATTAGTACGCGATGCGGTTGCAGGTTGGACCATGTCAAGTGGTTTTCTTTGAACTGAATTTTGTATATTTCTGAGCTGATTATCTGCCACAAAACTCCGTTTGCCACTGAGAACAAAACTTTTTCTAAGTGGCCTTGGTGTAATATTGTGAAACAAAAGAAAAGCAGTGTCACAGAAGTAGTTGTAACTGCAAAGAACAAGAGCTGATGTTAAAGTGTGTGTTATCCATGCTGATTAAAAAACCAATAGGACGTGTTTTATTTTGTCGGTGGGAACATGTGGAAGTAAGTTACCATGGAAAACTCAATATGGTTTTCCGAGAAGTGCAACATTACATCGAGCAATCGGTAATCAAGCATCGACAACGCTTGAGCGATCTGAAGCATCAAGAGTAGATTTTACACCCGTATGTGTTTATGTACGTATGTTGATCTTCTTTCACACCGAATGTAGCCGACTGTGCTAATCGGAGGTGTTGGTGAAGGACAACAAACTAAACATCAAAAAGCTGTTCTAAAAAAATGAGTTTTCAGTCTAGATTTAAAAGTGCATAGCTCCAGTGGCTTCCTAATATCGGAAGGAAGAACCATTCCAGATTGACCGCAGAAGCGTGTCTGAAAGCGCAGGACGCAGCGACAGTCTTTGTACACCCAGAGTAGTTATACACCGTGCACTCTGCTGACATTTCCCACGTCATCAGTAGCATACCGACAACGCACAGATGAAGGTCTCACCGTTCCGTGTCGCCATACTTCACCACGCTTAGTCAATGTGTGTTAGTGAAGGCACGATGGGGCCCAGGACCAGTTCAGGTATCGTTCGCCACTGATCTTAGCCCTGGTTGTAAATCCAGCTCAGGTCTCCAGATCGATAGCATCGTATAATAATTGCATACATTTAGGTTGTATTTAGAGATTTTATTTTGGCATTGGTGCAATAAATGCTCAATGGGGACCTGGTCACACAGCAGAAACCTGGTTACTTCATGAAGTTCAATTGCAGTTTGTCTTTATATAACGTGCACACTTTGTTGAGCGATATAGACAGTTACACACGTTTAATAATGATAATTATAGGCCAAAAAGAACAACTTATTTCTATGCAATACATTAAAAAACCTTTCCCAATGTTCATATGAGTGTTGAGCACCACTCTGGTAGTCAATCCTAGGGAATTGTTGAAAATTGCATTGTGACAGTGAGGACCTGCATTTGCTTATCAGTTGTAGCAATCACTTCACACCAGCTGATGGTCACATGCTGATACGCAAACAACCCAACCCAATCTTAGAATGTGTGCCGAACAAAAAAGTTGGCATTGGGAAATCTACATCTAAGTGCATTTAATTTGACATATATTGGAATGGTTCAGTATTTATGAAGATACTCTTTTGCCTTTTCAGAAGACAGGTTTGCACTGGCTGCACAAAAGACAAATATCCCCACAATAGCCTTTACAGATTACTCAGCGCAAGTGTTGTTAGCGAGCATCAATTTAAAGGACAGCATGCAAGATGAGGGGGTGTTGTAGCCAGCAACATGCCTGGCCGCCTTTGTCACCCCAGTACTGATGTATGTACATTGCACACACTTGTACACAAAAAAATAAGAGTATTTCGGATAGCTGGAGGACCGCTGGCATTATTCCAATCATTTTCAATTCAGCATATTGCTTTTTTGCTTGGGAAGAAACAAGCTCTGTTTTTGTTAAATGGCCCCTATTTAGCTATCTCCGCCTCGGGGCAATTCCACCAGATTCTCGAGACGCAAGCAGTTGCCAGGCAGGATCGCAAGGGTGGGGAAAGCACACTATGCAAGCTGCAGATATCTATTTAACCCTTTCCCATTCCGATGACGTACGTGTACGTTTTTCTTCCAGCCCCATTCCAATGACGCACGCAGTGAAAGAAAACAACTTTCCCGTTACCGAGGCTCCCATGAGGCCATGCGGGAGGGCGAGTGGCACAGTTTGGCGCCAGTTATCGCAGAGTGCGGTGGTCGTGTCGCGACAGTTCTCTGCGGCGTGTGCAATGTCTTTAAAACAACGGCGCTATGCCTCTTGCACGTTCTGAGATCCAGCGTGGAACGGAACCCCCACACAGCAACTTGCAGTCGTCTCGGAATGGTAGAGGGTTAAGCTGTTTCCATGGGATCGACAATCAATTTAACAAATATCGATATCCACTGGCTTAAGTCTGTCATCCAGCAGCTCGCATCTGTCACGTCTGTATGCACACAGACTCCTCTGTCAGACCGTGACATTTTTGGTGTGAAAATCACATCGACATGCATTAAAACTAAATTATTTCTCCCCCTTATCAAGAAAGCGCAGCCAGCAGTGTTTTAGTGAACTCTTAATGGTGTCAAGTAGCTTACGCCCCCAGCACTTTACACCCCAACGAAATAGCTACCGGTGTTGTAGAGGTAGAATGAGACTCGTGTGTACGTTTGTGTGTTATAGGTCTCTATAAGTGTGTGTTTGTGCGCCTTTGTGGGGAGCGGTAGCTACAAACCCGGTAAACCAAGTTAGATTCCTGCCCATGACCAACACCAGTGAAGGTTATCTCAACTGATCCTGGGCCTCTCCTAGGTCGACTCAGCCTTAAATACGTACCTGATACGGTGTGTAAACATCGCCACTGGTGGATTAAAAGGCAGTCGGGCATGGTTCTGGCCACCCATCCCGCTCGTGTTCTGTGCTGGGCTTCATAGGTGCTCGCTAACAGCACTTTCCCCACAGACTGTTAAAAGGCTTTAGGGGGGTCTTTGTGTGTGCACGTGTTTACGTGGCAGACAGCAGAGTGGTTCGTGCAATTGACCTTGCTCCCATCTCCATGGTGCTGAAGATTCAACTCTCACAGCTGTCTGGTTATTTTCTCCAGGGAGTTTACCAAAGGCGTGCTTCCTGTTGTTGACAAGAAATTCCCCATTTCATTATTGTTCAGCCCGTGTTATAGCCCAACTGCACAATTTGATAATGGCCTGCAATGAAAGTGTGATAATAAAACACATATTTGAACCATCTGTGTCGCTGCAGATTAGTAAGCCCTGGTGAAACGGAGATAATCTAACTCGATGAACTCACCAGATAAAGTACAACGCGGGCGTGTGTGTACACACACAATAATTATGTGTTGCGTTGCATCATCACATTGTTGTTACTGCTCGTGCATCACTATTCGCACCTGTTAATGAACATACATTGCATGTGATACAAGCTAGCTCACGTGTTGCGTACTCATTCCACAGCTCGCATCAAAGTGACCGCACACTAACCACATACTTCCTGTTGGGTCTTGATGAAGGACACGGATTAGAAGAGCGAACGCAGGTTAAATGTGTTATTTTAACCGTCAAGACAAGTACGTGGGCTTGGGCAGGACATATCCCTAGACGGGTGCTGGCTGATAAGTCAAGAATAATGACGGAGTGGCTGCCAAATGGATGGAATGTACCCAAGTGGACGTCCACTTGGGTACATCTATTTTATTGAGCAAACGGTGTATATACATATATTTTGCGTGTGTTTTTTTTCAGGACCCGACGAATAAGAACGTATTACAGCGTGCGACGGTATTAACACTTGCAAAAAGATTGGTGCTCCTTGTCGTTACGCAAACATCGTGTCGGGAGAACCTTGATGAACGATTTCCAAATCGCTGGATTGGATGCAGCGGCGACAGACCCTGGACGGCTCCATCTCCGAATTGAATGCCTTTCGGGTTTCTTTGCATGGGGCTTAATCAAGTCAGAGGTGTATTCAACAAGAGTTACAGATCTGCAATATTTACTAAATCGTGTAGTTTTTTTACTAAATCATGCAGTTACGAGAATAACTCCACAGATGCTGCAGAATGTGTTCCGCAATGCAGCTGACAGATTTGAGCTGTGCAGAGATACTGACGGTGCTCACGTAGAATCCAATGATTAAGTGCAATTAATAAATACGACTCTGATTATATTATTGCATACTTTACCATGCATTTCTTTGATTTCCATTAAATAGATTGTTGAACTTTATGGACACCCTGTATGAACTGACTGTGGGGCCCCTCCCCTAAATATGACTCATTCTTACATGTAGACCTCGGCAAGGTAAGGTAATTTACACTTTTTACCGGGTAAAAGGGTAAAGGTTAAAGGTGTCGACATGCCAAGGGGTAAGGTAAAGGGTAGGGTAAAGGTAGCTCGGAAGAATGACCCGGTAGAGTAAAGGTAGCGCGAAGTATTACCCGGTAAATACAGTACCTTGTTTACCGATAAAAGCTCCGTGGCGCAGTCCGTGGCCTCCATTTAATAAGTAATATTAAAAACACTTTTTTAAAAACACGCTTTTATGAAATGTACTAGTAATGGAATAACTCCACTACTCCAGGAAGTGGCTACTAAGCTTGCCATAATGTAAGGGACCGTGGTAATTTACAGCCAACGTCAGTTGACCATGGACAATTATAGCCAAGCCGAAACATAACATATAAAAATGTTTACATTTTTTTTTTATGATAAAATATAGTACATTATTGTCATCAGTATGACATAAGTATACCAAGTTTAAATAGTCAATACCACGTTAGGAAGTGGGTAAAAATTTAGTTACAAGATTTGAGGACACAACAACGACAACAACAATGACAACAACGAGCGTGTAAAATAGGAATCATCGAGAGTATTTATATGAGTAAAGCGCTCTACCCAGCATTTACCATTATATACCTTGTTCATGTGTAGTTCCCTAGTCATTACCCTGTAATCGGGTAATTTGTATAGGGTAAAAGGTAGGCTCGTTGCTTTTTACCTTACCTGCTGAAAGGTAAAAGGTAGGGTAGAGTGATTGTATTGTAGTAAGGTAAAAGGTAAGGTAAAGGTAGGCTCGTTGTTTTTACCTTTTAACTTTTATCTTACCTTGCCGAGGCCTACTTACATGAGTGCCAAAAAGACAGAAGTGGCTGGGCATGATCTGGCCAAACCACCTCTTTAGTACCATGCCGTCTTCACATGTGTTGGCTAACAACATTTGCTCTCGAGTAAAGTAGATATGTTCATGAAGGGCTGTGAGGTGGTCAGGTGATGGCGATACAACAATGGGTTCTTTAATATATCTGTGTGGGGCTTTCAGTGTTACCCGCTTGTATGTGCGTGCGGTTTTTCCCCCCGTGTATTCTGATTTCCAACACGAAAAAAATCCAAACGTTAATAAATGACCAAAACATTTAAATGCAGGATCCTGAAAAAAAAAAGTCTCCAAATTCACCGAAGTTACACTGGCTTCGTATTCTATGGTTCTTTCGGTACAAAAAAACAATAAAATAATAAAATTAACAATGAAAATAAAGTGAATAATTTTTTTTCAAAATATCACGACGTTTCGATCCCAATACAAGCAATCGTCATCAGAAGAAAAAAGAGCGGGAAAGCTGCTGAGGCAAGGCTGTTTATAAAGGTTTAGAAATTGTCGGGGTAGCTAATGTTAATGTACGAGAGGTCTCTGACATCGACAGTAGGTCTACACCAATCAAAGAGCTGTTTATAAAGGTGTAGAGATGGGCGGGGCAGCTAATGTTAATGTACGAGAGGTCTCTGACACCGGCAGTAGGTCTACACCAATCAAAGAGCTGTTTATAAAGGTGTAGAGATGGGCGGGCAGCTAATGTTAATGTCGGTGAAGGCTCTGACACTGGAAGTAGGTCTACACCAATCAAAGCATTGCACCTATATCCACACACCCACACTGCTGACCGTGGAGGTGGACAAGAAAACACAAATAACCCTTTAGCTAAAACCGACTTTAGACCATCGGAAATAGGGCTATTACTCAGATTAATAACGACCTTGTCAACGTCTATCTTTTTTAATGTGTGGATCTGGTTTCTTCTTGGAAAGGAGGTTGAACTTGGAAATCAGGTTATCTTTACACTTAGCTGACATTGTAGCGGCTGATGAAGCAGTCATGTTATCTACATGTTCCCAATCAGATGTAGACACATTTTTTCCGTCAACGTTAAGTGTTATTTCAAGAGTGTCTTGTCTATATGATCTAGTTCAGTAAGGAGCAGTCTAATTCTCTCTGAGATTAGGGCCAAGCGAGCCCTCAACAAGATTAGTTTGCCATTGGAAGATGTGATGGCAGCATAAGTCAGTGTAAATTATATTTTTCATTCACTTTATTTTCAATGTTATTTTTATTATTTTATTGTTATTTTTTTTTCTTTGTCTATCTACATGACTTTACCGAAAGAACCATAAAATATGAATTCCTGCAGTCACGAAAGTTTTAAGTAAAAATTTAACCGCCTCTACGGGGAGAGTTTCCACATAACCATAAGATCTTTTAACAAACTCCGAGACAAGAAAGCTCATCTGATCGAGTCACTCACATTTCTGAAGAGATGCCGCGACTCTAAGGTAATACCGTCACATCTTCCAATGCCAACGAATCTTGTTTAGGGCCAGCAATCAAATTCACCATGGAGGTAGAAAAGGATGGCATGCTACCCTTCTTGGATATCTTAATCAAAAAGAGACCAGATGGTTCAATGAGCCACTCTGTCTACAGTGAAGTAACCCATTCTGACGCCTACCTAAAACCTGATTCCCACCACCATCCAACCCAGAAGAATTCCCTCATCAAAACGCTACACCAATGTATCTCCGACCATGACCACCTGACCAGTGAACTCAAACACGTACACCAGGCTCTCAAGGCGAATGGATATTCTGACTACATAATTCGCAAAGCCATCACCCCAACCACGAGGAAGGAGCCATCTAAATATCCAATCAAAGCCATCACCTTACCGTACATCGCAGGGATAACCAAAAAGATTTCCAAAATCTTGAACAAACACAAGATCCGGGTCCGATTTAATACAATGCATAAAATTCGGTACATGATCCCATCTCTGAAAGACAAGATTCCTGACATGCAATATCCCGGCATCTACAAACTAAGCTGTATCTGCGGCAGCAGTTACATTGGGGAAACCAAACGACATGTCTCGGACCGTGTTCGTGAACACAAGGCAGATCTGAAACGCAGCAGGACCAATACTTCTGCCATGGCTGATCATTACTTTAATGCGGCTGGCTCACATGAAATTGATTTCTCTAAGACGATGATACTTTGCAAGCCGACTGACTATCAACAAAGATTTGTTCACGAAGCCATCCATATATACTCATACTCTTAGTTCTTTCGGTAAAGTCACGTAGGTAAAAAAATGAAATTAAAATTAATAAAAAATAAAACAATAAAAATCACGACGCTTCGGAAGCAACACAAGTCTCCGTCATCAGGTGGGACCGTCACAGCCAGATTTGCTGCATCAAGTGAGGGAGGGATTCAAGATGTAAACTCTTAAGTACACAATTTCAACCGAGACGACGGTTTTAAACTCAGCAATCATTGGAAAGATGTCATCAACCACTTTGGGTCATGACTTGATTTGTGTTTTCTTGTCCACCTCTACCGTCAGCAGTGTGGGTGTGTGGAGCGAGGTGCAATGCTTTGATTGGTGTAGACCTACTGCCAGTGTCGGAGACCTCTCCTAAATTAACATTAGCTGCCCTGCCCATCTCTAAACCTTCATAAACAGCCTGCCTCAGCAGCTTTCCCCCTCTATTTTCTCCTGATGACGATTCCTTGTGTTGCGATCGAAACGTCAGGATATTTTTATTATTTTTTATTCACTTTATTTTCATTGTTATTCTTATCATTTTATTGTTTTTTTTTTATCTATGTGACTTTACCGAAAGAACCATAGAATATAAATTCCTACAGTCACGAAAGATTTAAGTAAAAAATTTACACTGGCTTTCTAATGTTCATCATAAGGTGGCCTTCTTTAGAATATATTCAGGTCTTGAGAGACAGCTCCTGCAATAGTCTTGTTTAGTCAAGGTCAGGCAGTGGGTGTTATCAGATCAATATTGCGTGAAAAGAAGTTTATATTTGGATTATCTGACTGAAGTTGAAAAAGTGTCATGAATGTGTGGACATTCCATTGAGCGGGTTATTATTACCAAACGCTTTGGATTATAAGATGCTCCTAAAAGTAAGACACACCCCAAAAACGTGTGCCTGGTGTCAAAACAGTAAAACAAATAGGGACGACAAAGACGACAAATATTCCCCATATAGTTTTAACAGACTGTTGGGGCAAGTGTGGGGTGCTGGCATTTGTTAAGGCCGGCCCAGCACACGATGGAATAGGTCAGGGGTCGGCAACCTACGGCTCCGGAGCCGCATGCGGCTCTTTACGGGCTGCTTCTTGACGATATGTACGTATGTACAGTATGTACTCAGATGCATTGCGGCTCTTGAAATACTGAATTTTGTACCGAATTGGAAAGAAATGGCTCTTCTTGTTATTTTGGTTGCCGACCCCTGGAATAGGTGGACATCACCACACCCGGTCGCCATTGTCCCCCGAGTGGCGACGTTTATACACCGCACCAGGTACCCCTTTTAGGTTAAGTTTACCTAGGGGAGGCTCAAGACCGGTTCAAATAATCGTCACTGGCGTTGGCCGTGAGCAAAAATCGAACTCGGGTCGCTGTGTTTGTAGCTCTCCAAAATAAAAACCCAAATATCCCCTTCATAGCCTGAACAGACTGTTGGGGCAAGTGCTGTTAGCAAGCACCCGTTAAGGCCGGCCCAGCACACGATTGAGTGGGTGGCCAGCACCACGCTCAGCTGCTAATAGGGACACACACACATGCACCTAACGGATTATAAGATGCACCCTTAACTTTCGCTTCGGGGGGGGGGGGGGGGGAAGTCCATCTTATAATTGAGAGAATATGGTCTCAACACCACGCAAGCGTGGACATCCCATTCGGCGGTTGCACCGTTTGTCCATACGCAACTGCTTATGACTCTGCTCCCTGTTACGAGCACGGCGAGCAGTGCGACCGACTCACTCAGCACGGTGAGGTGGGCCGGCCGGGACCGCAACGCGGCCTGCGTGGCCTGGCACTCGTAGACGGCGTCGTCGGCGAGCTCGGCGCGTGACACCTGCAGGTTGTGCTCGCCGCCCTGCGTGCTGCCCACAATGGAGTAGCGCGGCCAACCTGCGGGCGCGACCACCGCCGACACACGCAGAGCGTTAGGGCAGCGACAGCGACGACGATGCGGATAATAATGACGATGATGATGCCGCAACAATAACAATGCCACAACGATGACAATGTCAGAATAATAATATCAACATCATAATAACAGCAATGCCACAACAACTGCTCCACCACAACACTAACAACACCACCACCACCAAACTACAACAACAATGCCGTAACAACAATAATCACACTGCATTGGGATGCCACCTTCTATTCTATTTTCGTGTAGGACAATGTATTCAGCAGCTGAATGCCGATGTTGAAGTCTCATAACCACGACGAGAGGGCTTCTGGAGAGATATTGTGTGTATCTGCTAATCCTACGTTGAAGGAGAGCAGACTACATTGGTTTGCTCTATAGTCCACAGTTTGGGTAGCAGGGCCACAATCGCACTGCCGTGGTTTATTTTAGAATTCTCCATTGGTGGAGATGTGCACATCGGCCTGTTGATGTTCTGACCCGCCTAATGGTTCAACCAGTGCCTTCGCGGAGGAATGTCAAACCCAGGAGGTACAACTTTTGGATGCCAGATCAAATGCTTGCTCAAGCCATTTCCATTGTGGCACAAGGGGCACCGCGGTGGCCTGGTATACAGGAGGACGTGGGTTCGATCCCAGTCCTGACGCCTGTATATTTGTAGTTTGCATGTGTCTCTCTCCCCGTGGTGCCGTAAAATTTTATCCGGGTCCTCCGGTTTTCCCCTCCACATTTAAAACCAACATGCATTTAGAGTATTTGGCTGCTCTAAATGTCCACGTGATAAGCCACTTCGGTGAGCTATCATTTGTGATAGCCAGGTCGCTTATGAAAAAGAGCTACATAGCTCAGTGGGCCTTGCCTGGTAAAAAATAAATGCTCTAGTTGTATAGTTTTATATGTTTGTGCCAACATGTAAACGCATTGCTCTCCGATATCTTTTCGGGTTGTAACTCCCGCGTGTTGTCCGCAGTGTGCAACTCCACGGGCTGGTTGGAGGCTGAATTAGGTGATATAACTCTAACGCATCAGAGAGCTACCAGAGAGCACAAACCGCGGGAAGCCTTGTGCAGAAGCATGTAAATCTTTTCACTGCGTTGCGTTGGTCAAATTCTTGCCAATTGCATTAAAAAGTCGTGCTGAAAGAATTATATTGGGTGTTTTACGAGATTATGGCATGTGCTTCAGTTGAGAACAAAATATTTTTGGACATTATCTCTTTTTATTTCTTATTCCAGTGCGTATTTGTGGTCACGTCCAGGAAGCACGAGGGTGATTTCGCAATGAGCCTCTGTTTGCAACGGGCACACAAACAATTAAAATGAATAACTGGTGCATTTCAACACACGTAAGCTCCAGAGTTTGCATGCATAACCAATGCTGCCGAGTAATATTTACTTGGGAAAGCTGATGCAATAAAAACATAAATACATAAATTTTCATGCTGAGAGATGAGCGTAGCTCTCTATTTATTTTAATGGAGTGGTTGAGAAAGACAACGGCCGAGGAATGGAAAGCCACCGAGAGAACGTATGCGCAGGTGCTGGGTGGATTGTTTCATTCTAGGATGGTGTGTGGGGTCGTGGTGGTCGTGGCAGCTTTGAGGAGGCCTTCAACCAGTGGTACACCAATCAGTGTGTACATACAGTGAGGGAAAACAGTATTTGATCCCCTGCTGATTTTGTACGTTTGCCCACTGACAAAGAAATGATCAGTCTATAATTTTAATGGTAGGTTTATTTGAACAGTGAGAGACAGAATAACAACAAAAAATTCCAGAAAACGCATGTCAAAAATGTTATGAATTGATTTGCATTTTAATGAGGGAAATAAGTATTTGACCTCTCTACAAGACATGACTTAGTACTTGGTGGCAAAACCCTTGTTAGCAATCACAGAGGTCAGACGTTTCTTGTTGTTGGCCACCAGGTTTGCACACATTTCAGGAGAGATTTTGTCCCACTCCTCTTTGCAGATCTTCTCCAAGTCATTAGGGTTTCGAGGCTGACGTTTGGCAACTCGAACCTTCAGCTCCCTCCACAGATTTTCTATGGGATTAAGGTCTGGAGACTGGTTAGGCCACTCCAGGACCTTAATGTGCTTCTTCTTGAGACACTCCTTTGTTGCCTTGGCCGTGTGTTTCGGGTCATTGTCATGCTGGAATACCCATCCACGACCATTTTCAATGCCCTGCCTGAGGGAAGGAGGTTCTCACCCAAGATTTGACGGTACATGGCCCCCTCCATCGTCCCTTTGATGCGGTGAAGTTGTCCTGTCCCCTTGGCAGAAAAACACCCCCAAAGCATAATGTTTCCACCTCCATGTTTGACGGTGGGGATGGTTTATTGGGGTCATGGGCAGCATTCCTCCTCCTCCAAACACGGCGAGTTGAGTTGATGCCAAAGAACTCCATTTTGGTCTCATCTGACCACAACACTTTCACCCAGTTGTCCTCTGAATCATTCAGATGTTCATTGGCAACTTCAAACGTGCATGTATATGTGCTTTCTTGAGCAGGGGGACCTTGCGGGTGCTGCAGGATTTCAGTCCTTCACGGCGTAGTGTGTTACCAACTGTTTTCTTGGTGACTATGGTCCCAGCTGCCTTGAGATCATTGACAAGATCCTCCCGTGTAGTTCTGGGCTGATTCCTCACCGTTCTCATGATCATTGCAACTCCACGAGGTGAGATCTTGCATGGAGCCCCAGGCCGAGGGAGATTGACAGTTCTTTTGTGTTTCTTCCATTTGCGAATAATCGCACCAACTGTTGTTACCTTCTCACCAAGCTGCTTGGCGATGGTCTTGTAGCCCATTCCAGCCTTGTGTAGGTCTACAATCTTGTCCCTGACATCCTTGGAGAGCTCTTTGGTCATGGCCATGGTGGAGAGTTTGAAATCTGATTGATTGATTGCTTCTGTGAACAGGTGTCTTTTATACAGGTAACACGCTGAGATTAGGAGCACTCCCTTTAAGAGTGTGCTCCTAATCTCAGCTCGTTACCTGTATAAAAGACACCTAGGAGCCAGAAATCTTTCTGATTGAGAGGGGTCAAATACTTATTTCCCTCATTTAAATGCAAATCAATTTATAACATTTTTGACATGCGTTTTTCTGCATTTTTTTGTTGTTATTCTGTCTCTCGCTGTTCAAATAAACCTACTATTAAAATTATAGACATCATTTTTTTTGTCAGTGGGCAAACGTACAAAATCAGCAGGGGATCAAATACTTTTTTCCCTCACTGTATGTGAGGCTGACAACGTTTTAAACAGTTTCTGAGGACAGGCCCAAAGGACCAGCAAAATCAAACGGACAACAACCAGGTTATAACAACAACAACCAGGTTATAACAGCATGGAAAAAATGGACCATGGCATCGAATTTTCGAAGATGACCACTGGAAACGGAAGAAGCAGACAGAAAATAGTTTTGACCTGCAGTGTGGTGGTTGAACACAGTGGATGAGACAAAACAGTCAGTCTGGTAGACCGGATCTTCAACATTGGTGGGGGGAATCACTGAGTGAACCATGGTAGCAGCGAGAGATGGGTGATAAAGAGGTGACTGACCGCCAATGAGCCAGTGACCGGAGTGATTCAGCGAATGCCTAACCATCGATGGATGTAACTGCTGTTCGTTGAACTCTATCCGGTGCAGTGAATTGGGAGCTGGATGCTCCACCCCAGCAAGAGTATGTCCAACTTTGGACATATTTGTGCTTCGTAGAGTCCAGGTGGTAAAAATTGTTTGTTGATAAAGAAAGTTATCTCCCGAAATCAGAAACATAGCCATTCCATGACAGGTCAGATAAGACTGTTGCACCAATCAGATGAATTATTTTTCTATGAATAAGAATATCATCGTTCAATATATTGGGAGGAACTTTGGTGATTGTATTGTATTGGAGTCAGTGGTGATTTATAATGAAGTATCTAGACAGGGTTGGGCAGCTCGAGGTATTTTCAGATTTTTATTTAAATAAGTATCATGCTTAAAGTGTCCTACCATCGGCAAAGCAGTGGCCCATATTGTGAGTGACAGGAAGCCATTAATAGATGGAATAAATAAAAGTTTGAGGCAAAACAGATCCTCGTGTTCATGCCAGAATTGATGGGGAAGGTATCAGATTGGCCACCATCAACCACCGTATGTATTGACCCATCCATTAGAAAGCTTGAACTCCAGGCTTGGCGATTGGGGTGGATGCCAAATGAGGGCACCTTGACAATTTAGCGTGGGATGTGTATCCCGCATGTGTCAAAAACTCATGCGCACATTATTAACATGGTCTAAATATATGCGCAGTTGCTGCAATGCATTTCTTTCCAGCGTTTGCAAACGTAACTTGTCAGATTCGAATTTGTATGTCCACGATCAATTTGGGCAGGTGGGAAGGTGTTTGTGCGGTGGCATAGTTGTTAGCGCACTGCACTACGAACCCAGTGACCTGAGTTTGATTCCTGGCCATGGCAAACATGGGCTAATGCTATCAGGCCTCATGCAGGGCCCTGCTACTCTTCACCAACCTGCAGTCACCAGCATGGTGAAGTATGGTTAAATAATCCCCATAAGTGGCACATTGTGAGGAAGCGTTCATCCAGCAGTGGATACAAAAGAGGCTAAGCGCTATGTTTATTATTTATCCAGAAAGATGCTGATTGAGATTCATTATTTAGTAATGAATATTTCCAAGCAACCCGATGTACGATTAACGCTTGACATCACAGGGCAGCCACTGTTCTCTTTGCAAGAGGCATGTTTATTTCATTTCATTCATTTATTAGGTAAAGCCCTGTGAGTCATGTGGCTCTTGAATCGGGTGCAACCGCAATCAAACAAAAACATAAACAAGAAACATCTTAAAGTGACTAGTGAATACCTCCTGCCTAATGCCTGAGCAGCAATTGTGCTGATACACAGCAAGGAAAATAATGTCATTCGCATATCGCTTAATTTTCCACTTAATTTCAGAATATTCTTGTAATTGTTCCACGTATCAAGTGGTGCTCTTAATTGCGTGCTTCAAGCAACGGAAGCCATCCCACCCATGTCGATATTTCACCCCATAGCAGTGAAATATTGTAATAGCGTATAACTCTTAGCTTTCAAAATTGGCTCACAAATTATCCATTTAAAAGGAAATAGCGGGTGGTAATTTTGTACACAATGCGGGTGCCACTGTAAAAATGGCGCGTGAACAGGGAACACCGTGTGAAATCAATCTGCCGTAAAAGTTCATTAGCACAGAATGATCACTGATGGAATCGGTAAATGCACTCTGCAGGTATCATCACATCCAAGGTCCCCTTTCTTTTGCAAAAAAAAAATGGCCAGCAGATAAAATAGGATTTCTGATGAGTAGCAATCGGCTAATTTAATCAATTTCACATTGTTCTGCCGCCAGAGAGCCCGTTCCCCTCATCGCATCTCAAAAAATATATAAAAGCATTCAATTGGCCCGCCAAGGATTAACCGGTGGGGGGGTTTGTCAGTTATGATCAGATGCTTGGATACCGATTTCAAATTTGATTCCTCTGCGCACCAGTGATCGCTCGTCAGGAAACATTCGGATACTTTGCTCATCGTTATTAATGCAGCGGTTAACATCTCGCTATGTTTATCTGTGTGTCTCTAATTACCAAAACGGATTATGTCACCAGTCTTTTTTTTAGTGCTGCGTGTTCCATCCATATTAATCTTTTAATGAGTTTAACACCTGCACGTACAGAATCAATTAACTCCGTAAGGGCTTTTTCTTCTTCTTTGTAACTCCATAGACGTCAGTGAAAAGTGACCGATGCGCTTTTTGTAAGAAGACAGTGGCTTTTTCACAACCTTGCAGTTGACTATGTGCACATGAAATGCCAATCAAGGCAATTAGAGACGTGGCACATCTGATTTATGCAGTAACCCTTAAGGGTATTGACGTAAGTTGTCATCATGCATCAATCCCATGTGACATGACATTGAACTCCAACGTCATTGGTTTGTCATCTGCTCAACTTTCTGCCTTGTGCATGATAAATATTGTATTTCTTTTTCTCTTCCTCTGAGCCCAACACAGCATGCTAAAAAGTCACAACTGTGCCCGGTGTGCAAAGTGGCGATCATTCTTTTTAAAAAGGCATTTGGTTATGGCGTTGCATCGTATAAACACGATGAAAGAGTGTTTTTTTGCATTGGAGCATGACAGAGATTGTTGCAATGGGTCCCACAAACTGACTCAGGTGTTCTATGTGAAGGTGGCCCCAGTTGCACAATGGATCGGTGACTTCACGCAGAAGCCAGTCATTGTTTAAACACCGGCGTACATCCCTCTTCCACTGGATACCTGAGCTGGTCAAAATATATACATATTTACTTTTGTATTCCTCTATGTGCAGCATTTTCATCTGGCTAACTAGGGGCTCACTTTTCCTATGTAGCAAAAATATAATCAATAAATAAGAGTGCAGTACATGTGTGAAAAGTTACAAGAAAATCTACAAGGAATTTGTAGACTCAAAGAAGTAGACTAAAACATCCATCCGAGGCATCGACCCAATGCAACTCAAATCTGCAGAATCACTCTCATTCAATTTCCCCAAATGTTTTATACAAGAGCACGATCTGCTACAGACTCTTTGTGTTTTGTAAACGTAGGCAACTTTCTTTTGCTTCTGGTGTTTCACTTCAGCTATCAGTTATTGGCAAGGATATGCCAGGTTCCACACAATGGAACTCCCTGCAATGAATGCCCTCTTCACAATTCCCTCATTCATGGATGTGCCACAGGCACAGTCACAAACTGACTTAACCGCCTTCAAAAATCAAACATACCAATTAAATGTCTGGGCTATAGAAGCAACCGACCACGCAGACTCTTTGCCATATTTTGTAAGGGATTCTCCATCAAATGCCACGCTTCGTAGACAGGCGAAGGGGAAAGGTCGCTTTTTTATTATTTAATCAGGTAAGACCCACTTAGCTAAATAACTCTTTTTCAGAAAAGCAACCTGGCCACAAATGATAGCTCATCGAAGTGGTTTAGCGTGTTGAAATGTATAACAGCCAAATGCTCTTGAACGCGTGATGTTGATTCTAAATGTGGAGGGAAAAACCGGAAGATCCAGAGAAAAATCCACGCGACCATAGGGAGAGACAAGCAAACTCCAAATCTCCAGGCGTCAGGGAGTTAACATCTTGTCACCGTGACGGCCTATACCTGTTTCCTCCGGCCATTGGAAATAAATAATATCCTCCTAGTCCATCCACCTGATTCTAGGAAATTATAATCTATTTTTATTTTACCAGGTGCGGCCCACTGAATTATATATATCTTTTTCAGAAGCGACCTGGCCACAAACGATGGCTCAACGAAGTGGCTTTCCAGGTGGAAATTTACAGCAGCCGAATATCCTACACGCACGTTTCGAAATGTGGAGGGAGAAACCCGGAGAATCTCGGAGAAAAATCCACTAAATCACAGGGAGTACATGCAAACGCCAAATATACAGCAGGCGTCAGGGTCGGAATCAAACCCACGACCTCCTGCATACCAGGCGAAGGAGTGAGCAATTCACACGCACGCCAGCACTCAGTCACATCCTTATCACTCCTCTATCACTGCAACCGTGGTACGTTCTCCCCATAAACTTTACTCATTGATTCCTCCTCGCATGTCGGGTACTCAGTCTTCCAGTTTGACTCTTGAGGCTAATCCATACTATGGCCAACAGCCACACACTTCTTTCCCCTTTCTGCTTTTTTTTTGTCGCAATGCTCAAACCTTGGAAGGCCCTTCCATCGTCTCCTTTTCCAAGATTAAAATATCCGAGAATGATTCAAGGGATGTGTTGATGTTCAACTATTTCAAGGCCACTTGGCGAGTAACAAACGGCACTATTTGCAATTTCAGGCCTTCAGGGCCTGTGCTAAGCAACTCTGGTAAAAATATAATTTAGCTTCTGCATTCTCCTCCGTCCCACCCGAAAATATGAGTGAAACGACTAGGTATGAAATTTGCAGTACACGGTTAAAAAAAACCGTAGCGCAAGTAGTTGGTCCTTTGAGTCTCAGCCACTATTCATGAATCACAATTTACGTGTAAAGGTTGGTAAGTTTCCAGGACAGAAAAAGATTAGTATTATTAATTGGGGTTTTCCGACATTTTTCTCCAATTGTAGGACTATGAGTGTAACGTTATGAGATGAAAAATCAATCTAGAGCTCCCACATCAGCGTTAGAGCATGGCCTATTGAACCAGATATCACAGCACAACTTCTGAGATCCCTTCATGTGACCTCTTATCTACATTCAGGGGTATAATGTTCCCACCCACCGTTCTACAAAGTAATGTACATCAAATCACTGTCAAACTGATCTTTTTTTATTTTCCGTAGCTGGAATTTAGTCATAGAGTGTAAAAAAAAACCACACATTTTGTGTGATGCTTTTTTGTGTAGTCATTTGTGACAAGGGCAACAGTCTAGATTTGTGACATGGGCAACAGTGCCATATTTTGTGCAACAGAGGGCAGTGCTGTGCTAACCAACTGTTGCGCTGCACTCCTATGCTCTGACGCATCTGCCCCGGACCTTCAACATGCACTAACTCGCATGGTTACGTATGGTCAAGTTGCACCCAGGACCTGCACAGCATCGGGCTGGCACTCATCTAGCAGTTGATTGACAATATGGCCGTATACCTGTATATATATATGTATCTATCGGTGACCAGGCCAAGACCATTATCTCACAATCCTTGACAACCTGGTTTAATCATGGACAGCCATCCAGACTTTCCGGTATTTCAGTAAAAAAAGATACATACAATTACGGGGGAGTGATGATGTCAATATGACCGTGTTGCAGAAATCGAACGTAATCTATGATGCAGTTGCACGGCTGCGGTGTTGCCAAAGCCTTATTACTGGCTTTGCTTTGTTCAAAACAGGGACAAGGGTCGTAGTTGCTCTCCAAAGCCTTCGGCCTTGTGTACAAATGGGCCAGCCAACTTTTCATCTGCCACAGTTGTGAGATTGAATGAATAACTGCCGCCGAGGCTCCCCCAATGGTGCGAAAGCTCGCGAGTCATGTTTGGCACTGCCACCACAAATATCGATGTAAGGCTTTGGAGCAAACCAATGTGCGATGGGAACGGTGGGTTGGTTCCCTTCTTATTTGAATTGTTTAAAACAAAAAGAAAAACTTTATGGAAAACGAAATAATTTACGTGGTGCAAACCTGGTTACATTCTTGGAAAATGCCGTGTTGGGCAAAACCGCGTTCGACAGGTGACAGACCTTATGGAAAATATAGGGTTGCGTTCCTGGGTCTGAAATTATCGCCTTCTCCCTCTTTGTTTAACTAATTCTAGAATATTTCCACCCTTGTTATTCTTATTAAGGATTCTGAGTCGTTATTCGTTTCTTGCATGTGTGTGTACACTATTTTAAAATTTCACCTCAATACAAAACCCCCGTGTTCATTTTTCTTCCCACACCACAGGACTCAGGGCCAACGCTCGCCCCTGACATTGAATTTTCTAACCTCATTCCCCATTCGTCCATATCTAGATGAACCAATCAACGTCTGATTTTTGCTTCTGTCTGGATACGTCAGTCACTCGAACGTTAACGTGTCGCCGTTCTAGGCGCCCGTACGACTGACATGCTCAAGGAGTGAACGGTTAGAGGCATGCGGCACTGTGTGAACATTTGCGTTGGCCCATTGTGTGTGTGGAGTGTGTTACATTATCAAGCAAAAACATATTAAAAAAAACACATAAACATACATGGTAACTAATCGCTCTCACAGTCGATTCATTCACACCTTCCAATGGATGCAGCACTCTCATGGAACAATTTTCTGGCGCAGATGAGAATCTTAGCAGCGTCAAACCACGTAGAGCCAAAACATCATCCCCCGTGTTCCCGAAAACAGACTTCATTACTTAAACCGTGTACAGGTATAGCCAAAACGTGCAATCAACGAAGCTGCATTGGGCAAGGTTTTCCCGCATTCATTGAATTTTCACTTTTTGCTAAATCAATTTTGGTGCACTCGCATAACTGGCGCTTCTTTTTCAATGGTGCTATTGTGTCTTCAACAAGCCTCCGCCTCGCTTCGAAAACCGAGGGATGGTGGCCGCACGCCATCCTGAGTGACTGAAGTGGCCTTGACACAGGTTCGCACCGCGGAGGGAGTGTGCTGTGCGAGGGGGGGGGGGTAGTTGCGTACCTGGCAGATGATGCTCGGCACCCAGCGCCAGCCCGTCCTTGGTCCACTGCACAATGCCCGAGTAGTTAGCTACCACGCACATGAGCGTGACTGGCTGGCCGGCCACCACCGAGCAATCGGATGGCTCCTGTGCGAAGGACGCCTTTGCGCTCACTGCAGAGGTGGGGGACGGGGGAGACAACAAGAGAGCAAGAGGAGTGAAGCAGTTTTGCATGGCAAGGTAGCAAGGTTGCATTCTTCTGTTCGGATATTTTTTTTCTTTCATGACATATGGGTGGCTCCTTAAACCATTGTGCAGGAGGCGTGTGCAGTGGGCGGTTAATGTAATGAACGTAACCTCTAGTCAACTGTGTGTGTGCGGGAGAGGCGGCATCATAATTAATAAAAAAAATAGGGGAAGCTATCCTTTGAATGTGGAGGCACGCGCCTGAACTTCACACAGTCGAGGGCCACACAATTGCCGCGCTCGCCCAGCATTGCATCGCCGCTCGCACGCGGCATTGCCACCGTCTTCCCGGTGCGCCCGCGGGGAATAAAAAAAATACGTGCTCGGCGCAATGACGAAGCCGGCACCATTTGCTGGAAACCGTTCACTGGCAAGCGGCTCAACTGCTGCAAGGCCCCCCGCCCACCCCTCCACCCACGCATACACCCGCAATCACGAAGGAATCAACGTAAGCATGCATTGCAACCAGCGGCTTCCAGGAATGTGCCTGTGGCCTGCTGCCATTCGTGATGTTATCGGGAACAAATAGTCAGCCTGAGCCCCAGTGCAAAGAGGCCTATGGCATACATGTATTAAACGCCACCATTTGTCAGGGTTTAGGACAAGCAGTAAAAATGTCCGACTTCATATAATAACTGACATTTATATTTAATTTTAAATTACAAGTATTGATTCTCGACAAAACGCTGGCACGCGCAAGAGAGGCGTTGTGAGTGGCAGAATTTCAGTGCACGGCCACCACACACCCCCCCCCGCCAGCAACCATGAGTAGACTATTTGGGGGGAGGGGGGGGCAGCAAGTCTCTGGACTCTTGTTTGCTGGAGCTACTCTTGCAAGCAGTGCCGAGGACATGCCGATGTGCACCGTTGTGGTCTGACTCGGCCTCGAAACGTACAACTTCATTCGTTAAACCTGTTCGGTGCAGCGCATTCAAAGTGCCAAGCCGTAACAATGCCAGTCCTCGTTTGTGTTGCACGGACACATGAATTTCACATTTGAGTTTTCTTTTTTGTCTCTACCACCCTTCTACGTAAATTGTTGCGCGTTAAAAAAGGGCAATTGATATACAAAGTAAGTCATAAACGCATTCAAGGACACAGGTTCTGTTCAGAAACGTACATGGAACTCGGTTTGTGTAGTTATCCATCGTGAGGCCAGTTAGAATGGCACCTTATTTGAATCGGATTTATAGAGCGACCATAATATGATGGTAGTCGGTGAAATGTATTGCAGTGAAGAGTCTCTTCAAAGTAAAAGTGGGGATTTGGGCTTCAAGCAGCGTTTACCCTTGGCACGCCATGCAGCAAAAAGCAGCGACGTCAAGAGCAGACACCAGGCCACTCCTCGGTGACCTTGTCTGGCTGGTGGCTGTGGCTCGGCATTGCCCGATGAAGCGACGATTTATTTCATTACTCATTAGCGCTGCCCGTTAGTGGGCAGTTCATTAAGAGTGGCAGTCCATTAAGCATCCTTTTTTCCCCTCTCTGACCATCGCCTGTGACTGCTAATGCTTTTAATTATACCACAAGCCGGTGGTGCTGATTGAGGGAACAGCGCGTGGTATCGATCTGGAGCCTTTATTTGGCTGTAGTTCCCTATCAATTGGACACATGGGTGCTCAATCACTGGTGGCATATTTGCCGTTTAATGCAATAAATTGCTGCTTTATTACGTGGCGGCGCAACTTAGAAATATTCTTGTCATTAGCGAGTCCATCTCCAGTGCCTGTTCTCCGTGCGTTTTATGGCATTTGTGCGAATCTCTTGCCAACTGCGTGGATGGCAGAGCTCCAGCATGGTGCCACAAATGGGACAGGTCTTATTTTCACTCACAAAGCTATAAAAAGAACAACGACCATGGAATAAACATTGGAGATAAGACTTGCATCGGACGTAGTTCCAGGAAGGTACAGAGTTTATTGGATAATGGTTTAAAATACTGAAATACTATGTGGTGTATCTTTTAAAGATCTAAAATCTAAAGCCAGTTCATCCGACGGCAAAATCCGAGCGATCACAAAGTGTTTGATCCTTTACCATGCGTTAATCTTACATTCTCCACATATAAAAAAAAATCCGTAGATCATAAGACAAGCAGAGGTCACAGCGACTGCCTTGGACTGGAAAACGGGACCACAAAGAGTCTAAAGAACCCTTTCCTTGCATTCCAGAGGGCCGGGCGGGCCATCGGTGAATACTCACACACACACAGGCCATTGTGAACTAACCACACACACACAGGCCATCGGCGACTAACCACACACACACAGTCGGTGACGATAGCAGCATTTGTTATGATCACATAACTGATCGTAAAACATATTGCTTTCAGTGTTGTTTACCAATTAGTGTCTTGGGAATGCAACACGGTTAGGTGCAATGTCCCATTAATTTGCTTCGTGTGCTTTGTTGAAATGTGCGAGATGCGGCATCCCAATTACCACCATCATTGCTGCCACTGTTCCTTTGTGTGGCTTTCATCCTCACTTTGATTCCAACATATTCCTTTTGCACAAGATAAATGTCTCGTGATAGCAGGTATGAGTTTTTTTTTTCAAAGTGAAATGCACGTTAGTTTTCCTGTTTTGATCTCTAAACTGTTTAATTTTTTTTCACGAAAAGAACAACACAATTACCTCTAATGATGGCAACTTAAATAAGCACCGCGATTTGTAATTATACCAAAACCTTGGCCATGCGCAGTGACAACTATCATACAGGGGAGGTGAAACTCAAAATCACAATCAATGCAAGGCAACACACAAACGTATCGAACAAATCAAAGCTACGATTTAACAAGTGTCGATTTACACAGTACGTTCCACCAACGTTAAATTACAGGACTATGCTGGATCAAAATAGCATTCATAGGGGACATCGGAAACCCAGTATAGTTTCTTGAAAGTAAAACTGTTTCATTTATTATTCCACAAAACCAAAACAAAATAATGCTGTGCAGATATTTCCCACAATATTGTGAGTTACATTTACATGGTCTGAAATAAACAGGCAAAAGTACATATATATACACAGTATATGAATGACAATACCACATCACCTACACTGACCTTTGGTTGGTAACTCAAAACATTTTCAGATCCCTCACTACAAGGACATGTGTTTGCTTTAAGAAAAACATACAAATGGTCCACACGTGCTCGTGCCCACGCATGCCCATGTATGAGTCAATGTTTGCCGTTTGCGCCAACGACACGAGCAATTTCCTTTAAATTATCCTCCACAGCCAGAATGAGGACAAGGCCGTCATCTCATCATCGTTTGCCATTCTCTACCCACTGCTAGATGTGTGTGTGTGTGTGTGTATATATATATCGCTGCAAGTCATCACCTTCTCTCACGGTCTCACTCGTGAAAACGATCCATCTTGCTTCCACACAAACGAGCTGATTTGTGCAGCTCTGATCTCTGGTAGGCGCACACGGTGGTAGCGAGTAGAATTTATATAACCTCGAGATGGAATATAGGCTGATTTGAGGCACACTGCCTCTTTTTCAAGGGGTGATCTGAGTGGATGTACTTCCCGGTTCATGTTTTACTCATTTGGCTGCCATTCTGTCGTTAGTCTCGACCACGATGCCTCCTGTCCCAAGCACGTGTACTTTTTCCTAGCAGCCAAGGTGATGTCTCTAACTCTCGTGTGTTCTCGAAGTTTTTTTTTGTTCATCATCATCTACTAACTACCGGCTATGACGAATGGATCTGAAATATGGACACTGACAACAATATGGACATTTCGAACAAAGACGGTGACTGCATTGCACACTTTCAGATGCACTTCTGCGGCCATCTGGAACGCCCTTCCTTCTGATATTTGGAAGCAACTGGGAGCTGTGCATGCTTACATCTAGATTGAAAACTAATTTCTTTAGAACGGATTTTTGTGTTGATTTTGTTGTCATTCCCCCGTACCTACGATTAGCAGGGTTGGCTATGTACGGTGCGAAAGAAGTTCAACATACATATATACATACAATGAAAAAAATGAACAATTTCACTGAGCGACAAAAAGAGGAGACACGTGCATCAGCGTGATGATGCACATTAGAGGAGACATCACATTCACTATGCGGAAAAGTGCGTGGGCTTGGGCAGGGCCATCACTGGTATGAACGATGGCCGGTGGTCAAGGCTAGTGACGGGAGTGGCGGCCAAACGAGGATGACGCGATAGCACTTCCACTGTGGAGACGGAGTGACGAGATCGACCCGTGTCCAGGAGCAAGACGGATTGCTGCATCACATGCATCATCTCCCTGATCCATATGTTTGCTTTATTTTTTGGCTCCACCTCCAATTTGCACGGTTGGCTACTTACGGTGCGAAATAAGATCAACATACCAGATGTACATACGTGCGACAGGCGCACGAGGAGACAGGAAGAAGATCAGAGAAGGGCAGGGCGCACGTTCCGTAATGCACGATTAGATAGCAAATCACACGCGTGTCCGCACAGATTGCGCGCGCATCTGCGAACGAATAGCACGACACCGATTGGCTGAATGTCGTTCCACACCCCCCCCCACCAACCACCCATCCCCATCCCACACCCGTCAAATAGAAAAAATCCCCACTAACTCAACTGAAGTTAACCTGAAACAGATGGCCGTGCGCTTCCAACCACGTCGTGCCTCGTCAGCCAGATAACATTTTACCCAGCATGCCGTGCATCTGCTAAAATACGCGCCCCAAACCAACAACCCTACCCTGTCCCTCAGGAGGGTCGCCACCTCTGAGGCAAGAATATCACACGATGCCGGAAAATTTTAAACTACGTGTAAACGCATTGTCAGTGGGGGGAATTTTTTTTAATTTAAATGTCCATGGAATAAAAACATTTTCCCAGGACAGCTACCTCAAAAAAATTCTACGATCCGAATAATACCAGGATAGGTGGTAACCGGAGTCCTCCATTACAGTGGATAATAATAAAACAAAATAGCAGGCAATCAAAAAATAATCTGACAAGAATTGTCAACCATTCCTACTCATCAATTTCGAACCTAGCATTGAATCTGGCGTCACAAAAATGGCAAGTTGTCCTGAACTCACTTTAAAATGCTGCATATTATTTGAATGGACACGCATTAAAACATGTAACTCTTCTGTGATATTTAAATAAATAATTGTTTATTTAAATATTTGATTTCATTAAATGCTGCCTAGATTTTTCAGTCGATGATGCTGGTGGTTGGTAAAAATTGTTGTGCTCTAACACCACCAGGAGTGAGTTCTAGCTCATGATACAATTGGCACAACGAATTGCTTTGGAGAGAGCCTAATACATGTGTAATGACAGGTTGACACCTGCCGGCCTGTAAGGGTAATTACAGTTATAGCTGCATTACATAATGCCTCATTATGAAGGGGCGTATCTGGGGTAAAGGTCAAGGGCGGAGTCAGTCGCGAAGCTCCGGGAACCATTCCGAAGGGTCTAGAAGGTTCTAGAAAGGGGGCGTGGCCAGAGGTGGAGCTTGGCCACTCCAGGCAGATAGAAGGGGCAACGAACCAGAGCTTTGGGACTGTTAGCATGGGGTCTGGGTTCTGGTTGCGTCGCTGCCTCCGTCATCTCTTCGTCTTCGACCACGTGGCTTTTCTTCTGCAAGACCAGCTCCGTCGCCGCCGCTACGCTCGTCAGCCAGCCAGCGTAGCGCAGGAACGGAGATGGGCTGCGTGATTGGACAGCGTAGGTGTAGCCGCGTCACGAAGTGTCTCGCCCTGCGTGCTCTTAATAAGTAAGAAGCCTTCTACTAGACGTGTGTCGGAAGTCACTCACTACACATGTGTAGTACTCTGCCAAAGCATGGTGCAGTTCTCTCAAAACAAGTGCACAAAGCGTGTGTCATTGCCACGTCAATAAATGACAACATATATGTTTCATTATTTACAGTTCTTTGTCAATCCTCCTGCTGGATGAAGTCCACCCCACACCATGTCAGTCACGGGGATTTGTTTGACCACACTTCACCACGCTGATCTGTGTGGGTTTGTGATGAGGGTTGCTAAATGACCAGTTCATATATCTCTCACCACTGAATTCAAACTCAGAGCACTAGGTGCGCTTACCACTGCACCGCCACCCTACCGCCCAATAGCCCAAGATCCCGTATAATCATTGCATCTAAATGAGCCAAAGGTGGATTGTGTCACATACAGCTCAATCTGCCAGAGCCAATGGAATGATTTAAATAAATAAGTAAACCCCTCTGCATTCGCTTTTTGCAAATGGTTCTGTAGTTGGAACCCTGAGAAACAAACACTAAAGCAATGCCCATTGCACTATTTTATCACTGACTGTTTAGGTGGTCTCAAAGGGAGGCGCATGTAAGTGTCATTGGCTTATTTATTTGTCTGAGCGTCCCACTAACACATTTGCACTTCGGTCCGACATGTCTGGTCTTTAGTGCACAGCATAAATTGAGGCTCACATAATACAATACACAAAGCAGCACAGTTCAGATTTATCAAGGACGTAAAAATGCAGTTGTATCTCAAGATACTGTGCAACACAGAGATTGGCGTCTGGCGTCAGAGAGAAAGGGCGATGTCAAAATTGAGGTTATCTACAGACCTATACAGGCAATCCAATTGTAAGGACATGAGTTCAAATCCTAGCCAAGAGCCGAGTTGACAAAATAACGAGTGCCGCTTTGTCAGACATCAGCAGTGGTCGTCCTGTGGAGGAGAGACCGTTCGTGGCCTCTTCTCTGTCAACTAACGGGTGGACAAATGCCCATGTTGTTTTCATCAGGGCCACCACGTACCCAGTACTGTAATGATAATGGCATCAACTTTCCTCGAAAATACACCTCAAAAGCAGTATGCATCAAATTACCATATTGTGCTGTAGAAGATTTACAGCATGGACCGAACCTAAATGAAATAAAGTAATAACTAAAAGTCATTAAATATTAATTGAAATGCAATGCACGTGTACCCACAATGCTGGTGCATAGAAGATATGCGCACACATGCACAATGTATTCTATTGTATAATGCACATGTGCAAAAGCAGTAGACTAAGCATCGTATTTATAGTCAATTAAATAAATATGAACAGAGCAATTTTTTGTCTCGATTCAGGCACTTTATATATACTGTAAAAAAATAATAATGGCCCTTTTAGAACATAAAATGAACCGAAAATACAATGAATGCGATGGTTTATGAGTAATGATGTGGGGGGGGGGGGATTTTTTTTATAATAAATAAAATTACAAGAATCAAAGTATTAACAGCTGTGACGAACACGGTTATCCCTGGCTCTCTTTCCGATCCGTGACGCTTCTTAAGCTCGCAGCAGAAATATGTACAGTCAGCAAAGAAAACCCCAAGCTTGTTGATCCCTCATATCCGAGCCAAGAAGATCTTCCAGTAATCTACCATTGTGGTCGTACGACCGAACGTAAAGAAATTCATCCCAAAGTGCAAAAAACTAAAACAAGACTGCGAGCCAGGAGAATCTTGACTGCGAGAGCCACAAGCGTACAGCGAGCGCCGGTGACAGTTGAGCAGTTTGTGGAGTGAGCCCTCCTTGTGGCCCTCCCTCTGCCCTGCCAGTAGCCGAAGAGCCAATGAAGGAGAAAATTGGGGGGAAGTCGGGCCCTCTGTGGGCAGGTCCATTAAAAAGCTGAATAAGTCCTTGCCATCCCTCTCTTGGCTCCTCAAAAGCGATTTGTTCACCCATAAAGGACCCTTCACAGCCAACCCCCTCTCCTATCTGCTGCTCTGCCATGCATTGGCCGTGATGGCAGCTTAAGAGGGAGAATAGCCTCGCGGATCTTTTTTTCTTTTCCACCGGGTGGCGAGGGTAAGGGTAAAGGGATGGGTGGCGTGAAAGCTAGCTTTGTCTGGAGCCGCAACTCGCTGCCTCACCCCCTGTGGCCTCACAAATGCAAATTCTATGTGGCCGCACGCTCCTCTGGGCTTTCAGCTCCAGTGATTTGTAATTTGGTTAGGCTGGTGCATGGAAATGTAGGGAGAAAGAGAGGACCCGGCCATTGTCTTGTCGAGACGGAAGCCAGCTGCGGAGGATTCTGGCCTGGAATTTTTGGGGAGTTTTTTTTTTCTCTTTTTGTGGATGAAATATTTCCCCACGTGAACTTGGGGTATTAAAGAGTGAAAGCCGAAGACAGTGATGGATTAAAACATTGTTGGAATGACGCTACCAACACCGTGACGAAAAGGCCCAAACTGTGCACTCCCAGGATCCTTTGCAGAATCTCCAGCTACTATGGGATATAATGCTTGTACATAAACATTTGCATACTACACGTAGCTGCATGCCACTAAAATGAGCGGGCTCAATAAGAGAAGATATTTTATCTTTGTCAAAACCAAAACAGTCACGCTTCGATCTGCTGAATTTCACTGCAGAGCAGCCACAATAGCTACACATTCTGGGTGACTTGTGGGGATGACAAAGCTTGAGTGACGGAAGAAATTCGACGACCATACAGAGAAATATTGTTCCGACCATACTTCAGTGGGAGTGCCATTACAAGAGGCCTCCTCTTAATTGTGACCGTAGGAACCACAAACTCATATTTTATGTGGGAGCTGAAAGGATCTGCAAAGACATTCTCATATTATCCACGGACATATTCTTGGCATTATCTGCGATAACTGTGGGTTTTTTCCCATCTTGGATTGAGAATGGATTCGTATTATCTGAATTTTTTTGCAGATAAGAGGAGTCATATTGTCGATAACCATGTGGATAGCAGGACCCACAATGTTCATCTTCCACATCACCACAGATAAGAGGAGTTGTACGATATTTCTGATTACCTTTCTTATAAGCCCTTTGTAGCTGCCAGTGCATGCTTTGTATCATTATTTCTACAATATCTTTAAATAAAAATCCGTTTGCTGCTGTTTGCCACGTATACACGTCAAAGATGCTAAAAAGAGGCACAAACAAGAACGCTTTTTTCACATTTTTCCGTGAAAAGGGTGCATCGTGAAATTATTCATGGGCTCCTGTGTCCATCCAATCCATGTTTGTTGCTTGCCTAAGAATCTCGAATCTTTTCCAAGAAAGAGTGTTGACCTTTAATACCAAGTAGCTGCACCCTTTGCAATTACTCTCTGAATGTCCTGGCATTTCCATGCACATCAACGCAGGAGGATTTGACAGATATTGGACATTCCACATAAATACATACATACAAATGCATGCATGTACATTCACAAACATGAATAACAAAGATCCCCCGTGTAGCCTGAACAGATTTTGGGGCAAGTGAGCACCTATGAAGGCCAGCATGGCACATGAGGGGGTAGATGGCTAGCACCACGCCCGGCCGACTTTATCTCCCTAGTGACGATGCTTACACACCGTACAAGGTACTCATCTGAGGCTGAGTCGACCTAGGGGAGGCTCAGGGCTGGTTCAGATAATCGCCACTGGTGTTGGCCATGAGCGGGAATCGAACTCTTGTTGCCGGGTTTGTAGCGCAGCGCGCTAACCGCTGCACTACCGCTCTAACACAATGCATACATATACACATGCATGCACACAAACACACCAGCCAAAACACATGGACCAGTCTAATAAATACAGTCTAAGCATATTCAAACAACATTTTAATTGTACGGAACCCTTTTTATTTACAGAACGTATTTACTGTGGAATTATTACTTGGGTTTACCTAATCAGACACTAAGTTATAGTCAAACATATATAGACATACGTATAAAAACATTTTTATTCACAGAGCGTTCAGTAAAATTTGATTAGTTCAACAACTCACATTCGATCGGCTGACCATTAATATGCGCGTGCATGCACAAAGTGAAACGTGCTCTCGCACGCACATCACGAACAAATGCACCGTCACACCGCTGTACATTAACTATTGCTACGTGACTGCAGATAGGAAGAGGGGGGGTAACCCTATAAAAATAAAATGAACCCGAGGAAGGGAAAAAGTGCAAAGTGAGATGGACATGGTGCAAATGGATTGATATGTGAGCACAGATTGCGGGATGCCCTTCTGCACCTGTGTCTCTGATCGCTGCAACAGGCATCGCGGGATTTTAAAAAGGCCAGACCGCACGTCTGTCCGACAAAAGGCAGGCGACATTAGCAAAAGCACGCCACGCTTCGGCAAGCATTAACTGTGCTTTGGTTGGCTCTGGCTTGCTTTGTTTTTTTTGGTTGCATCAAATTATATTGGAAAGTCCCAAAAGGCAATGTCTGTGTAGATTTTTTATGGCTAAAGTTTTGTTGACAACAGGTACACCTAATTACATTTTGAAAGATGTTAGCATAATCATAACACATTCTGAGCTGCTCATCGCCGGAGATTGAGATGTCATTAGCCTCCATGTCCAGTTTCTGAATGACGGTTGTGATCATTGTATTCGCTCCTATTATTTTAGTTAAGAAACAAATAAATGCGTGTGGAAAACTATCAACGTACAATGTTTACCGCGTAGGCTTCCGCGACCAATATTATTCATCGTTCATAGTTCTGGCAAATCGCCTAATTCAGCTGGTTGTGATCGCCAGCAAATGGTCGTATTGAATTGTCAATGTTGTGCCTTTACTCTCCAACACACTGGTGTGCTGAAGTAGCAACTTCTTGACACTTTTTGTTTACATGACCAACCTTACTAATTGGCTGTGTCGGGTGGTGGTGGGTGAACGACACATTTATATTTAAGCGATCTACCCCCCCCCCCCCCCCCAAAAATAAAATACGTTATTATGTACATTGTTTACGTTCTCAAAACCTGCAACACACTCGCAGCATAAGGCGGAGGGCAAAAACCGTGTAAACTACAATCGGCAACGTCTTGCCCTGGGAAAGTGGGAAAAAATAATCGAGATAAAGAATCCGTGCTCCCCAGGGTTTTTTTTTGAAAATTAAGTCGTTCGCGATGCCCTATTAACCTTCTCACGCATCTGCATGCAGGCCGCATCAACGGTGCTGAGAGTACGGAGCGCCAGCATGCCTCCGTGATACATCGCGACGCGGCGCAAGGGAAGGCCGCTTGCCGTAGTTTTTTTTTGTTAAGGGTAGTGGACTGGAGGAAGGGTGGGGTGGTGTTCGTTTAGTTTCATCCATCATCGTTATAAGCTGTCATTTTGTCACGTTCTGTGAACGCTCCTGGCATGGATCCAGGGTGCATAAAATAAAATGGGAGAAAAATGCAAGAATGAATCGAGAAGGGTCTTGGACGTTATTTCACGGAATAAAAATGTACTGCACGCGTTGTGTTCCTTTAATGCTTAGCAACACTGGCAGCTAAGGATTAAATACATTGAATGCCCAATCAATAAATAATTAGGTAATATTTGGTTTTGAGTTCTTGTGGTAGGAGTAAAAATATCAGCTCCAATACACGTCAAAAATTGATTCCTCTTTGCTTTGTGAATGTACTTTTTTGGATATGGTGTGTGCATTTTCTAAAGGAAAGCCACATAGACAAACCCTACAAATCTCCTATGCACGCTTGCAAATACAGTATCTGGTGTACGCTGGACTCGTGGGTGAATCCAATGGACAGACACAGACACAGAAACACACGCATTTACAATCAAGAAAACAAATATCAGCCATCATTTACATGACCTCAATTCCACTGCCAATGCTTAAAACGGACATATTTACCGTCATAAACCCTTTCTTTCCTTCAGCCACCATCCACAGCGTGTGAAGCATTTGTTTAGCAATGCTCCAGCGGGTAAATGGGGGGTTAAGTCAAGCCATTTTCCCGCTAGCTCTGTCTTGCTGCGGCGATGAATGGCTCACGGTTGGAGAGGTGGTGGGATCGAGTTTGAGGGGTGTGTGTGTGTGTGCGGTGGGGAGGGCTGGCATTTCAGCACGAAGCAAAGAAAATTACATTGGCTGCAGGGGAAAGGCAGTCTGCAGGAGTCGGAAGCTGGAAGCCAGATTATTCATCGTGCAAGGACCCATTCGTTATCATCATCCCCGGCTATTCTGCCCGAGTTTGGCTCTTGCACTGGCTCTTGCTTCCACGAAGGCTCCCTCTCATTAGTGACACAGAGGAGCCAGCCCATTTAGATGCGCGGTGGACCACGTCATGTTATTTTCATCCAGTTCTGCAACGTGGTAACTCCATTATTCCCAAGGCACGTTCCCAGATGCAGGTGCTGCTAATGAGGCAAACATGGGGCAGCTATCAATTACAGATTTCCACCCACATCTAAGAAGGATCTCCCTTAAATTGTCAACTGCCTCATTAATAATGGCAATAAGGTGATATGAACCAGACTGGGTTTACTTCGTTTGAACCACTGACTTTCATGGCATGTAATTTATTAACTTTAGTTCTTCTTGGTTGACTTGTAATTGTAAAAAATATTTAGACCGCAATCCCTTGCCACTTGCACACACAAAAAAAAGCACGAGCAATGGCAGATAATGAACCTAAGACGTTTTTTAAAAAGCCATCGGCAATCCACTTCTAGATGGAGACCTCCCCACGCTGTGTTGGCCATGAGTGTTGTTTGGCCGTACACTTCACCACGCCCAGTCAATGTGGGATGGAGAAGCGGAGAGCACCATTTTAGTGCATCGCTCGCCACTGACGTTATCCAGCCATGGCTGGGAATCAAACTCCAGTCATGCCACGTCCATTGTGCAGCGCACACACTACTGTACACACCCGCTTAGCCAGATCCAAAGTATAATACACAGCGTGATGATGAATATGCTTTGTCGTCATTTTGTATTTCTATGTCCAGTTTTGGAAAATATTTTATTAAAGATTGCTGTGAAAATAAAACTGTGGCAAAACCATGCCTCTCCTTTTTTCACTCCCTTTTCTAATATTATCTTGTTGCTTTATTCAAGCAAGGCATAACACATAATTGTAGGAAATGTGGTTTTAAAAAAGAAATGCAGGAAACATGAACCATCATCCAATGGGAATGGACTAAAGGAAATGATTGAAGAACTTAATAAGGAGGAGAGCAAAGCTGTGTTCCAGACAAATATGACCACAATAAGTCACGTACAATGGGTGTGCACTGGACAATTTGAAACATCTGTCTCAGGGACACAATTGGAACACACGTCAGAATATGTATACATAGAGCAAGTAATTTAAGGAAGTGTGGGAAAAAAGTGTAATAAATAAGTAGACCAGAGCAGGATAGGGTGATTTTGTAAATCCGATCACGATAATGAAAAGCAACATACCAATCTGCTTAAACAATGACATTTACAATCAGCACAAGTTATCTACTGCCGCGCGTGGATCAGAAGCGTGAACAATGGTAAGGGAATGTTTTTTAACAACCTTCAAAAAAATGCTCAAAGGAAACATGGAGAAGTGTTTGCGTGGAATTCCACTGAGAGACGGAAAGCGGAACACATGGGATGGAGAACAAATGAAAGTTAGAGACGTTGCATTGAATATGCAGAAAAGTAAGTGGGCTTGGGCTGGATATGTCAATATCAGGGATTGTACAAAATTGAGACTAATGATGGAGTGACAGTCTTGGCAGTACGACCACCAAGGAGGTGATATCAAATTTCGATTTAAAGCTTTCGTGACTGCAGGGATTCATCTTCTTGGTTCTTTCGATAAAGTCACCTAGAAGGGGAAATAATAAAATAATAAAAATAAAACATAATAAAATACAATTCTCACGACGTTTCGGCCACAATGCAAGCACATCATTGAGCTATCATTTGTGGGTCAGGTCGCCTCTGAAAAAAATAGCTCTTTAGCTCAGTGGGCTTTACCTGGTAAAATGAAATACATACTTTAAAATAGTTTCATGGGCAGGAACTTGATGGAATGTTGAATCAGGTAACCATGAGGAATGGCAATGGCTTGGGGGGGGGGCTTCATCTAGCAGTAGATTGATCATGGCTCATGATGATGACACTTTAAATATTCCATTATCAATATTTCGTGTCATCACGTGCACGAGTGATAAGCGATGAGAATGAAAGAGGAGAGATGAAGCAGGTTATGAAACGAACAGATGGTGCGCACTCTGGCTGAACTAATGTAATAAATGTCAAGTGCCTTGACACAACCCATTTAAGCGGGCATGAAACCAAAAGTTCAAGTTTAAAACTTATTATTGTTACATATGTAAATTCCCACTGCTCAAAGCTAACACGAAGAATATGCTTCAGTGTGTCACTTAAA
This sequence comes from Lampetra fluviatilis, assembly GCF_964198595.1. NCBI lineage: Eukaryota > Metazoa > Chordata > Hyperoartia > Petromyzontiformes > Petromyzontidae > Lampetra > Lampetra fluviatilis. Next base: position 20,866,776 of record NC_136279.1, on the reverse strand, counting down.
ATAGTGGGGGAAAAGCCAGTGTTTAAAAAAACAGTTCTTACTAAAATATATATGCTAATGAGCACATTAAAGATATCTCATCCTTTCAGCGCAAAATCTTTTTCTTACATATAAAAAAAAACTTTTAAAACATTCCAAGTGTAGCGAAGAAGACTTTATTATTTGCTTCTCGGTACTGCCCAAAGATTTGATCCCACTGGTGCCAGGTAACACTTGTGGGACACATTCACTACCTTGGAGAAATGAGAATCATTTGTCTTGATTCCAGGCCCCTGCATGGTCACCCTGAAAGCTTAACTTGTGAAAAAGTGGGCTGTGATTTTTCTCTTCACTGAAACATTGTGATTGCATCCTTGCACCCAAGAAAAAAAGAAACAAAACCGAGCCCAGCTTCATCCAAAAGCCACCTGTTACCAAGACAAAATAGTTGGTGACGCTACTGTGTTGGCAGTGGCGTCAACAGCACAATTAACAAATCAAATCCTCAACACGATTGTGAATAGCACTCTGTGTTTTTTGCGGCCTAAAGAGGAAACATTATAGCCAACATTTTGAGCAATTGCCTTCCTTCATAGCACTTAAAGAGCTAATGATGCGCTATGAAGAAGGGCCATTGTCAAATACATCGCCGATTAAGGTAAGGCAGTGTTATTGATGCATGTGTTTGGATTTAGTTTGTCTATTAGTTATGCTTTGTCCACCACAGCCAACACAGCATCACCAAATAATTTGTCTCACGAAATAGCTATGTATGTGCCACGAAGAAGGACCATTGCCGGAAACATCGCCTATTATATATTTTTTCATTTTAAGGCCAGCACATGGTGTTATTGACGGGTGTGTTAAGTTGTTTTTTTGTTGTTGTTGTCACCGAGACCCCTTTGCTCATATCCACTTATTCGAGTATCCCGCGATGCCCAGCGATGTGTCAGGTAATGGGGCTGGCTGTTGCCCAGCGCTCACCCGGACTATGCTTGCACTTGGATAAATGACGAACACCGCCTTTTAAGACAGGGTTTTTGGGTCAAGACAGCGGAGGTGTGTGGTCTGTGTAACCCATTCACTGGTTTGTACAAGCCAGCCGTGCACGCTTGGTAACCCACAATGGCCAATTTGATCAATCTGTTTGCACTGCTCTTGGCCACAGAAAACCTCAGTGTGTCTGGCTGATGGGAGGAGAAATTTATATCGCGCGGACTAGGCGAGCGTTGTTGACTTTCATTGGATTTCGACGTAAAATTTTACCGACACCCTTTGGGAGAAGATTTGTTTTGCTTGAACTTTACCTTTACGTGCACTGCAAAGACATTCCTTAAAAGTTGAAAATTACCATTTTGTAATTTGTTTAATTTCCCTTTTATCATTTGAGTGCCACCAAAAAAAAAGAACGTGAATGTTTTTCGTCAAGCGATTTTAGCTCGTACAAATGGACGAGCATGGAGCCATCCAAACTGTCTTCGGCGTGCCCTCCGCGCCAACATCAGGCTTGTGCTGCAACGACGGTGGGGCTGACAAAGCCTAGTTGTCGAACGCCAAAGTGATGTCCAGCTCACATGTGCTCGTCCGCAAAGGACGCCTTCCCGAAGAGACGGAGCGATGAAATAAGTTTGCTCGCAAGTGCTCGGAGGATTATCGCAGCAGCAGCAGCAGGATTATGATAAGTGGTGGTTGGTCTCGGGGAGGTCTCCGTCAAGCAGTGGATTTACCATGGCTGATCACAATGGGGGTGGGGGGGGGGGGAAGTGCATTCAAACAAGCTCTGACTGTTTTTTCGAATAAAAAAATAATATTTGCAAAAGAAAGAGCGAGAGAAAACAAGAAGCAATATTTCGTGGCTAAAAAATATAAATAAACAATATACCACTTGTCTTTTGTAAAATAAACATTATTCGAACTTTTCACCTTTCTGCTCATTGAAATATACCGCACCATCGCCGAGCTGGGCCGGGGGAAGGGGTGGGGGGGGGGATCACGACGTGGGACCCGACACGGCAAGTTTGACCCATAGAGGTCACGGGGCGAGCCGGTTGCAGCAGCCGAGCCGAAGGATGCGGGGGCTACTTCTTTCCCCCCCTGGTTTGACCGTGAACTACAACCAACACTCAACTCACTGTTAACGGAGCAGTCGGGGTCTTGACACGGGCTCCATGCCACTACTAAATAGTGTGAAGCCCGCACATGTTTTCACGCGCATTAAATGCACTTCACACACCGCCGCACGCTTTTCAGAATTCTTCAAGATTTTAATTAGTCCCTCTGGTGACACTCTGGATAACAGGGCCAAGCTAAATGGAAATGTCTACGTGTAGTTTATTTATTTCCACGTGTGAACCTTATACTGCATTTAGCATGCAGGCCTGTGTATATGCAGTCAGGGTTTGTGCATTTTTGAAAGGAAAAAATAAAGAAATATAGGAACACTTACATATTTGCAGCTCCTCCAGAGTTTCAAAAGGTTAATTTGTGGTTTTGCCGATTCCGTTGTGAACTTTATGGCACAAGTACCGATTTACAAAATTTGCATTTCCTTTCTAAGGCCACGCTGTGAGACTCGCGTAAAAATATATGGGTAATAAAAATCAATCTCTTCATTTGAATCCCTCCAGCGGAATGACAAAGGGGTAATTGTTCTCACTCGGCTACTGCACGTGTGTTGTGTGTGTATATATATAGACGTGTGTGTGTGTGTGCACGCGTGATTATATGTGAAGCCAGCCATTCATGCATCTGCCTGCCCATGGGTCGCACAAATTATAATCACAATCACTTGGAATCAACATGAAACTATTAATATGTATTACCTAAAGCAAGCTGTGAAGCTCCCCATATTTCCAGTTTAGATTGATAATAGACCTAACGCTGCCTCATTGTAGCCTGAAACACAATTATTTTGACGTCGCAGCTTTTGACAGTTGCTAAGCAACTATTATTATGTTGCAGGACTGCCATTGAGTGCAGTACCACAAGCTATGGGCATCAACCCCCCCCCCCTCAAAACCCCGTTCAAAGAAAATTATATAAATACGCAGCAATTCTGATGTGGCTCACATCTCCCCCCATAAAGAGCCCAAACTAATGTGTTGTTTTTCTTTTTTTACAGTCAGGTTACGACGGGCGATCATATAGTTTTGAGACGGAGATATTAAATATTTACACTCTAATCCGAAGGAATAAACTAACCGCACTGATGCAATGGTTTAATATTTTAAAAGTGACAAGTAAGCCTTTGGGTATCATTAAAATGCTCTTCTCCAAACTCTCAGGCCACCCCCAAGAGTTTTAATAATCTCCCGACAAGTGCAGCAGGGCTAGGATGAATGCATACATTTTCAAAGGGCTTTCACATCTGAACTCCCAATTAACCAGAGTTTAGCCGGAATGAGTTGATATAGTACGACACCGTAATTTTCAGTGTTGCGGTGACTTTCGTTTGGGCAGCGACAGTGGTAGCAGCATTCTTGTCAGACATGAGTTCATAGTGGGGCGACTTAATTGGGTGTATTTCACAGGCGACATTCATCCGTGCCAATGATGTTGTAAGGTGAAAAAAAACGCTTTCGAAATGCACGCAGGAAACCACAAAGACAGTGAAGGTTGGACAGTAACGGCATACTTTGATCGATTTTCATGCCAAGGGCCAGGTTGCTCAGCGATAGAGCAAGCGGCATGCAATTAGACTGTTACGGGTTCAAATCCTGGTTGAGGGTTGATACAGCCACCCTTCTGGGGGTTGACAAGCACCATTTCGTGGGGAGATCAACGGTGATTGCAATTTTGATGATTTCGATGTTTTTTGCTGCCTTAAATTTCCACGTGACAAGCCACTTTGTTTAGCTATCATTTGTGGTCAGGTCGCTTCTGAAAAATAAGCTAACATCTGAATGGGCTATACCTGGTAAGATAACATTTTTTTAGTTTATTTGTATATATTTTTTTTAAGTTAATTGCTTACCTTTCCTATATTTTGCACTCCTATCGTGTTTTCATTGTTTGTTGTTGTAAACTTTCTGACATGCCCCTACTGGGAATCTGTGAAAAACAGCTTTATAACTCGTCGGATTCCTCTAGTATAAATACATATTCTGATGCTGGTTGTCCTATGGAATGACATGCCCGAGCATAGGAATGTGGAATTTCAAACACTGGCTTCAGGACTAAATAAAATGGAAATAAGTACTGCCTGAAATGCTCATTTGAGCAGAAATCACTTTTGATTCTCTTTTTTTCTTTGTACTAAAAAACCCTCAGGATTCTATGGTGCCTGGATAGATTTGTGGTTAAGTGTGTTGTTGTTGTTGCTGCTCCACACGGAGCTGCCTGCAAAGGGTTCAAGTGCGCATCCTGTTGGACATAGCAGCCTTTATTAAATTAGATTAGAGATTACAGAATAATCAAATTACATTAAGGGACTACAACAACACCCAGCCGGACATGTGCCCATGTTTAGATCACTCAAATTACAATCATCGTGTGTCAGGTTCAATTCCACGCCACGTGTTGACTTGGATTGACTCTGTAAGTCAACCTGTCGCACAACTCAAAGTGCTTTGCTGCTCAAATTAGCATTGAGGCGGTGCTCACCTGCTCTTTACAGTCCAGCAGCCAGTGGTGGAAATTCCACATTCCTACGGTGGGGACAAGTTAGTCCATAGGACAACCACTGTTGACGTCCCCACAAAGCGGTCCTTATTATATGACCCCAGCGAGGTGATGGTCTCAACTCACCGCAACCATCCGATTTAGGGCCACTCGCTGCCTGCATCTACAGCACGACTACTGCCGTTATTTATTCACACTGTGGTTGTTAATATTACTCATGTTATCATTATTATTACTGCTCTGTTATTTGTGGGACATAAACAGTTGTGCCTGTGGACAGACAGAGACACACCATAGCAATGTAAAATTTCTGCCACTGGTGAAAGGGGTACTCAAGGAGTGCGGCCTCATTGCTCGTTTGAACATCAAGGCACGTTTACTTCTGTGGCTTTGAATCTATGAAAAATAACAAGGACTGAACTTCTTATTATGCTGTTTTTGAAGTCTCACGACAGACATATTACATCTCCTCTGGTGCTTAACAAGTGAAATGAAGGGAAATTGTCGTTTTTGTGTAGCAGCGCTTAAAGCTGCGCCAAGTGAAACGCTGCTTGCATAAGATTATATACCGAGAGGAGCGGAGAAATCACTCTATCGTGGCGTGGTCAATATCCACAAGAAGGGAAAAAAAGTAAAAGGATCAAACACCTATAAAAATGTATTGCATAATTAATAAGTCTTGCCAATAATCGTAAAAGGGTCAGCAAGACACATCAACAGCCTGGAGGTGGGTTGCATAATTGTATATGTACACAAACAAAGAATACAAAGATCCCTGGTATAGTCTTAATAGACTGTTGGGGCAAATGCTGTCAGCGAGCACATAGTAAGGCCAGCATGGTACACGAGGGGGTGGGTGGCCAGCACCATGCTCGGCCGTCTTTGTCTTCCCAGTGGTAATGTTTTTACACACCGCACCAGGTACCCATTTGAGGCTGAGTCGACCTAGGTGAGGCCCAGAACCGGTTGAGTTAATCATCACTGGTGTTGGTGGCCGTCAGTGGGAATCAAACTCAGGTCGCTGGCTTTGGAGCGCAGCGCGCTAACCGCTACACAAGCGCTCCCCATATATCTATGCTGTGCCGGGTGGGTGGCCAGCACCATGCTCGGCCGTCTTTGTCTTCCCAGTGGTAATGTTTTTACACACCGCACCAGGTACCCATTTGAGGCTGAGTCGACCTAGGTGAGGCCCAGAACCGGTTGAGTTAATCATCACTGGTGTTGGTGGCCGTCAGTGGGAATCAAACTCAGGTCGCTGGCTTTGGAGCGCAGCGCGCTAACCGCTACACAAGCGCTCCCCATATATCTATGCATACGACACACACACACCCTGTTCATACTGGTGTTGGTTGCCGTCAGTGGCAATCAAACTCAGGTCGCTGGCTTTGGAGCGCAGCGTGCTAACCGCTCCCCATATATCTATGCATACTACACACACACACCCTGGTCATATTTTATGCTGCAAAGGTCAAATGGCAAAACAATGTATCCATTGATGAGCTCTGTAATAAGCCCGAGCAGACACCACTTAAATGTAATAATTCACTGAGAGTGACTTTGCGGGGGAGGTCATGTCTCCGGAGTGACAGGTAAGTGGACCTAAGGTTACGGGACTCAGCAAATCAAAGCACAATGTGATGCGGCGGAGACCATGATGCAAAAAGAGCTCATTAAGGTAGAATTGGACAAAAAAAAAGAAAATCGAGCGTTGTGCCGAGAGCGACACATTGGCAGTGTATTTAGGTTCCGATAGCGACTCCCATTGTGGGCTTCCTAGAGGACGATCTGACGAGACCTGCGATGGCGAAGCTGATGACCTATAGGCTACAACGAGCTGATTATTGCTTCTTTTGTTTTATCATCTATTGACGTCAGCCACTGCGCCAGCACTAATCGCACCTTAACAGGCTGACAGCAATTCCACATATTACAGCACTCGAGGCAGCTGAACATGTAAATAAAAAAATCCTTCCATAAAAAAAACAACCTGGCAATGAAGCAAAATAATATTTGCAATTCACGGTGTGTGTCTTTTGATTTCTTACACGTAATTATAAATAAACGCGGATGTAAATAGGTGTATTTACATCTATTTGGCCTAACAGTGATAACAATTCATGCACATGTAATTACTGTGTGAGCTGAATGGAGGAACAGTGGCACGGCGCTCATAATAACGTGGCTGGTAGGAATATTTTTTTCCCGAGATGCCTGTTTGACGGTGCATGCTTAAATACGGCCCGTGCATTATTCTGTCAACACTTTTCACGAAAATCATTGTTAAATTACCACCCGAACGGGCAGAGTGACAGTGATAGTTCTCCTTTCAACACACGGCTGCATTCAACCGCAGCTTGATGTAGCACAGTGTGTGTGTGAACATAAATTGTACCACTGAAACAAATCTAAAGCTTTTAACCGATATATATATAAATTATACTTTAACGTGTATTGTCCACTGGCAAATATATTATTGGAATTGTGCCTTGCTGATGAGAAATAACGAGTATAAAATGAGGCTGAAAGAGGTGGATGTCCAATAGGAAAACACGTCTTGTTTTTTTTAGTAAAACAAGGTGTCAGTGCCTGGTAAAATTTGCAGATACAAAAATGCTTATCCCTTTCAAGCCCCCATTATTTTGATATTTTTTATCAAATTAAGTGCAGGGCACTTGAATAACAATCATCCGTATGCATGCAAGCTTTTATCGCCTATGTATATTTCAAATATTTTGGATTTCATCATTAGAATTTACATACGAAGTGATGTAAAATTAATCAGAATATTGATACAAATCCATTCTCTTGGAAATACTTCATTCCCAAACATACATGGGTGCGGTAGTTCACGAGAAAAATATTCGGTCAAGAGTGAACACTTACCATAAGCAAACAGATACTGCGAACGCATTGTATAGAATAGAATAGCAGGTGCCGATCGCAAAAAATTATTGGTCCCGTTTTGTTTTGCTTATCCCATGCGTACACCTTTAGCGGTAAATTGACTTTCCTTTTACCAAACGTCCCAGCAGCTACCCACCATACTTATCCCACAGCGAGAGAAGAATCTTGAACTGTGGCAGGGCCCAAGCTCTTAAGCACCCGATTGGTCTTGGTGGCGTAGACAAAGAGAGCTGATTGGTTACGGTGTGTGAGTTTGGGAGAGGCCACGACGATGATGGGAAGGTGGCGGGTGAATGAGGAGGCATGAGCTCCATGTTCTGCTCCACTAAAGGAGACAGCGAAAGAGCGAGGGGGAAGGAGGGAGGCGGAGAGTGGAAGAAAGGGAGGGAGGACACGAGAACTGGTAGAAGAGAAAAGGGCAGGCAGCTGCGAGGTTTATACCAAGAGGTCAGCAACCAAGAAGAGCCATTTTTTCCGAATTTTGAAAACGAAAAACTCAATATTTCAAGAACTGCAATGCATGTGAATATGAGATGGTGGTCCTTATTAAATAATGCCACCAAACAGTCCTTAAAGAGACGCATTCTGCTCCGGACACGCAGGCTGCCGACTCCTGCCCAAGGAAAACTGGACTCCCATGGTAAACTTGACTCCCATGGTAAACTTGACTCCCATGGTAAACTTGACTTCCATGGTAAACTGCACTCCCATGGTCAACTTGACTCCCATGGTAAACTGGACTTCCATGGTAAACTGTACTTCCATGGCCAACTTGACTCCGATGGTCAACTTGACTTCCATGATAAACTTGACTTCCATGGTAAACTGGACTCCCATGGACAACTTGACTTCCATGGTAAACTGGACTTCCATGGTCAACTTGACTTCCATGGTAAACTGGACTTCCATGGTAAACTGGACTCCCATGGTCAACTTGACTTCCATGGTTAACTGGACTCCCATGGTCAACTTGACTTCCATGGTAAACTGGACTTCCATGGTCAACTTGACTCCGATGGTCAACTTGACTTCCATGGTAAACTTGACTTCCATGGTAAACTGAACTCCCATGGTCAACTTGACTTCCATGGTAAACTGAACTCCCATGGTCAACTTGACTCCCATGGTAAACTGGACTTCCATGGTAAACTGTACTTCCATGGCCAACTTGACTCCGATGGTCAACTTGACTTCCATGATAAACTTGACTTCCATGGTAAACTGGACTCCCATGGTCAACTTGACTTCCATGGTTAACTGGACTCCCATGGTCAACTTGACTTCCATGGTAAACTGGACTTCCATGGTAAACTGGACTTCCATGGTCAACTTGACTCCGATGGTCAACTTGACTTCCATGGTAAACTTGACTTCCATGGTAAACTGAACTCCCATGGTCAACTTGACTTCCATGGTAAACTGAACTCCCATGGTCAACTTGACTCCCATGGTAAACTGGACTTCCATGGTAAACTGTACTTCCATGGCCAACTTGACTCCGATGGTCAACTTGACTTCCATGATAAACTTGACTTCCATGGTAAACTGGACTCCCATGGTCAACTTGACTTCCATGGTTAACTGGACTCCCATGGTCAACTTGACTTCCATGGTAAACTGGACTTCCATGGTAAACTGGACTTCCATGGTCAACTTGACTCCGATGGTCAACTTGACTTCCATGGTAAACTTGACTTCCATGGTAAACTGAACTCCCATGGTCAACTTGACTTCCATGGTAAACTGAACTCCCATGGTCAACTTGACTTCCATGGTAAACTGGACTTCCATAGTAAACTGGACTTCCATGGTCAACTTGACTCCGATGGTCAACTTGACTTCCATGGTAAACTTGACTTCCATGGTAAACTGAACTCCCATGGTCAACTTGACTTCCATGGTAAACTGAACTCCCATGGTCAACTTGACTTCCATGGTAAACATGACTCCCATGGTCAGGGGTCGGCAACCAACATAACAAGAAGAACCATTGTTTTTTCGAATTCGGTAAAAAAAAACTCTCAACATTTCAAGAGCCGCAATGCATGTGAATACGAGACGGTGGCTCTTAATAAATAACATCACAAAGCAGTCCTTACAAGAGCCGCACGCTGCTCCCGAGCTGCAGGTTGCCGACCCCTGGCTTATAAGAAACGTCTGCAGTGAGAAGAGACCAGAGAAAATGAAAACTGGCAGAGACTGACATGAATAAGGGAATAAGAAAGAGGGGATGGAGTTGGAAGTATTACGATATGTGGAATGAAACCTAATTTGCAGAAGGTTTAATCAAAGACTTTGGGGTCAGCAGGGAGAGGTGGAGCAGTGGCACAGTGGCTCGTGCACTATGACTCGAGTGACCTGAGTTTTATTCAAGGTCATGGCAGACATCAGAGTAAAAATAATATCTGAACCAGTCCCAGACCGAGCTGATCAGCATTGGTAAAGTTTGGTCCGAAAAGAATGGGGAGGCCTTCCTCCACCAACAGATAGACACGGGGCTGCAATGTATATTTTTATGATAATTATTAATTTGAACATGTAATTACATTGCAGGAATATGAGAAGTGGTGGTCGCTTGAGGAGGCATTACTCCAGCAGTGGATGAACTACGGCTGATGATGATGAAAATCAAAGAACAGTGTACATCTGCCATATGCTGCAATACCAATATTCTTGTATCCAGTATCACGTCAATGTTTAAGTGAACAATACTGTACACAGTGAATTATACAGCTGTATCTTTCAGTTATCCAGTAATTGAAAATATGATGGAACCCTTTAGAGTAATCATCATTTTTTGGAGATGTGCAATACACGCAATGGAGTATTACTAAATGCCAATCAATGCTGCTGTTTGTGAGCTGGTTTCACAAACAATAACTCAAACTCTTCATTGCTTTTAAATAATTGTGTGTGTGGTCATTAGTGGGTATTGGTAGTACGGTTGTTAGCACGGTGTGCTACGAACCCGGCGACCTGAGCTCCATACTTGCCCACCGCTAACATCGGCGAGGAACATCTGAACCAATCATTGGCCTCTCCTAGATCGACTCAGCTTTAAACGAGTACTTGGCGAGGTGTGTAGAACTCAGCACTGGAGAAACAAAGGCCGTGCCGGCCTTCATAGGTGCTCGCTAATAGTACATGCCCCAGCACTCTGCTAAAGGGTATGCGGGTGTTCTTTGCATTCATTTTCCAAGATGCAGCGGTTTATATTCTTGAGAAATGTAAAAATATCCTCCTGTTGTTTTCTCCCTCCACTCTAATCCCTGTCCATTTTCAGATGGTCTGAGTGGTAGTTGTACCTCCTGTTGTTTTTCCCCTCCACTCTAATTCCCGTCCACTTTCAGATGGTCTGAGTGGTAGGTGTACACCCATTGTACACGTAAGTGGCTAAATATCAAAACCCAGCGATACAGGGAAGCTCAGAACAATAGCCTTGCTGGATTTTTTTCACTGCTTTTATCTGCACTCAAGCAGAGCAGATTTTCAATATGGCTGTCCAACTTAGTTTATATAAATCTGAGCCCGGTTCAGCCACCTGAATTTAAATTCATAGTCCCGGCCAATTACCCTTCTTCTTTATGCTCCTGAATTTATTCAAGAGATTGAGAATGCTGCCACAGTATATGCGCTCTCGTTTTTTTTGCCCGCCTCAAATCAGTCCGCCCCGACCATAACATTCGTGCAACCATCTTGGCGGTTGGTTTAAAAAAAGAAAGCGAAATGCATTTCAGTGGTCACAAAAGATGCGACAAAGCAAGTAAAAAGGAGGAGCCTGCCTGACCGACGTTACGCAGAATGCACGCTTGCTCGGCCGTGTGTGTGTTTTTTTGCAATGGTTAAATTCAGTAAATGGCAAAGAGAGAAGGAGGAGAGGGGGGGGCGAGCTAAGCGTTAGAGGGTGATGTAGTAGGATCGCGGGTGGTATACATATGATGTACAAAAAAGGCTATATAAAAAACACAGACAGAAAAAGAAAGGTAAAAAAATAACAGACAAAAGATCTTATTTACACAGCTGAGCTCCGGGGCGCCTTCAATGGCCATATTGTTTCTATGGCGGCACGGCGTTGTGCTAAAGAGCACAACGCATCTAAATGGGTTTTTTTTTATCCGCCACCCTCACAAAACCGATGAAAAGGCACGTTCAATAAACAACACAAAAAAAGAACCTGTACCGCCAGCTGCTAAAACGCGAGATGGTTATGACAGTTGATTCTAAGCTGGCAGAGAAAACCCCTCTGTTGCTGCTGCTGTTGGGTGGCAAACGAATGGGGAGGGAAGGGCGAGTGGACACAACCCTTCGATGAAAAACTTGGCGCCGCTCATCATCATCATCATGTCCTGCTGCATACAACCGTCAACTGAGAGGATGCTAATTGTGAAAAATGCTCGGATAATTATTCAAGCATTTTTTTTTACAGTCCAAGCATTTCATCGTCGCCCGATTGAACTGAAACGTGAGAACAACCGCGACACCAAGGACGAGCAAAATGGTCCTTTGTGCGTAATTGCAGCAATCTTGTTATCGCCACTCGGGCAGCCGCAGATGATTCAAATTCCTTGTGCATGCGTTTCGTGGTAAGTTATTAAAAGGTGTTAAAGAGTAGGTATGATTTGAATTGTGCTAGACTCGGAGGTTGTGGTGGGTGGGGGGGGAATTGGTGGGCGGGCATTAGAGAGGGCTACCAAGTGACCTTTAACTAATCCCCAATAAAAACCTATTAATGAGAAGCATTTTCAGTTAATTAATCACAAACATGCAGATTGTGACACAATGGAGGCTTTTTTTTTCCTTCTCCTGAAGTTAAAAATTTGCCGGTCAGTGTTTGCTTGGAGTGGTTGCTGTGCTTAAGCTGAGCTGCTAAGAGATAGCGAAAGGGGGTTTGTTGTCGAAAACCAAACCTGCTCTGGCAGCTTCTCTGCTGAGTTGTAGTCTAGGAAAACACCTGCTCAAACAGTGGACAATGAGAGTATCGCTCTCGCAAGAGATTATCTCTGCTCTTACGCTGGATTAAAAGTGGATACAATTTGGTTAATCATCACCCGGCTTAAACAACTTCCCTTTTGTGCAGAGACCCATTTGCTATCCTAGAAAAACTGCTGATTCCTCACAGGTTCGTGTATTCGGGTCCCAGATATGTGCAGCACTATGTCCAGTGGTGTTTATTTTTGGCAAATTTACACGCGCGGGCCGGGCCGTCATTCGCATAAGGCGCGTTTCATGCGTTTCATGCGTTCTTGAAAAATGGCGCGTAAGACGAATCAGGCTGCACGAAGCCTATTTTCCCATAGACATACACGTTATAAGGTGGGGTTGCGTTACCGAAGGAAAATAAAGTATTGTTTTAATTTAATGGTTTTAGCCCTGGATTTACTAAATACGTATTAATGTAATACTTTATAATCATATTTTTAGCATAAAAAAAATACTTAATAAGGAGTTTCATAACAAACGATAATAATTCAGATTCAAAAGATTGCTACTTACATAGACTACTTAATAAGGAGTAACTCCAGGGCGTGTACAATGAGTGTATGGATCTACGATGAAACTGGGCGCTTGCCATGACGTGGTGACACCCATCAGATTGAAATTTTAGTTTGTTAACCTGCGAAATATTTTCCGTTTGACTTGTAATTTTTCTCATTGAAAATAAGTTTTCGTGTTTTCTTGAGCGCATAACTGTGAAACGCATTGTGTGTGTCCCTAAAAGACGAATCTCGTAACTACGAATTTGCTCTAAGCATTAAGCGAGGGACGCTTGTACTCTGCGTGTGGTTTGGGGCCAGCAATTGTTGAGCTAGAATCCTTTATTTGACGAGAAATGACATATATAACCATTGAGACGCAAGAAAATGTGTCTCTATTGCAAGGGTGTAAATTTAAAATACCATTTTAATTTTAAAAAAATCTCCACTAAATTAACAATGAATGAAAAAGTTAATGTCGACAGCTAATTCAATGGCACTTCTATTAGATGTGTCAATATACCATAATTTCTGTAAAATAGATTTGACAGAATGATAATTATTTTTAAAAATGTATGGCCACTGATTGAATTCAAATGTGAAAGCATGCCAAACAAAGATGGCAACGTCTTTCTTATCATCACCCAGGCTGATTCTCTTTCCAGAACCTTTATCTTTAATGAGACTGGAAGAATGCAATGAGCAACGAAGCTTTTTTTACACGCTTTTATTTAACTCACTCTGTCTGTTGTCGTATCCTGAAATCTTGTAACTAAATTTTTACCCACATCCCAATGTGGTATCGACTGAAAACTTGGTTTACTTATGTCATACTGATGACAATACTATATTATATCATTAAAAATTAAAAATATTTTAAAACATTCTTTTTTTTAACGTTATGTTTCGGCTTGGGTCTAATTGTCCTCGCTCAACTGACGTTGGCTGTAAATCCCCACGGTCCCTTACGTTGTGGCAAGCCTCGGGGCCACTTCATGGAGTCGTGGAGTTCTGCCATTACTCGTACGGTACATTTCATTAAAGCGTGTTTTAATTTTTTTTTTATATTACTTATTTTCACAGATGTCCATTAGGACTTAAACATCTCGTGTGAAAATAGTCTGAACCACCACATGCCTCATTTAAAGCATTCAGTCTATTGAATCAATGTGAATGATTAAAGATCAATTCACTGGATATGTAAAATCCATTTTCAAACGAGGGACCGGTCAGATGCTTCGGCAATAGGGAGAGCGGCTCGCATTGGGAATGTTGAGAGTTCAATCCTGTTTGGGGGTTGACTTGGCCGATCATCTCTTCGGGGCCAATAAAATGTGTTGGGGAAGTTAACAGTGGGTGTCCTATGGATAGACTCGCACCCCGCCATATGAATGTGGAATATCCACCGCTGGCTCAAGGCTGTTGTTGACAAGAGATGACTCTTAGGCTTTTTCGGTAAAGTCACGTAGGTAAAAAATTAAAATAAAATTAATAGACGTAATAATACAAATAAAATAATAAATAAATGTTTTTGTGTGCTTTATTATTTTATTTCTATTATTACTTCTATTATTTACTTATTTTTACCTACGTGCCTTTACCGAAAAAGCCTAAGAGTACGAATCCTTGCAGTCACGAAGGCTTCAAATCTAGAAGAGATGAGCAACCGCTGCAATGCTCGTTCCAGCAAGAACTTTGACAATGACTTTTCAAGAGGACCTTGGGAGTTATATGTTGTATATAAGTTATTTTATGCTTGTGCACCACTGCCAATGCTGTATTACAAAGACATATTGTGAATCATTGTTAGGTGTGTGTGTGTTCGGACATTTTTTTTAGCCGCAAATGGAGCATACATTTTACATTATCCACAACTTTATTGTTTCCAAATAGTATAGGGTGACGATCGCTTCTATGCAAGACTAACAGTAAAGTTTGATCGGCTAAACTTGGTTCCACAAATTGCATAAATGGCCTGAGTTTTCACATTGGATCTGGAGACAAGATATTTTTTTTATAAAAGCGTTTCAGTTCACGTGCATAAGATCGTCAGTTGTTCGCGCGCGTGTTGAAATGCGCAGTACAATTCGCAGTGGAAAATAACCTACTTCACGGTTTCAAATCATCCAAACAAATTCCATGCTGTCTGAAGAGGGGTTATAATTTGCAAAAGTGAACGTGCAAATGTACGCACTGTGGAATAGCCACTGAGGATGTTCTTCTCAGCCTGCACTCGCAGCCGTTGTACGTCTACGGAGCTACTTTAACTCTTCTGCGCCGTCGATTGACGGACGTTAATGATTTGTGCGGGAAGGAAAAGTTGGCCGAGGGGATGGATGCGTCTACGTTCAGCCGGGCCACTGCCACCAACATTGTCAAGCAGTAGCAGCTGCGACTGACAACCAGGCTCCGCATTTTTTTTTTAAGTTTCCCAAATGGATTTCCACCCAATTGCAAAGCTTTTCCATCAACGGTTAACCAAAGTAACAGACATTTGAAGTCGCGGGGTTGGTAAGACGTATTGTGAAAAGACAGAACGTACACTGTGATGGCTGAAATCATCTTGAAAGCTTAGACTTGATGGTTTCCTGGGCAACAGCCCTGTAATGCCAGTACACTATGCTATGGCTTTGGCAGGCTGCGCTCAGATGTTCGAAGTAGTAGTATTTAATAATTACAACGATGTTCACTAAATACAATATATTTTATTCTTGCTAATGATCTGCTGTGGATAATTGGTCTGGTTGTTAAATTGATTGATGAGTTGGTGAGGTAACTATTGATGAGATTTAGGCCTCTTGAGCTGGAATGTACAAGTGCATTGTCTTCAATTGCATCCTCCACTGCATCACCCTAGGATTCCGATTTTTTTTATAGCTGTGAAATTATGCAGGAACATTTCGCCTCTCATGAAGCAGTCTGGCAGGCCATTTAGGCGAGTTTTTGGAATTTCACTTTTTTTTTTAAACACTCTACATATTTATATAAATATTTCACAACCATTCACCATGAAATGCAGTCACCAGCCAAAGTGAAACATTCTTTTTATTTTAATGGACGGAAAATGCATTGCCGACGTGAAGTTTTTTTTATTATTAAGTAGAAAAAAATTCCATTGAGAATTTGAATGTGGCAGACTGAACTAATCCTAAGCCTCTTTTGTGCAATGGCCACAGGTTACTCAGCATGTTATGGTTGCTGAGCTTTTCATGTATGATGTTTTACAAGGCAATTGCCAGTTCAGGCAATGGCTATAGTTTTGATTGTAGTTTGCAAAGGCAACCCGGTGTGTATATCTGAATGCCACTGAAATTCATTGGCCCGCAGCAAGGCTATATTGGATTTCGCAGAAATGTCCTTTGGAATTACTGCCTAGCAGTCAAACCTTAACCGTGGGATGTGATTTAAAACTTTGAGGGCATCTGCAAATATTGTCAGCATACAGTATGTGGGCTCAACACCAGCCGAAATAAAACCTATTCAGACATTATTGTGGTGCCAAGAAAAATTATGGAAAAATCAACCGGCCCTGTACGCAAAAGCTCGGGAACAATTTGCCGCAAGTAATCACAGATTCTACAGCTGCTGGGTGACGGTATCGCTCGGGCTCAGCACACAATTTATCATGTAACACCTTCCCACACGTGTACCGATGCTCACAAGCTTTAATAAGTCCTCGAGTGCCTCTTAGTTTGATAGATTAGGCAGGCATTTAGCAAAATGCAGGAAGGGTGGGTGGATGGTAGGGTCACAGCAGTTCCTCATTTGCTAAATTGTTTTAATCTTGACTGAGTGAGCCACCCCATAGATCAAGTCCACGCGAGGTTATTGACAGACCACATCTATCGGGAGAGCTCCTTGGGAAATGCCTTCTGTGCGTGGAATTCAAGGTGTCAAGGTCCATCGCAAAGCCCACAGCTAAATCATAGATGATACCAGTTACAGCATTTTTCTTCTCACCTTATGTTTTTAAAAGGTATTTGCCAACATTCTGGTGTTGAACTGTAATGTATACGGTGATCCGTTGATAGATACTCGAATAAAACAATCGGGGTAAAATTACAGAGAAAACATCTTGTTTCGTAACCTACTGCGTGTATCCCACCAATCTCAGTTGCACACATCAATGCTCTCCTCCGTGAGATGTGAAGGCGTCGCTTTCACAATATTCAGCCAGCGGTTGAGAAGGTAAGAGGGTCACCAGAAATCAGTGGAGGTATCTATGAATGGACCAGCCTGTAAAATGTATGTCCATTTACGAAATGCGAATAAATTAATTGAAGCCTTCTCTCATTTTTCACTCTGTCACCAAAACTACGGATCATCTCCGCACCATTTATCTACCTTTGCACTGGAATCACCCATTATGTTGCATGTGTTTTGCCCCTAATTTAGAAGCTGGTTCATTTATTCAAACATTTCGTCCGCTTCTAAATCTGCATGGCCTGTTGTGCAAGCACATAACGAAATTATCGTTAACTTATAGTAGTTGAGAGCTTTAATGTCAGCTGAGCAATTCTACCTGAAGCACTTTTTGAATAAAAATAATTCTACGCTTGATTCCCACAGAGACTCCGGATCCCACTCCATTAAAATCACAGTACTGTCAATTTTTCCCTCTGCGATGGAAAAGGTTTGCCGCTATTTAAATATACGGCGATTTTCTCATTTTATCCCCACCCCCACTGAGCCCAACTGTGCCCCAATTTATTTCTCTCCAAATTTCGCCTCTAGTTTTGGTGAACGTTTAATTGTCCAGACAAGAGTCCACGTTCTTTTTTCTCGTGGCGACAGTCAACATCAGAAGGTGTCCCGTTTGTGTCCGTTGATTCGGAACAACTCTCTCTGTGCTTTTTCCACCGACTCCGCTGATT
This sequence comes from Lampetra fluviatilis, assembly GCF_964198595.1. Classification (NCBI taxonomy): domain Eukaryota; kingdom Metazoa; phylum Chordata; class Hyperoartia; order Petromyzontiformes; family Petromyzontidae; genus Lampetra; species Lampetra fluviatilis. Next base: position 20,848,925 of record NC_136279.1, on the reverse strand, counting down.
GCTGCCATCACTGGTGGAATCGGAGCTGTTGAGGACGAGGGTGTTTTTGACCATACTTCACCACATTGGGCAGTGTGGGTTGGTGAAAAATAGAGCACAGCTGGAAAAAGGGAACTCAACTAGGTCCAGCTGGCAGCCCCCAATTACAATTCACTCCAATAATAGCAATTGCAATAACGCCTATTATATCAATGGACATTATTAATTATAATATAAATACAAGAATAGTCATCTGTCTTATTTCAATTAGTGATCCTGGGCCAGAAGGAATAACCGTGGGCATCATCAAATAAGAGTGACCAGATATTGGGACGTAAAATAATCCCTTAATTATTCCTATATTCAAAAAAGGAGACAACACGATCTTGAAGTGCTACACAGACCCATCAACATATTCACGTAAACCAAACTGTGGTCAGTTTAGAGACTAACCAACTATCGGAGCAAACTGGTTTTCAAAAGGTTCTTCTATAGGATTGACCAAACGCATACTATCAATCAGATGTTGTTTAAGGCTTTTGTAGAATATGAAAGGTCGTTTTATCACGTGGAAAATCATTCATTCTATTTAGTCATCCAAGCATTCACAACCCAAGGTCTTAATCGCATATAGATTGGGTGGCCCTTATGTTTCAAAGAATTTTCTTGATTGGGATTATTTGTTTTTGTTGAATGTTGCATATACCATGACATTTTAGCCTTTTTAAATGAAGTTAAGGGGTTGCTGTCATTCGATGTATTGTATATATACATATCATCATCACAATCATTTATAAAGTTATTTTCTAAAAGATGTATTGGAGAAATGGAGGCTACCATATTGACCATCTCATTGAAAACAGTCAATTGTAAATACTGGAAATTATTGAAGAAATTTAAGTAAGAAGGATTCAAAGTGCAGCTAAAGATACAATGATTCCGAGCAAAACAAAAAATGTGCTCCACAGTGGAGAGATTTTAACTACCTCGCCTGGTATACAGGAAGTCGTGGGTTTGATCCCAACCCTGACGCCTGTATATTTGGAGTTTGCATGTCTCTCTCCCCGTGGTCGCATGGATTTTTCACAATTAGAAACATGCGTTTAAGAGTATTTGCTGCTATCAATTTCCACGTCAAAAAACACTTCGTTGACCTATCATTTGCGGCCATGTTGCTTCTGAAGAAGAACTATATAGCTCAGTGGGCCTTATCTGATAAAATAAAAAATAAATGTTTAAATAGTTTAGTTTAAATAATTGTTACAGCAACAGAACTGAAAAACACAACAGAATACAGTATACACATTTGATGTAGACCATGATCAAAACGATCAAATACAGAGACGAGTGCTAGCAGCTCCCAGAAAACGAAATTTGATTATGAAAAACAGTGCCTGGTAAAATATCCATACAGCACATGCTGTGCTGTATAGATCATGACTATGTCATAGCCTCTGACAAGTATTACGGGGGTCAAATAAAATTAAAATTACACGAAGAAGCGTGCAGAGATGTATGCTGGGAATTACACTGAGAGTCAGCAAGAGGAACACATTACGGATCACAGAACAAATTTAAACGAGACGTTATTGACTGTTAAGGAACATATGCAGGCTCGGGTGGGACAATATCATCACTGAAAGAGATGATACATCAATGGATGAGACTGGTGATGGAATAGCAGCTAACAGCGTGAACAGGCCCGAGAGGATGACCACTGCGGAGATGGAGCAATGGGATTATCTCATGTGCTAAAGCGAGATGGATTGAGCATCGCAGAACCCTGAGTGATAGTATAGACAATAGCTGATTATTAAAATATACTGTAAACCAATGCACTAAGCCTAACTCATTTTTGTGCAATGCCGATATATGTTTTTATTCAAATAATAAATAGAAAGCTGTAAGTCACGTATGAGCAACTGTCAATTCCCACAAGCAGAACTTAATTAGGCAGTGGAAAGCTGTCCCAGTTGTTAGCGCAATGCTGGATGAACCTTAACACAAATCCCGGCCATTGTTAACATCGGTGGTAAGTGACATCTGAAACATTCCTGGCCCCCCATCACCATCCCTTATTGACCAGCATGGTGAAGTAGAGTTAAACAACCACAATGATAAACATGACATGGGGAGGGCCTTCATCAATTACTGGATTAGCAAGAAACTGTACATTCGTTATAGCGTAACGTATTAAGATGTGTTGTGTTTCATTTGGTGTGTGTGCGCTCTTAATCTAAGGCTTGTTATGCTCCAGGAGGTATAGCTACACACACAGACATAACTGTTCATTAAGAGTGTTCAGCGTTGTCCCTACAAAAACAGCAATCACCTGGATCTTTTGATTTCCATTTTCCTTTGGGCTCCCACAAATGTATATAGAACTTACATAAAAGTATGAAAAGCTTTCTAACAAGTCCTAATGCTTTTTTCCATTAATGAAAGCGGTTTGCACCACTGTGCAGCTTGAATCACTTCATACTTCAGAGGAAAACATGCAAATGTGCAAAAAAATATTTTCAACAAAATGAATAATCTTGTTCTCATGTAGTTCGAAATGTACACCGCAGAATGTTCATTTGAACCAAGTCGTATGAATAACCTCGGCATTCTAAAAGTACTAGACTATGGTTAGAGTTCCATGATCGTTGATCTACCTCAGAATATATATGGAAATATCTGGTCGTTTTCCAAAAAAAACCTAAATGACAGTGACTGCTAAATGTTCAGAGTCCCGAACTAAGGCAGGGTAGATAAATGAACACTGTAATACAGAGTTGAGATATTGGATTATCCAAGTCATTCGTTACCCTCGAAGTTACCAGTTCGATTACTTGATTAATTGGGTCATGTGAAAGTACAAATCGCGGTAGTTGGAAACAATAATGATCACCTCTGTTGTCACGTGTGCCGCTGGAGGGGAGGTGATGGGCGGAGCTTGGTGAGATAATTGGCATCAAAAACCGACGTCAAACTGGGCGTGGATAGTTGGGGTTTGCCGCCTTTTAAGTCAATTAATCAAATTGCTTGGCAAAAGACTGTAATCCTAGCTCCACGATTTGAGTCTTGTCCTCCGCTGTGTTGCTAAGTGACATCCCAGACAGGAACATCACTATGCATACGTGGCCATTTCAGGTAACCTTTGTTTTAGAAGTAATTTTCATTCCAAAAGCATTTCGTGAGACTGTCTGAAACATCACGTAAAAGGTTACCGGACATTTTAATGGAAATGTAGCCACTGTTTACAACTGACAAACATGCAGGCAAGGTACGGAATAGGGTTACACAATGATGTATGAATGCCATTTTTTTAAAGCATTGTATAGTACAGGGGTCGGCAACCAAAATAACAAGAAGAGCCATTTCTTTCCAATTCGGTACAAAATTCAGTATTTCAAGAGCCGCAATGCATCTGAGTGCATACTGTTCATACGTACATATTGTCAAGAAGCAGCCCGTAAAGAGCCGCATGCGGCTCCGGAGCCATAGGTTGCCGACCCCTGGTATAGTATCATATAAATACTCAAATCTCAGAGAACACTGTGAGAAAATGTAACGTAAAATTTATATATTTTTTTCTCAGCACTAGTTTATTAGTGAAAACGGAAAAAGAAATATATAATTGTGCAGATTTTTTTTGTCTGATCTCCAGAATAAAGTGAATAATAAAACAAATTCTAAGAGACGTTCGTTTTTTTTACTTTTCGTTCCCAAGAGAAGGAAAAGTATTGTCACAGAGAGTGTGTGTGTGTGCGCATATATTACACTGCATTTACATTTTTCAGAACAAAAAACCCGCTCCCAATATCTTGGAACATCCGCGTATGGTTGCCTTGTAGTTTCTGTTCACCTTATTTTAATATCGGTAAAAGTAATATTATGCAAGTGTGCATATACATAAACATTATTCCGTATCCATCATTACAAAACATACATTGTAGTGTCAATTGAGTGACTACAAATAACCAAAAAACTCCCATCAAATAGAATCGCTATGTGTGTAGAACATTACAATGAAACTGCCCTGGACAGAGCTTTAAAAATGGAACTGAAATTTACCTCATACAATGGAGTGCTTTTATACACTGTATTTGTGCACGATTTAGGTATGGTACAGTAACTAGTATTGTGCTGTACAGTAGATGAAAATTGTCACATGCATCTTCGCAAAAAAAAACTAGTTGGCCTATGGCCTGAAACTGCAGCATGAAAAGTATGCTGCTGTCTGCTGCACAGATTTAATTATTCTATCCTTTTGTTACATTAAATCAACAGGCAAGTTCAACCTCTTTAGGCCCCATGGCCTTCCCCTTCAGGCCTCTACCCCCTTACTTCTTAGACCTCACCCTTTACTGATTAGGCTCCATTGTCTCCACCTCCTTTGGCTCTGCACCTTTCCTTTTTAGGACCCGCCCCTTATTTAGGCCACGCCTCTTTCTGTTTAGGTCCCGCCTCCTCCCGCAGACACAGGGTTGGGCTGTTTTGCTTAGTGGTGGGGGTTGTGAAATAGGGGGGGAGAAAGAGAATGTGCTCCAGCAAACAGTGGTACTTAGTAGTGGAAAGAGACATGACCAAAATTGCTTCTAGAGCAATATAATCGATATAAATAAAGACTTTAATCTGTATGTCTCAAAAACCTCGAGTAATTCCTGACAAGGTAGAAAGCTGAAATGTGGTACATATGTTGCTTTTAGGATAGAAAACAACAGAAACATATGAAAATCCGGGATTTTTGTTAATTCAAGGCCCCCAATCTCGATGTTTAAGTGCCCCATTATCATGTTTGTGTGCGTGGTGTCATTCAGAAACCGTTCACAATATAATATTTCAGGTTTTTCGTTTGATAGAGTGTTAAAAAGCAAATGAAATGAAAGCAAGAAGCATTGTTCTATCTTTTATTGTTTTTGAGATATTTCGGATTCAAGCGATTGTTGACCAAAAATACATATTTTATGGTGTTCAAATCTGAATAATTCGAAAACGGTAAAAGATAGGAGCTTCCCTTCAAGCTTACGTTTTAAACTCCCCTCATAGAGCACGAAGTTCATATATATTTGTTCTTTCTAATAAGAAAAGAACGGAATCCTTAATTTTAGCAGTTTCTAATGGGTGCGTCTTTAAATATTAGAAGTTGAATCAAGTCGTCAACAATTTTTGTGTTTTTTTTTTAGTAAAAATGCAGATTTTTGCAGTAGTTGTTAGTGTCTGATTGTAGATAAAATTGTAAAAAATCATATCAGTTTTATTATTATATTTATTGAAAACATTTGCCTGCCAAAAACAGGCTTCATAAACTAGTAACAAATCAAAGTTTAGAAGCCAAACGTTTTTCTTTATGCTCTACGAGGAATATAAAATACAGCAAGTAGCATGAAAACTGGAGATTTTTTTTCATACAAAAAGGACAGTTTTGAAAACTAAATCAAGTACTTCATAAGTGAAATATATAACAAATACAGAGGGAATTGCAGGACGGCAGTTTGCAGCTTGCAAATTAGACATCCATGACAGCTTCTTTACAATGAGGCCCAAGAACTTCACAAAATATGACCACGGCAGTGCCTAATAGAATCGAAAATATTTCCATTCATGGTCATTCTATTGTTAAAAAAAATCTCCACACAAATACTGCATTTTAATATGTAGTGTATAAATGTTCCATTGAAACTTGGATTGAATAGACAAGTATTTCCATTGCATAAACCGTTGCGAAACACAAATACAGTACAAATACATCGGGAGCTTCTTTTTGTAAAGCATAAAAAAAATCATAAAAATAATAGTGCCAAATAAGCATTGACATGGTGACCATTTCCATTTACAGCCCTGAACTAGAGGTGGACATTCCACATTCCTATGATATGGCAAGGGTGAGTGTCTATATCGGATCAATGCTGTTGACTTCCCCACATCGTAGTATACTGTATAATTTTTATCAACCCCAGAAGAATGATGGGCTGAGTCAACCCCCAAGCAGGATCCGAACTCGTGACCATCCAATTTGCGTGCAGCTCGTTCTACCGTTGAATCACCTGGTCCATTGTAAACCAGAGTTAATCTGGTTATGATGAAGTTAATGATCATAAGATTGACATTTGTTTGGAGCGACAAGAGACATTCGGATTTAATGTAAATATATACATGAAAAAAACATGGCACAGCATTTAACACAACACAACTTGATACATTTTTATAACCAGAAAGTGACCAGATGGTGATCTTGGCTTTTCCTTTTTCTGGGGCCCAATTATCCAGACCTTTGCAGTTACTTTGCAGTCACTATGCACACGTTTCTCCTGCGAGAAAATATATAAATCTGGGCACAATGATGCAAACCGATGACCCCTGGAAGTAACATATTGACCAGGAGCTCATAAATCTGGGAGATTAGTGTACCCTTTGATTTTTGATGAGGGTCTAAACCTTTCTCAAAGTCAAAATCCTGCTATTTCTCTAGTGGTGCATCAAAGCTCCGAAAGCAGGCATTGCGCTGTTCCTGTTTCACGACAAGAATGCTCAAAATGGGCTCATAAAACAGTGATGTCACTGAAAGTGATATACACGCAGACGATACAAACAAGACTTTTGAAAATCTGACAACTTAAATTTCATTAACGTAAATACATTCATCAGTAAACAACCCTATCCTTTCAGTTGCATTCACTTAGTATTGACAAGCTGTACGTATCTAATACAGCAATTATAATCCCGTGACTATGTTTTTAATAATTGCCAGCCGTTTGTGTAAACCACTGCTCGATGAAGGATCTCACAAAGCTTTATCGGTCATGGGGGTTGTGATCCCATACTACAGCCACGACATTCAGTACAGGTTTATCAAGGGGATGGGGCCTCAAGACCGGTTCAAATATCACTTGCCGCTGATGTGAGCCACAATCGTTCACAGCGTGGTGCGCCAACCACTATGCCACAGCCCCCCCCACCCTCATATATACAGTTCCATACATCAAAGTCAATTTACAAAAACCCATCGGTATGTTTGCTACACAGCTGCATTGGAACATACTCCGTGAATTACATCATTATTTCCGTCTTCCTGCGCGTGTTTTTGTTTTGTCTTTTCTCTATAGCTGTTGCTATTACCCTTGGTATTGGTCCCTTTATTGCGGCAGAGTGCAATGAAAATTAGTTGTGTGCATGTACCTGGTAATAATGTATGGCCCACAATGTGAGCTCTTTATTCGAAATTCTCATTGAGCATAACTCTGCATAAAGGGCTATGAATGTCCCCTTTATGACAGTCGTTTGAAATGGCGGTTCGAAACGTTTTACATGGATATTTTCTGCTTGAGAGGAAAGTCACACACATTTCACAAAGTTGTCATTAAACATGGCTTCCAATCATGTAAATAATAAATAAATCGAATTGGCTGCGGCCCGCGATAGTTAACAGAAATTACACCAGGACCGCCTTTTGCCCCACCTCCCACATCGTTTAATTTTTATAACTATACCCATTCCAGATGGTTCTTTGTCCCATTTATTGAGCCCTAGAGGCATGTCACATCCAAGGCACACTATGTTCACTGGCGCTGCACAATGCATAAAGGTTTGGGAGTGGTAGCTGCTAGCAGAAGGGGGCCATCTATTAACGCTCGTGGTGGCACCAGCCAGCCAACATTGGCTAATTAATCGCTGCCTGATTTCTGATGCCGTTTTTTTTATGGAGTAGCTGCTGCCTCGTGCATTTCCAGCAACAATTGAAACACAATTGATTGAGATTCTATAGGAATGCAATATCCCCCCTACCCCCACTCCTTGTGTCGGTATTGAAGGAAACGAGACCCTCATGGCTATTTGAGGCCACGTGCGCTGATAATGCGAGGACGATCAACTTCTGCTCTCTCCGTCACCCGACGAGCTTACGAGAGCTAAGATGCCCAGGTGGGGCACTAAAAATATCATCAAACAGAAAGTGTTTATCATCGTCAGTGCCCATGTATTAAAGCGATTCCTGATGCATTTACTGCAAATTTTTTTGCAATTTAGTGGCAGAGAGCACGCGTGATGCTTGATCTGTACAATTGCTCCAATTAATAGACGCTTAGAATCCTCTGCGGAAATGTCTCTGATGTGGTGGATGTTTAACGGTATTTAATAACGCCGGCTGATGCGCGAGTTCACAAGGAAAGCCGGGGTGAATGACATTCCGCATTGCACGGTTTTATGCGATCACAAGATTGCCTCAAAGAGGCCATCGTCTGCAGAAGGCGGGGGATGCCAGGAGAGACAGACAAAATTATCCGATGTGGTTGGACTATGATTTCGGTGACAAAAAATGCAGTATTCAATAGGAGCAGATGCAAAAAATCCATAACCCTTGCATAACTTAATTGAGGGTGCTTTATATTGCATTGTAAGAACACTTTAAACTGTCAAGGCGCTAAAATTTAACGTGGACGAGTTTGGAGGATTCCCATACAAAATGTGCAGATCATTCATTTTCATTTGTCTGCTTTGTTGAATTCGTGCCTGGCTTGTTATTAATCACAATGCAAGTACGCACAGGGGCTTGTTGGTTTGAATCAAACCATTCATCCGCGCGCTCGGATATCCAAGTAAGTTTGATTGCTCTGTGATGATGTGGGCTGGTATGATGGTGAGATTGCGTACTGCAGAAGCCATGTTTTCGATCCAGGCCACACGACTGTTTGCAAACGGGGGCATCTGAATCAGTCCCGATCCATTGCCGACGTTGTCTCAGCCTAAAATGAGTAACTGATAAAGGGTGTGTGAATGTCGATACTGGAGGAAATAAGCAGCCGGCTAAGGTGTTTATCACACTACCCCTATAATGTGCTGCGCCAGCCTCAGGAAGTGTTCGCAAATAAAAGTTTGTTCCAATAGTCCGTACGCTAAATGGTAAAAAAATGCCTTAGTTATTATGCAATGCGTGTGCGTGCGTGCCAGTGGAGAACAACAGTGCAGTGGTATGATGGGTTGGCTCACTTGTGCTCTGAAACCGACATCGTGACTATAATTCCACAGTTAGCATCAGTGGCAAGTAGTGTCTAACGACCTGACCTCGGCCTCCCCGAGGTCAACTTGGCGCAGTTGCGTGTGTTCTCACGTCGGTACTGGGGAGATAAAGGTGGGCTGGTAAGGGTGGTTGCCACACCCCCAATCCCTTCCCACTTGTGTGTTGCGCTGCCATTAAATCGTTGCTCCATTTGCAGCCCTCGCCCCGTCCCGTACGACTGAACGAGGAATCTTTTGTCTCTCTGCCCTGCTTGCCTCACGTCTATTCACATCTATCAAAATGATCTTGGGGAAGTCTTCACGGATTTCCCTTCCGTCAAACCTTCGCCACTCCACGAGGCCTCGCGGCCCACCGAACATGACACGATGCACCTCCAGGATCTGGGACACAACCACCAACCACAATTAACGGCGAATTAAGAGCCCCGCGTTATATATATACCCGCCGATAACATTTCTACATTCGTCTATTTATTTCCCTTCATGCCCTGGCACGCGGTGATACAACGGGCACTTCATTCGTGGAGTAAAACATCAATGAGAAGAAAAAAAAAAGAATCCCCCTCTTCTTTAATTAATCTGCTATGTATAATTTATCACGAGCGGTTATTTCTCTGCCGCAGCTCCGGCACACAATGGTCCACTCTCGCCTACGTTGTCGTGGGAGCGTTCGAGGCATCTGCAAGCAGATGGGAACCGCCGGGCATTTAATGTCCTCATCCCCCCCGGGGGGGGGGGGCTGGGGGGGGCTCCCCTCCCCATGGAAGTACAACTCAGCTTTGTTGCACCACACCTGCCACATGGCGAGCCAAGGCCCCCTTGTCCGGAGGGACTGAATCTGCCGCCCAACCAAGCTTTGTAGTGGGAGGTGAAAGCGTTACCCTTAACCCTGAGACCTGTCGCACTTTAAAATATGAATATGCGCACATACTGCCTGGGGAGGCTGACGTCAGTCAATCAATCAGTGTCGTTTTAACGAGGTGAAGGGCCACCTGAGATGCACTCTCTCCGCTTTACCACAGAGATAATGACGGCGGCGTTGTTAAAGGATAGCTATTCGGGTTCCGTAACGACGCATCGATTCGCATTTCATTATTACGCTCGGGACACGCGCATCTTGTGCGTGAGGGTCACTTATTTTCAGAGTCATTACTTATATGTACGTGATGACCGTGGAAATAACCGACGCACATGTGCGTTAATGGCTGCAACGTGTTGTATAAACTGTCACAGGATATAAAATATGAGATACATTCTTCACATAGTGACAAGGCAAACGGTATGTGGCCTGGCTAATGCATTAAGTGCTCAGCGTTTTGCCTGAAAATGAGAATCATTTGGATGAATTGCAGCTGCATGCAATATGTTGCTTTTGCAATATATGATTAGGACGGTTGGCTACGTTCGGTGCGAAAAAAAGTTCAACGCACCTATATACAAGGCATCTTGGGAGCAGCGTCACTTGCAAGAGCCTAGTTGTCCAGTTTAAAGGTCATGATGGAGAACACTTGCGGTATCGAGCGATCTCTTCTCGCTGACGTAATTTCTGCGCTCATATACGGGTACCTTCCTGCGACCCAACATGTGGTCCAACTCTGACTTCCATTAAGGAGGTAAGCACCTCCCCGCAGAGGCCTCCATGCTCCCATTAAAAAGGCAAGTGAGCTTACCTGTGGGTCCATACTGCGACCTACAAAATACGTTGTGTAGATGCCAGTGAATTCAAAGAAAGCAGCCGAACCTCGCATGTCACATTCACAAAAGCAAATCCACGCGGGAATCTCGTTTCAAGCGAGACACTGCCGCACAGCAAATCCACGGCGATGATTCAATCGTGGCGTGTGTTTATTATGTCTGTGAAAAAGAGCTTTATAGCTCATCGGATTCCTCCAGTATAAATATTCTGATTCTGATATAAACCCACCCAGCCTGTATGTATCTAAATATCACCGCTGCACAATATTTACTTTTTTCATGCAACAATTTGCCAAATATTGCACCGATGAAGCATATCCACATTTTGTATTCTATTGTTCGCAGACATAAATAAATAACGGTGCCGGGCCGTCGAGGTGGCAGGAGACTGACAACGTTTCAGTTACGTCGTCGCGCTTGGCGCGCGCCGGCGGGAATTTCGCACGTTCTCCCACCGTTTACCGATTAAGCCATTTTTTAAAATATTATATATTTAAAATGAGCGATACATATATAGAGCATTGTTTCTTCTCTTTCACCACCCATAGCCAGCACACGATGACTGGCAGCACTAAGCAGAATCGCAAGCATCCTCCAAACCCAGCACACAATGCCCTCTACTCCGGCGAGCAATGACATGGAATTATTACCGCCTGCGTGCATGTGCACAAGCGCCCGGGCAGGTTGTGCGCATGCACACGAGTCTGCGATGGTATTAACGTTGACGGTTTTTTGGGTCCAAACTTTCAAGTAACATTCTGGAAATACGGATGACTTTCAGGGTGAAAAAACATAAATTAGACCCAAGCTACAGATTCTAGATTTGAAGCTTTCGTGACTGCAAGGATTCATACTCTTAGGTTTTTTCGGTAAAGTCACGTAGGTAAAAAATAATAATAAAATAATAAAAATAAATGAAAATAACTAAATTTAGTTATTTTAATTTATTATTATTCATAACTAAATTGAGTTATTTTCATGTATTATTATTTTAGCTATTTTCATGTATTAATATTTTATTTTATTTATTAATTTTTACCTACGTGACTTTAATAAAATAATAAAAAATGAAAATAACTACATTTAGTGATTTTCATTTATTTTTATTCTTTTATTATTATTTTTTACCTACGTGACTTTACCAAGCTGCAGAAACATTGTTCCGAGTCTTCCCTATGAAGCCGCAAGGCTAGTGGTGGAAGCTTAACGCAATTAGTGCAGGAAGTCTGATCTCATCACAGATCCACCACCCATTGTGTTTAATATTCATCTTGTGTTCACAAGAATAAAAAAAATCTGAGGTAAGGCAAGGGGCCTGACTTCATATTAACAAAAACGACAGCAAAGTAACCCGAGTTTCCTAATAGGCAAAGATAAGGGGGGACATAGTATGTGTTCTCAATTTTGTAAAAAAAAAATCTTTTTTGTATTACTTGGAAATGAAAAAGTTATGTGAAATATGAAACACGTGAAACTGTTTACATTTATTACGTGTGAGGAAGAGGCGGTGTGTACGTGAGAACGTTTTCAACCCTTTGTGATAAATTGCCCGTATTTTCCGGTAATTCCAATAAACTTTGGCCACATTCCACCACCCCCCCACCCCGTGTCCCTCCATCAAATATTTTAGTGAATCCAGAACGCTCTCGTTCCGTATGCTAACCGCACCGTGGCAATCTCGACAATGTCACACTGACGTCTGCGCACAACGGTGGTTTAATATTTTGGCCACCACGCGAGCACAAAATTGCCCACACTTAACGGTTTGCTGACATTACCGAATCATTTGTGAGAGATGTCTCCTGCATGTATTGAAAGCACGAGAGCAGACTTATTTGGTTGGGTGACGCTGTGGTGAAGGGGGCTTTGGCTTCCAATCATACGTTTGCAAGTTAAACTCCCTCCAGGGTGCATCAAAAGTCAACGATGGTTTTATCGATGAATACACCGTCCCTTGTCATTGGGATTTGGCCACCAGGTGGTTTAGTAGTCGATAGAGGTGGCTTACAATCAAGTTCACGTTCCAAGTCGCACTCATTGCACACAAAGTGCTTGGCACAAGTGAACCACAGAACCTCGCTGATCTCGTCAAGGAACAAAAACCATCACGCGAACTCCGGTCATCCTCACAGCGGATTTTGGGAAGCCATGGAACAAAGACGGTCACCGCATCGCACACTTTCAGGTGCGCTTCTGCGGCCGTCTGGAACTCTCTTTCATCCGATAATAGGAAGCCACTGGAGCTATGCATGTTTAAATCCAGATTGAAAACGAATTTCTTTAGAACTGCTTTTTTCGTTTAGTTTGTCCCCCCCCCCCCTCCGCATCTCCACTTTGCACGGTTGGCTATGTATGGTGCAAAAGAAGTTGAACATACATGCATACAATAGTGACCTGGAGCATTATTTGACCAGTAGTGAGCAATAATTCCGATGTAAACATCTCTTTTTGAGTAATTTGGTGCCAGCGTACAATTACATACTCATGCGAATGTCAGAGTATCCTTAATGCCACTGTGAAGCAGACGGCATTATCATGATTTTCATGACACCCAGAGTTACAATCAAAGTGGCCACTGGATTCTAACTGTGAACCTCTGCAATAAGTGGCGAACGTGCCACTGCTAGGCCATGCCATGGCAGAAGATTTGGAATTGAAATCCTGGTTATTGGGGTTGACCAAGATATTCATCCATCAGCTGTGATAAAATGACTACCACCACTCTTTGTGGTGAAGTCAAGAGTGGTTGTCCTATGGAGATACCCCGCTATAGAAATGTTGAATTTCCACCATTGGCTCGGGACTATTCCGTTCTTGCCTACGGCAGAAATATTTTCAGGAGCTAAATGCTAATGTCAAGCTAGCTTACGGCAAGAGGATATCAGGAGAGAGGTCATGTTGTGTTGCTATTCCTCTGTTGAAGGAGTGCAGATGACGGTGGTTTACGATATGATGCATAGTTTGGAGTTGCCTGGGATCAGGGTTGTAAACAGGACATGAGCACCACTTCGGTGCTCATTTGAGCAGGAAATCAATTTGACTTTTGATCATACCCATTTGCACGGTAACATGTTTTCGTACCAACACCGCTTGATATTGGAGGCTGCAAACCCACCTCAATCTCACCATGATGTTTGCTATCAACCGGGGTGCATCAGTTGTACATGTTGTCAAAGTGCATCCTTTGGGCTAAGTTTACAATAATAAGCCACGTGAATTGAACAAAGCCCTTAAGACTCCGATTTAAGCCCGCTTTCTCTCAGTACCACTGCTGCCCTGAGCCATACTTTAAAGCGCACCCTCCACTTATTTTGTAGGCCACAGAAGACGACAACATTCACACCAAAATGCTCACAATAAATATCTCCGCAGGAGGTAAATTGGGGGTGTGTTAGTGACAAAAATAGCATTAAGGACACAATATGTGTAGATGAGCAAAGGGCATACAGATGGGTTGAGAGTGGAGACTGGGAGGAAATTGAGCTCGGAACACGTTATTCGGACCAATATTGGATATCCGTGTTATAATCCCCTCTCACTCTGCCAGCCCCCAATGGATTGGCTCAACAGCAGGGGTGGTAAGAACAGTCGCGGGCATATGTGTATTCACAGCAGCTACAGCAGCAAAGGAAATCTACATATCGTAAGCCTCCCTTCAGCATGCATACTCTCACACACACACAGATACACCCTCATAACGGGTTTTCCGATACTTCAAAGCTTCATATCCATGGGTGGTTAATTTATTTTTCTCTTCGTCAGTTTGCATCATTCTTCATTCATTTTTTTTAACCACGTGTAATTCTTATCCTTTGAAATTGGCTCTTACAGAACCGCAGCATTAAGATGTCTTTAATGTAGCACACATACTTTCCAGAGGCATAATTATTCGACAAATTGATTCTGGATAACATTTCGGGGATTTTTTTTTGTTTCATTTTAGCAGAAGATGCCATTCATGTTGTCTTTGAAGCTCAGTAGGTGTTCGATTGACAATGGTAATGCAATAAAAACAACTGGTGTGCTCACAGAAATAATGATATTTTGTGTTGCCAGAATGAATGCGATTTGGTTTCTATCCAGGCATGGATGTTTTTAATAGCACGGAACATGTATATGTGGTGGCACAGCCAAAAGAAAGTAAGGATGCATTCTCATGTCTTCCCTGTAACCCCTCCTGTTAACCATTAATGGTAAGGAGGCTACCCATCACCTGAATGATAACCTAGGCCCCAACACACGCCTAAAGGTGTTAATTACTCCATCTAAACTCTCATAGCATTTTCATTTTCGCTATTGCAACTTCCGTAATCATCTGCATAAAGTCTTTGATCCCAGCGGTCGCTTTTAATCACCCCTCACAGTGGCATTTGCAACAAATGGTAACACTTGCATCAACTTCAAAAACATAAAGCTTCAGTACAACTAGAGGGGGTAATGACGAAACTTTGATTCAAAAAAAGGATATTTGTGCAGATAGCTCTGACAAAAATCAAGCAATGCAAATCTTACTAATTTCTCTTACAGTCACATTCCTCAACAAGGTGCAATGTCCGAAAGATAATGTTAAGGGGGACACAGGGAGCCCATAATTACCCCAGACATCCCTAGAGATTCGATCATAATGTCGCATGCGGGTCCCTTTCAAGCTGTGTAATTGCGATGTAAGAATCTGGCTAATGATTGGAACTCGTCCCATTTCACTGTCCCTCTGGGGACAACGCACACCACTCAGTCGAGTGTGCACGGTGCCTTTTGATCTTCAGGAGTCGTCGCAATAGCCAAGTCCACTCGAGGACCAGAGGTTAGACTGCCCAGCTTGGCTTGGCATGAATTGACATGGCCGAGTCAAAAGCCTCCAGCCATGCATCTCCATATTAAAGAAGCAGATGGCTACCGGAGATGAATATTCCAAGATAATGCAAACCTGCTTCTTCATTATGTTTATTTCTCTCTCATTGTTTCACGTTCTTCCCCCCCCCCCCTTCGCATTTTCTCCTTTAACCCTTCACAACACATATCTTCTCTTGTACCCTCTCACGTCCCACGTCTAGTTCGCAACGGTCCCCCAACCTTCCCACTACCGCTCCCCGCTGCTTCGACTCTCTCACATCCTTCAAAAATCACGTTCCCCCTCCCCCCCCCATAGACCGCCCCTCCCCCCGCCTTTGCTTGCTGCCAGAAGCTGCAGGAGAGAGACTTGCTCGGAAGCAGCAAATGGCATATGAAAAACATAAAGCAAGTCAGAAAAGCAGGCGGCCTACGGAACTGCAGGCAAGTGCCAATGTTATTCCCACTGATTCGGTCAGCTCTTCCTGTCCATTACAGCATTATAAATTACGGCGTTTTTGTTTAACATAATGAATGCGAACTCATGAATGTGCAAGCTAGATTAAGGAAAAAAATGCTCAGATAAACTGTCCACGCGCAAGGCAAGCAACGTAAATAAAAAAAATAATTTTGTTCGATAGCATGATTCTTGGGACTTCCGCTTAACATTTATTTTGAAAGTGATTCGATATCACAGCCACGTTTCCTGGATGGCGGTGGTGTAAAAGAGAAGGGGCGTTTAAAATGTCGTTTAGACATTTCTGCGTGGCGAGTGACACACACACACGCCTTCTCTCAAAAAAAAATGTTCGAACATTTCTCGAAAGAGTTGCTCTCAAAAAAAATATGATGAGTGCAATGTGAAGTCTCCCAGTTTCCCCCCCCACCACTCCAACACCGCCCGCCGCACACAGTCCAACTTTTGGCAGTCACCCAGCCTGGAACGACGAAGCTCCACACACACACTGGGCCAGAGGTGCATGGAGGGAAGGGATTTTTCACTGCGTGTCTCTGGTTACCGTTAAAACAAACACGGCAACCTTCAACGATGTTTGGATTTAGTGTTTGGTGGAGGGAACGGGAAGGAACGGGGGGGGGGGCATGTTTAATTTGTGTCCAGTTGTAGCCATTGAACATTTTAAAATAATAAATCTACTTTTTTGTGGTTGCCTTTGACTGTAAGGGTTTTTTTTTTACCCCCCCCCTCCCCATTAGGTATGGGTATTGTATCTCCTATGCATTGTTAGAAAATTACATATTCATCATAACTAGGTCACATCAGATATTCCCCACTGCATTACGGCTACTGCTGTGTATAATGATTTGCGGGCGTCATTATTATGATAGAAATGTCAATAGGTTGATATTGAAATATGAATTATTCACCAACGGGCTCGCTAGTGGTGGTTCCAGTTAATTAGTCAACTTCAATTAACATGTTGGAGAACGCACCTTTCTTCGGTGACACGTGGCAGCCCAGAAAGTCATGTCCTCCCCCCCACCACCACCACCATCTAACGTTGACGCACGCTCGTGTACAGTAGTGCGTTCTCTCTCTCCACCCTCTCCAATTTTTACTTTCTCCCCCCTCCCAACCACCACCACCTCCTCCTCCGCTTCACTATTACCCCCAAGTCCTCTGTTGTTTTTAACAGTCCTCTTTGTTCACCCACCCTCCCAACCCACCAAATCCCAGCCCTTCCCCCCACCACCACCACCAGCCACCCACACCCCCTCACTCTGTTCCCAGTGTGCTGAGGAATTCAACCTCCCCGCTCAGACATTTCCTCCGCGCGGCATTCCACCGCAAAAATGACTTACAGATGGAGCGCGCAGAAGGGGACGAAAGCCGTGCACAACAGGGCCAGCTTGCTTGCCGCGCCGCTTTTACAGTGCGCATACAAAACTGGTGACTTGACTTCGAAGAGGTGACGGGATTGATAACCACCACCACCACCACCACACCCAACCCCACAAGCCCAACGTTCACGATGATTGCGCTTTGCGCACAGATTGCAACTGTGCCACAAGTGATTTTTGGGGGGGGGTGGTGGGGAACTATATATATTTTTTTAAATAATGTTTTATGTCACCCGTCCTTGTTGCTGTTGCGTGCGCGCGGCATTACCGAGGAACGCTGCGAGCAAATTGAAAATTCCTCCATAATAGAGGTTCTTCTTGTTGCTCTTTCTGCCCCGACGATGTGGCATACATGCACAAAGAAATTATATTTGTGTGTTACGACACGCGGGGCAACAACAACAAAAGACCCCCCCCCCCCTCAGCTAATGCGTGCGGCACCCATCACTTTACCGAATTCGATTGATAACCAGACAACAAGCACTTAGTGTGTGTGCCCTGCCCTATCACCACTGTCTCAGCTATTTTCTATCGGTAAGGCGTGCTGCTGCTGCCGCGCGTTATTGTTATTTTACAATACGTTCAGCGGTATGAACACCAATTTACAAGAGACTGAGAGCTCGTTAATACGCCGATGGTTTGTCACTCGTTAGGGTGGGAAGGAAGAGGAGGGGAGTGGGTCACAAGGACTGTTCCTCCAGTTGATTGTCATCACCACCACCACCTCGTCCCCCCCACTCCTCCTCTCAATTGACGATGATATATGAATGTACAATCACGGGGGGAGAGAAAAAAAACACACATTGAGTTGCTCTAGCATTTTGTACGTGATCGTGGACAGTCTTGCGCATGCAAGGGAGTGTATAGCAAGTAGGTCGGTGACCTAGATTGTGGAAACAAAACGTGATCATTATTGAAATCGCATATGGAAAGAACTATTGAGTTTGTCTTTTTTTCAAGATAATCGACGTTTCAAATAGGAGCCTTGCCAAACACCATCCGACGCAGGGCCTTTCTGAACTTTTTGGAGACTCGGTGTGTGGCTTTTCCGGGTAAAGTAAAGATCGTCACTCAACGGTTGCTACTGAACTGCGCGTGATTTTATTTCGTAAGTTGTACCGCTCGAGATGTCTCTTTCACGCGTGTACACGAACCAACGTCTTGGTTTGGGCGGTGGGAGGGAGGGAGAGGGGGAGGGTTTCTCTCTGCAAGGAAACGACATTCCCTTTCGGCTTGCTGTACAAAAAACCACGAAGAACAAGAGAAAAAAACAACAACGAGCCGGCCAGACTCGGTCCTGTTGTTAAGACAGCCAAGCCAACACGCAGCTGCAGATGCCTCATCCACGCTTGCCCGGTGCTGCATTGCAAGTTCCATCTATTGCAGGTTGCCCTCCACCCACCGTCCGGGGCCACGAGGCCAAGCTGCGGGGAGTGTGATGGAGAGGGCCTCTCTGTTCATCTGCAACACGCAGTCGCTTACGGTCGTTCCGCCCATAATTTGGACTCTCTCTCTCTCTCGCCGTTTTTTTTACATTTACTGTTATTGATTTGGCATTTTGTTGTCATTAACGATCTTGCCGGCCACTGAGCCCTGAGCAGAAAGCATTAAAACATTCCTGCACCGCTTTTACAATTCAATAGAAAGTGGTCTATTATTGCCGCAGCATTTTTTTTTTACGACAAATGAGGGTATGGTCTGACTTTCGTTTTTACTCTAATAAGAAGTTAAATCGGGATATGGCATAGGTTCATTCTATCCCGGGTCCTAATCCCTAACAATGAGGTGAGGCGAGAGCTGACCTCTCGCCTGACCTCCCCTGTCCCTATCTACCTTCTTACCAGAGCCAGAGTCCTTTGAGATGTGTTTTGTCGAGGTAAGTGCTGTGAAATAATTTGATGATGGCCCGCGATGAGGGGAAGCCTCTTATTCCTGAATGCAGCAAAACCGAAACCATCGAATGAGCGGCATAACTGAGTCGGTTTGAGAAGAGATCCATCGCTTGCCTCCAACGATGACTGACTTTGGTGTCATAATGGGGCTACATATGGAGTGGTTTAACCTCTGAGACGACGACAACAAACCTGGGGTTATAAATGGGTGAGGCGGCATCGGCCTCTTGCTCCCCGCAGTCACGCGGCAGTCCTGCTGCTCAGTTGACGCGAGGGAGACAAGCCCAGCTTGCAGCGATCGTTGTGAAATGAGAAGCCGGAACGAAAGGGTTGGCCCACTTTGGTGGCACAGGTGTCCTTGATCCCCGACCCCTGAATCCACATCTGCTCGTTGCCCAAGAACACCTGCCCTCCCGCCCGGGCTCGAAGCAATTAGTTTAGGAAGAGGGAGAGAGAGAGAGAGTTTAGGGCGAGCGCGTTTCGGACACAGCCTGTTTGCCGTGGCTTAAGTGCGACTGATTTGTTGCATTCGATTCGCGCGGACCCTATTGCAAGCACCATCAACACCTGCCAGTGGCAGTAAACGGGATGTTGTGAAAATCCCACTACAACTGCGACCCCCACCAAAACACACAAACTGTGTGTTTTGGGGGGGAGGGGAAGCGGTTTCTGGCATCGCTAAATTTCAATTTGTGGTGGGGGTTGAGGAGAGAGGACAAAAAGGATCATGGCTCACGTGAATGCCATTACGTGGCTTTAATCACCAAACCCATATCTCTATCGGCTCCTAATAACATTTCATTTCTCGGCGGCGCATTTGGGGGTCCACAGCTAATTAGGTTGTCAAAGCAATTGTCGTGCCTGTCCAGTGATGAAAAGGCTCTGACGGCACCGCCCCATCATTGCAAACTGTATCTGTGATTGCCGAGCTATCATACCAAACAAAAAGAAATCCAGAAACCTCTAGGACTATAATTACGACGCAACTATCCCGCCGACCAAATGCCATTAGCGCTTCAAAAGGGTGACATTTTGTTGTATACGCTGGACGGAGAGGCTTTAAGAGCAATGTGTGTATATCAAGCCCGTCAAAAGGGCACAAATATGCAGCTGCCAGCTACAAGTGATTATCCCGGCGCACTATCTTCAGCAAAACAGCGGCCATATATAATGCGGTTTTGTCACCCAGAATTCACCCTTGAAAAGAGAAGAGATATTTTTTTCAAGTCTCGAGGCGCTGCTAACGACAACGGCGGTAAATTATTCCGTGGGCCTGGATCTAAGCATGCTGTTAAAGATGTGGCGTGCAAGATATATGTGTGTATACAGTATACATCCAACACGTTGTTTAAAGCTGGCTCTTGAAAAAGAAAAAAAATCATAACAAAATCGATCGGAGTGAGTGATTCACCATGAAATAAAGTACTTTAAGAATCCCTTAAATCCCCTTGTGATGCCGCTGATTATGTGTATGTATAGCACGCAGTCCCAACAGATCATATTATGGGTTGAAGAGCATTATACATTGACAAATGTTACATAAATTCCCAAAGTGACTACAATACATTGCTTAGAATGGAGAGGGCTGAGCTGGCACTGCAGGAATATGTAAGCAATATTATTTCACAACTGATAACCGATGTGAAATGGTCAATCCTTGGTTTAAATGTCCACTTTTAAAACGGTGATCTTTACCTACCTACTTGTCCAAGGAATTGATTTCGAAGATGCCCCTCCTACCGGGGGATATAACTATGAAACGTAGGTTGGTTGCTGATGGGAGAAACAATGACAATTGGAGCCGCAGCGGTGAGCATGTGGTCGCATGTTGATGGATGTTACCTTGAAGCATAGAAATGTTTGCTGCTCGCTTTCCCAATAAACATCCAGAAGGGTTCCTTCTCTCCCTTGCCTCATCTCCTGGCGCCCAGCACCGCGGGCTGTATATTCCCAAAATCCTGGTGTGTATTCCCAGAGCTGCGAACTTAATGTATAAAACATCTGCCTCTCGGTTGCAATATATTATTAAAATGATACGGCACGCGTCTGTATCTCATTAAACTTGAAGTGTGCATTTGGGCATTGAGTGTAACGCGAGTTGAAAGTATTATTTCTGTCTGTCACCGGAAGAAAAAAAATCACAAACAAAAAATGTGATTGTTTATTAACGGGATAATTTCACGCACGCTCGGTAGACTTTAGTGTACACTGCCTACGAGTGTGGTGTGTGTGTGTGCTTCAGACAAATCTTACACAAGTAGATTAAATGTATAGTATGCGTGATCAATTAACGTATGCGGAGTCTCTCTCGTGCGCATACGTGACTCTGTGGCAGAATACGCTAAATCACGAACAACGCCTGTGGGATGTGAACCGGACCTCGCCTAGATAAACTCAGCCTAAAATATCATCGGGCACGGCGTGCCGACACGAGCGGGAGAAGGCTTCGCACACATCCACCGTGAACTGTGACAACCTCGTTATTTGGTTATTTCGCCTTTTGGCGTCATCTGGTCCAACACCATGTGAGACTAGGCTCTAAGAAAAGCTGTCTCGGGTGTGGACCAATCAATTTCAAGGACAGTGCAAACATTAGCAGAGTTGTGTTTTTTTGTTTGCATTCTGACCGCAAGGTATTGTGGTCAATGCAAACATGACTCCTTGTAAAAAAAGGTGTCAGTTTTGTTGCCAGATAAAAGGGTAAAAAAACAATGATCATATTTTGCTACTGGCAAAGGTTCCAATGGTGCAAATGCTTACCCCGATCTTTCGGTATAGTCAGGCAGATAGAAAAATAATACAAAATTAAGTGAATAAAAATAATTAAACTAAATAAATAAATACTAAACCACGACGTTTCGATCGCAACAGAAGCGATCGTCATCAGGAAAAAGTGGGTGTTCGTCAACTTAATGTCCCCCTCCACTCTCACAGTGCGACACAGTGACTGAATGAGAAATCTCTGTCGGCCAAATGACTGCCACTTGTTCGCCGAAGAAATTATCGATTCCAAAGATTTCTAAATGTCTCTGGAATGGACTTCATCACCTCCCACGCACCACCACCCACGGCGCACCTCGACAAAGAGTGGACGTGGGCTCGGAAGCGCCCACAAGGGGGTCAAATACCCAAAAAAAAACCCAGAGACTCCCTCTCTCTCTCCCTTATCCATTAGCACATCACGCCGTGACTTTAACGTGCGCCCCAAAGTGTCAATACACACAGCCTAAATATAGCGACTTGCTCGCCCGCTCAATAAACAAAAGCGTAAAGTTTTGTGCGCGCGGGGCTTTTGGCTGGGTTGAATGCGTCTTTTCTTTGTGCTTAAATGAAGAATGGCGGTACAAGGCACGGCGCGCATATGCACAACTGATTTAATTACGCGCCGCGAGTCATTTGTTTGCAAGCGTGGTCTATCTGTCTGTCTGCCTGCCTGCGTTGTTGCCGATTTAATTTATATACAAATGATGAGTTGGTGGCGCAGTGATTAGCACACTGCACTATGAACCAGACGAAACCTGAGTTCGATTCCTGACCACGGCTCAACATTCAGTAACTGGGTTTGATGTCTAAACGAGTATCTGGGTTTTCACCACTTCCCCAGCCCTCCCTAACCATCGTGAAGTACTGTACAATCAAACACCTCCACCACCCCGCAATGACCGGCTGTGATTGAGTAGGCTTTCATCCAGCTGTGGATTGACAAAGGGCTGTAATTTTCTCATCCATTTAAATTATGTCCTTCGTGTTGAAGGAACTGTGTGCTGGCGAGCTCCTCGGATGATATTCGTACATCCCCCCCTACCCCCACCCCCCGTTTTTATTTTATAATTAATGCATACTTCAAACTTAATCGAGCGGAGTCTTCAAGTCATAAATTTAAAATCACGGCTGTAAAATAGAGTTTTTCCAAGGCGGCTGTGTGAGAGAGAATAAAAAAAAATCACTCGCAGAATAACCCCAAAAGAGGCTGCGAGATTCGGATTATAGATCGGCTACTACAAGGCAGAACTCATCATCACCGGCATCAGCCATGGGCAATCCACTGCTGGATGGAGGCCTCATCGCGCCCAATTTCACAGCACAAAACCATAATCGCATTGAGTTGAAAAATACAGGACGCGTCATGTCCGTTTCTCTACAGACAAATGTTGCTGCGTACGGAGAAAATAAAAAAAACACCAAGGCAACGACCCAATGTATACTGTGTGCATTCTCTGCTACGGGATCCGAGCCGCACTGATCAGCGTGGTGACGTGATGGTCAAACAATTCCCATGAGCCAACAAAGCAGCATGTCTGCGCGTATGTTGAACTTCTTTCGCGCCGTACGTAGCCAAACGTGCTAATCGAAGCGTGGGTGGAGGAGTGAGGCCTTCATCCAGAGTATGGATTAACAAAATCATATTTATCAGATGCGAACTCAAAATGTGACGAACAAAAATTGGCCTGGAGCTTTAGTAGT
Organism: Lampetra fluviatilis; assembly: GCF_964198595.1. Taxonomy (NCBI): domain Eukaryota; kingdom Metazoa; phylum Chordata; class Hyperoartia; order Petromyzontiformes; family Petromyzontidae; genus Lampetra; species Lampetra fluviatilis. The sequence goes on along the minus strand of NC_136279.1, from coordinate 20,825,205 downwards.
CGGACTCGTTTAAGAGTTAAGGGGGGGGGGGGATCCAGGCTTCACAGTCGTACTTTATTCTAGAGTTGATCCCAACTAATATATTATCATTATGACATAAAATCACAGTCGTGACCAAGTCAATCTACGGAGCATCCTCCCGGCTTCCAAACCCCATCGTTATCTTGTACGCGCGATACACATTGCCCGTGGTGGATCCCGAGTTCCAATTGTGTGCTTCTTGAGCAAATATTCATTCCCTTCGCTGAGAAATGCACGGGGTGAGTAACGGGCTCCCGACGATTCTGGGCACCAGAACAAGCCCACATGTGGTTTGGTTATAGCGCCGTCCGCCACTCGCCAGCATTCCTAGGCTGATAAACAGTCACGAAACCCACCAGCCCCAAGCTTCCCTTTCCGTCTGCCTCTGCTCTGTGTGTAATGTGGACATCGAGCCGTTTGCGGAGACGGGAGAGACACAACGCAGCAGCACACACAAACAGTCGACAGTACATATGACACACGCATATGCGACGTCCGTTGGATGTACCGTATGTACTCTCTGCTCACTGCCGTACGGCATTATGTATTCATTTTGTTTGTTAAGACAACCCCTTTGTCAAGCCACTGCTGGATGCAAGACCTCGACACGACCACGTTCGTGTCGCTGGTGGAGATTGCTTGGCCACACGTCACGTTGGGCTGGTCAGATATCGACTCGCCACTGCGTATCCGCTGGCCAGGAATCGAACTCAGGTGGCAGGGTTTTCAGAGCGTGGCACGCTACCCACTGCACCACCGCTCCCCACCAATGTGGAAATAGCCTGTATACGACATCGCAATACCTCGTTTGTGACACTTGTAGGGGTATTGCTCCGGTGTGTGTGTGTGCGCGCTTTGTGTTAAATCTGGTCCAGTTTGCGTAATCTGTAACCAACGTGCAGCGATCGTATTTCATAGTTTGTCTCATCTCTTCAATACGCAAGTGTCAAGATAAACACGGGCGCTAGCAAGCAGAGAAACCCCCCACAAGTACGCCGGACTGCAGGAGCAAACGAAAGCGCATCTCCAATGAAAGGAATCAAACGAACGGACGAAAAAAAGTTGAACGTTGCTTAAATCCACGGGCGTCTCTCTCTCTCTCGCTCTCCCCTTACCGTGCGAAGCGATCCATGAAGCCGCGATGGTCCACAGGAGGAGACGACTCGACACCATGACGCTGGACTCTGGGCAGGTGACGGAGTTCCGACGTGGGTGCTAGTCCCTCAAAGACGATTCGTCCCAAGTCGAAATCTTCTCGCTTTCGCTCTTCCTCTCTCGCCCTCTCTTCTCTCTTACCCCACCCACCCCACCTACACTCCCTCCACAACCCAACACTCCACCGGGCACCTCCAACGCCCTGTAGTTTTCTTCTCTGTTACTCCCTTCACCCTCACTAAATCTTTCACTTCAGTATCTATACACACAACACACGCGCGCGCGCCCGCCCGTCCGCCCTGGCGCGCGCGCCACAAAACCCCGTGGGTTATCTCTCGATTTCTTGTTTGCAGCACGTCTCCGTCTCTTCCCTTCGTCTTTCCCAATCACGCACACGAACCACTCTCTCTTCTCAACCTCGCTGGCTTTCCCCCCCACCACCCCCTTCTTCTTTCGCTCCCTCCTCTTTTTCTCTGTCCCTCCTCCGCGTATTACCAAACATAAAACATGGGGGGGGGGGCGACCCGCGTGCGCTCTTTGGAGTTTTTGGGCTGCCTCTGACCGTTAGCGGCTCATGCGCTTAGCGGTGACTGTGCGGCCGTGATTGGCAGCGCCGTTGGACCCGCCTCCTCGTGCTGTGTGGGTGGTGCACAAGGGGCGACGGCGCGGGGGGGGGCAGAGAGAAGAAGAGCCGCGTGGTTATTGTTGGGAGCCCCCCCCCTGCCCCCCCCCCCCCCCATGCGTGCGTGCCGCTTCCAACGATCAACACGCTGGACTCTTGTTTTCTATCTCCCGGCGCGGCATTTTTAACAAGGCCGTAATTATAATATATATGGGGGGGGGGCACACCCCCCCCCCAATATTCAAATATGCTCAAAATGTCCCCCCCCCAAATATATTTCTATACATTTTTTTAAAAAAATTGCTATGCTATTTAAATAAAAACAACAATTTGCTAAACCTTGGCCACAATATCTGGACTTGTCTTCATATGACAATGCATAGATTTTTGTTTATATGATTGTGGTTATGGTTGTACTTTATTAATCCCTAATCTCTGCCGTTATATACAATGAAACAAGAAAAGGTAAATAAATAAATACAATCTGAGCTATGTAATACAATACACTATGAGACATTATTGTAAAACATACATTAAAAGTCCATCCCATGTGTTAGAGAATTTTTTTATATTTTAGGCAGGAAATGGCAGGAAATGAGTTTTCAAATTTAGATTTTTTTTTTCATGGGAGGGACCCCGAGAGCCCCGAGAAGATTTGCCCCCCCCCCCCCCAATGTTGACTCAATGGCTTCGGCCTTGATTTTGAAACGGGCGTTTTTTTCACGACCCCCACCTCACGCCATCTCTGGCCGTCTCACCCAAGCAGTTTCTACATTATTGTTGCGCATGGCGGCAATACGTTCAGGGGTTAAATGGCAATGTCGAGGTCTACTAGCCACGACGAGAGACGGCTTCGGGAGAGAGCGCGCGAGAGAGAGTTTTGCTGTGCCTCCATTCAGAATAAGAAATTTACACGAGAGGAATCCGATGATCTATAAAGCTCTTTATCACAGATGTCCAGGAGGATTAAAGCGGCGCGCGTACTGCAGTGGCACCCAAGCAGTCGAATGGCAGGTTGATCGAGTGTGATGGTGGGGTAAAGTGTGGGTCCTCTCCAACCTCTTGCGAGACGCCTGGGGCCAGCTGGCAGAGAGTAGGACGAATACCCGCTCGAGGCGGCCCTCTGCAGAGCACACCGCCAGTTATGTGGAGTCCCCTTTGGCTCGAAGCAGTGGCACGAGCAAGCCATTACCGGGCGGCATCTCTATAATTTTACCCTGCGTCAATGACCACTGTGGAATAAGCGCAGCACCCTTCCCCGCTATAGTACGAGCGGGCGAGTTAGGGGGTGGAGTGTGGGTGGCGTGTGGAGGTTCGCTCCAAGTCGCAGGCTTGCTGCTCTGGATCCGGGCACGGCACGTGTTTTCACTTCCCCCTCTGCGATGTCTGGCCGACGAAGCAGTCCACGGGGGATGTTTTCACGTGGACGGAGGAATTAAGCCACGTGAAGTCGAGCAAAGGGCCGCGGGAGAGGAACAACACACACACACATACGTAATTCATACATTATACACAAGTAAATAAGTGGATAATAAAATAATAAATACGCGGTTAAATTAATAGGGTTCGGATCCGCGATGAATAAATGATGATGATGATGTGTCGACTGCGCTACATTTTATATATAGAGGAATGCTCGGAAGTTGTGAGCCGTTTAGATTTCCATTACTGCCCCTTTTAAAATATTGGCTGTAGTTGTGAGCGGAGTTCGGAAGCTGCGTGGCAACCTGAGCTCGATCCCTGGACCACGGCGAGTCTCAATCGGTCTTCTCTGATTTCCCCTCACCAAGCCGCACCGACAAAGCGTGGTGAAGTATGGTCAAACAACCAACATGACCAGCACGGTGCCGGGAGGCTTTAATCAGGCCGTGGGCTGTACATTTGTATGGTTTCACCGCAACATGAATGAGATGTTATGCGAAACGCATACGTTACATTTTGGATGTGAATATAATTAGTTACGATATTAACAGAGCATGTGTGATGAAATATTTAGCGCACGTGTCGGATGGTCTCTCCGGTGTGGCGGTCAATGCATTCATTCACGCAATGTCCATCTCTTTATGAAGTCCACCGCTGGATGAAGAACCTCTCTCCCCACGACTTCAGTCACGGGGGGTGGTTTAACAAACTTTAACCGAGCTGGATCAGTGCCAGTTGGTACAGGGGGATGACCACGACAAGTTCAGATATCACTCGCCACCAATGTTAGACATGACTGGAATTCGCTGGGTTTTATAGTGGGATGCGACAATCACTGCACCACCGCTACACGTAAGACAGGTAGTGTGCAAATACGTGAATTTAGTTTAGTTCGTAATTATGTTGCTTAATTTTATGCAGTCGAAATAAGTACGTAACGACAATCACACTATATAGCCACGACAAAGTCATTCAGGTGAAATGTCAATACTTTCCCTCCAATAAGAATTCGTTTTAGTTAGCTTTTCTTTAAAAAAAAGAATACGTTGCTCTTTAATTACCCTGTGTAACCTTGCATCGACCGCACTGGGTAGCAACTATTTAAACAACCACGTGTGCATTGTGTATATGGGGATGATTAAGTCAAATTTCAAATGAGATTTCAAACCCAAAAAAAGTCAGAACACCACTCGTGCAAAATCTTAAGTATATATTTCCTTTCTAGCGGCTATACCCACGTAAACAGAGATGTATCATATCAGCATACAGACTGCATAGTAGCGAGCTCCTATTAAACGCCGGCAAGGCGCACAAGGGCAATTGTGTAACCAGAACAACACGTCTGGCCGCCTTTGCTTCACCGGTGATGATGTTCACACAACGAACTAATTTAAGGCTGAGTGTACCTAGGGCAATCCCAAGACCGGTGCAGATATTAGCTGTGGAGGGGAATCCAACCCACTCAAGTGGCACGATTCGCAGAGCAGTGCAGCTCGGATAATTAATCAATTTGCGCCTCCGTTTCCTGCACGCACGCACACATAAAAGACAAAGATCCACCACATAGCCTGAACAGACTGTTGCGGAAATGCTGTTAATGAGCACCTATGAAAGCCAACACGGCACACGAGGGGTGGGGGGGGAGTGGCCAGCATCACGCCTGGCTGCATTTGTCTCCCCAGTGGTGATGTCTACCGCACCATGTATCTCATTTGAGGCTGAGTCGATGTAGGGGAGCGCCAGGAACTGGTTCAGATATCACGGATGTTAGTCATGAGCGGGAATCGAACTCAGGTCGCCGGGTTCATAGGAGAGTGCGCTTACCGCTGCACTGCCGCTCGCCAAAGACAAAAACCCCGTGCAGCCTTCACAGACTGTTGGGCCAAGTGCTGTTAGCAAGCACCCATGAAGGCCGGCACGGCACACAAGAGGGTGGGTGGCCAGCACCACGCCCGGCCGCATTTGTCTCCCAAGTGGCGATGTTTACACACCGCACCGGGCACTCATTTGAGGCTGAGTCGACATAGGGGAGCCCCAGGACCTGGTTCAGATAATCGTCACTGGTATTGGCCGTGAGCGAGAATCGAACTCGGATCGCAGAGTTCGTAGCACAGCGTTGCGCTAACCGCTACACCACCGCTCTGCCCCCCCAACGCACACACACACGTGGCCGTCGTCCCCATGCATGTTCTGCAAATGACACTGCTAGAGAACGGCGGCGTGTGTGTGGGGGGGTGGGGAAGGGGGTCCTCTCCCCCATTCCCCCCGCGTGGCCGCCAGAAAATGACACATCCTTCTGGGATCTCTCCTGCCTCCAGAATGGAGCGCTCTAACCTTCATCTCGTTTTCATGTACAAGCCAGCGGAAGATGGGGAGGGGACATGGGACAATGTCCGATCTTTTGCGCTATTTATACCGGGACCAGCGGGACCTTGCAATGATTGCGCGTAAAAAAATATATATATACGTGTACGATTTATTATACGGCAGACGTGGCTGTTCTTCGCAGTCTTGGCTTTAGACATTATTAGATGAGGGGGGGGGGAAGAATGTGAGATCTATTACGTGCATAAATCATCGTCCGACTTGCGGATTATACCCCTTCCCATTCGTGCTCAAGACATCCGCAGGCGAGTTTGCTATCACTTTCTGGATTTATTAAGCTGTCCACCGAAAGACACAATCCATATTATGCCAAAGCAAATTCAGTATGTAGCTAATAAATATTTACATTGTACACCCCTTGTACACAGATATCGCATTCAATTGCCGTACGATCAATGTTATCCTTAATGCCGGACTACGTGTAACCTCATTTCGAAACGTCTATTCTAACGTATTCGGTGTAATAAGTGCCACACTTGTATCGGTAATGGTTAAGGCTAAAGATTTATGGTAATCGGCTTGGAATCTACACGTAGAGATTATGTTGGCACGATGCGAGGTTTAAGGTGATATGCTGCCAGGGTCTCCATGCAGTGGTCGGTTGCAGTGTGCGCAGTAATTTATGATACTGATGTTTTTTATATCAATCAACAAATATATCATTAAATGCGACAGGTTTGAATAATAGGACCATTTTTATAAAATACCACCGTACATGCAAGGCATTTTCAAAAAATACGCCCCTTCCAATTCTCATTATTGGGTGACTTTAATTTAATAAGTTGCTGCATTTTTGACTAAGTAGAAACACAACGACATAAATAAATACAAACTTTTGATGAATGACAAAAAGAGCGAGCCAAGCTCTCGACAATCCATTCTCAGCAACAACAACAACAACAACAAAAACCCATCAGCTAGACCGTCGCCTCACTATGTTTTCTATCAACGACCATAATTGCGTGTGCATATAATGCACGTCGTCATACACACACATACGCATAACAGTAGGCTATTCTGAATATCACACCCGTGAATTGTCTCGACTCCATAGGTATCGCAGATGACAGGCGAATACACAGAGCCTGTATGCCTACCAAAAAACTCATCATCTCTCCCCTGCATCCATCCACTCGCCACGCACACACAGTAAAGTACACTCGCTCACCCTTTCTCTCCACACACAAACATTCACTACACACAGACACCAAAGACAAAGACCCCCCCCTTATAGCCTTAACAGTCTGTTGGGGCAAGTGCTGACAGAGAGCACCTATGTAGGCCGGTACGGCGCACGAGGGGATGGGTGGTCAGCACCACGCCCGGACGCCTTTGTCTCACTAGTGGCGATGATTACACGACGCACCAACGTACTCATTGAAGGCTGAGTCGACCTAAAGGAGGCCCAGAACCGGTTCAGATAATCGTCACTGGTGTTGGCCGTGAGCGTGAATCGGATCGATGGGTTCGTAGAGCAGCGCGCTGATCGCTACAATATCCTACAAACCCTCCCTCTCCACACACACATTAACTACACCAACCATCACCACACATCCACATTAACTACACCAACCATCACCACACATCCACATCAACTACACCAACCATCACCACACACACACATTAACTACACCAACCATCACCACACATCCACATTAACTACACCAACCCTCACCACACATCCACATTAACTACACCAACCATCACCACACACCCACATCAACTACACCAACCACCACCACACATCCACATCAACTACACCAACCCTCACCACACATCCACATTAACTACACCAACCATCACCACACACCCACATCAACTACACCAACCCTCACCACACACCCACATCAACTACACCAACCACCACCACACATCCACATCAACTACACCAACCCTCACCACACATCCACATTAACTACACCAACCATCACCACACATCCACATTAACTACACCAACTATCACCACACATCCACATTAACTACACCAACCATCACCACACACACATCAACTACACCAACCATCACCACACATCCACATCAACTACACCAACCATCACCACACACACATCAACTACACCAACCATCACCACACATCCACATCAACTACACCAACTATCACCACACACACATCAACTACACCAACTATCACCACACACACACATTAACTACACCAACCATCACCACACATCCACATCAACTACACCAACCATCACCACACACACATCAACTACACCAACCATCACCACACACACACATTAACTACACCAACCATCACCACACATCCACATCAACTACACCAACTATCACCACACACACATCAACTACACCAACTATCACCACACACACACATTAACTACACCAACCATCACCACACACACATCAACTACACCAACTATCACCACACACACATCAACTACACCAACCATCACCACACACACATCAACTACACCAACCATCACCACATCCACATTAACTACACCAACCATCACCACACATCCACATCAACTACACCAACCATCACCACACATCCACATCAACTACACCAACCATCACCACACACACACATTAACTACACCAACCATCACCACACACACATCAACTACACCAACTATCACCACACACACATCAACTACACCAACTATCACCACACACACATCAACTACACCAACTATCACCACACACACATCAACTACACCAACTATCACCACACACACATCAACTACACCAACTATCACCACACACACATCAACTACACCAACCATCACCACACACACATCAACTACACCAACTATCACCACACACACATCAACTACACCAACCATCACCACACACACATTAACTACACCAACTATCACCACACACACATCAACTACACCAACTATCACCACACACACATCAACTACACCAACCATCACCACACACACATTAACTACACCAACTATCACCACACACACATCAACTACACCAACTATCACCACACACACATCAACTACACCAACTATCACCACACACACATTAACTACACCAACTATCACCACACACACATCAACTACACCAACTATCACCACACACACATCAACTACACCAACTATCACCACACACACATCAACTACACCAACTATCACCACACACACATTAACTACACCAACTATCACCACACACACATTAACTACACCAACCATCACCACACATCCACATCAACTACACCAACCATCACCACACACACATCAACTACACCAACCATCACCACACATCCACATCAACTACACCAACCATCACCACACACACACATCAACTACACCAACTATCACCACACACACATTAACTACACCAACCATCACCACACACACATCAACTACACCAACTATCACCACACACACACATTAACTACACCAACCATCACCACACATCCACATCAACTACACCAACCATCACCACACACACATCAACTACACCAACTATCACCACACACACACATTAACTACACCAACCATCACCACACACACATCAACTACACCAACCATCACCACACACACATCAACTACACCAACCATCACCACACATCCACATCAACTACACCAACTATCACCACACACACACATTAACTACACCAACCATCACCACACACACATCAACTACACCAACCATCACCACACACACATTAACTACACCAACCATCACCACACACACATCAACTACACCAACCATCACCACACACACATTAACTACACCAACTATCACCACACACACACATTAACTACACCAACCATCACCACACACACATCAACTACACCAACTATCACCACACACACACATTAACTACACCAACCATCACCACACACACATCAACTACACCAACTATCACCACACACACACATTAACTACACCAACTATCACCACACACACACATCAACTACACCAACTATCACCACACACACACATCAACTACACCAACTATCACCACACACACACATTAACTACACCAACTATCACCACACACACACATCAACTACACCAACCATCACCACACACACATCAACTACACCAACTATCACCACACACACACATTAACTACACCAACCATCACCACACACACATCAACTACACCAACTATCACCACACACACATCAACTACACCAACCATCACCACACACACATCAACTACACCAACTATCACCACACATCCACATCAACTACACCAACCATCACCACACACACATCAACTACACCAACTATCACCACACATCCACATTAACTACACCAACCATCACCACACATCCACATTAACTACACCAACCATCACCACACATCCACATCAACTACACCAACCCTCACCACACATCCACATTAACTTCGCCAACCCTCACCACACACCCACATTAACTACACCAACCATCACCACACATCCACATTAACTACACCAACCCTCACCACACACCCATATTAAACTATACCAAGCCTCTCCACGCCCCTCCACTCTCAGCTCACCGTCCACGACAACCCACGCCCGCTCACCACACACCTCCCCTCTGCCACTGCACCCACCCTCCCTCACCACATTCACACACTCTCTACCCCCCTCACTCTCTCTGCCACTGCACCCAGCCTCCATCACCACATTCACACACTCTCTAACCCCCCACCCACTCTCTCTCCCACTGCACCCAGCTTCCCTCACCACATCCACACACTCTCTACCCCCCCCTCTCTCACTGCACCCACCCACCCTTACCACATCCACACACTCTCTAACCCCCCCCCACTCTCTCACTGCATCCACTCTCCCTCACCACATTCACACACTCTCTACCCCCCCCCTCTCTCCCACTGCACCCCCCTCCCTCACCACATTCACACACTCTCTACACCCCCTACTCTCACCCACTGCACCCAGCCTCCCTCACCATATTCACACACTCTCTACCCCCCCCCCTCTCTCTTCCACTGCACCCAGCCCCCCTCACCACATTCAATCACTCTCTACCCCCCCCTCTCTCCCCCACTGCACCCACCCTCCCTCACCACATTCACTCACTGTCTACCCCCCCCACTCTCTCTCCCACTGCACCCAGCCCCCCTCACCACATTCACTCACTCTCTACCCCCCCACTCTCTCCCACTGCACCCACCTTCTCTCACTCACACTCTTTCCTTGGACATCCGCTCTCTCCCTCACCATTCACATCGCTCGCACCCGTTCGAGGCCATCTGAATGCATGCAATGCGCCCATTTCCTCTGCACGCTGCCCGCATGCTGCCCCGCGGGTAGCGATGATTTAGAGGAGCAAGGGAGGAGGAAGGGGCACGTGGGTTGGGTGATGGCTGGCTTTTTTGGGGAGATATCGGGAGGTTTTTTTTCTGGTCTGTTTCGTGGGCTGCTTTTTTTTTATTATCCCCGGCATGTATTCGCAGCTCGTGATGATCGGTATAGGCAACCAGTGGGACTGGCGTTTTGCACGGGCATCTGTTTAGTGGTGTGATCGATGGCCAATGGGGCGAGAGACCTACAGCTATGATATCCTTTATTTAACCAGTTGAGAGCACGCTGATATTGATGTGCGTCGTAGGTCAGAATTGAAACGTCCCTGTTCATCGCCGATGAACCTCGGCTACGCGCCATGCAGCCTCCTTCCAGCCGCGCACTCTTTAATTGATTGTCCGTACAAGGGTTACGCCTCAACGGGGACATTTTACGAAGGCAGCGGCCGCCTAATTCGCGGCCACCGCGTACGGTATGTGCTGATGGAGTGTGTCCCTCCTCCATCCCGGTGCCTGAGCTCGCACTCACCGAGAGGCACAGCGACAATTACGAGCGCGGCGATTCGCTCCGCACGCGTATCATCGGTGAATCGTCGCGAGGTTCAAGTCAGATTCGATTCTTCAGGTGGCCGGGCGGCTTTGAGGTCAGAGTGCCGAGCTGGTACCGATGAGGTGCCTGGGTTTATCATCCTGGATTCAGCCGCCCGTGGATTACGTTTTCTGAGTTTATGGCCTGAGCACTTTTTACCGATGACTGCACGAACGAAACATAACGCAGTTTTACAAGTTGTTTTTACAATTCACCTGGCCTTATCACGAGGCAATGAGTCTCAACATCCGAGTATGGGAAGGTTGAGGCCTCATCATGCGTAAAGATGAAAAAAAAATGGTACGTAAATGTTTTATTTTTCAGATATGTTTTAACGGTGTTTGCGATCTGCTCTATAAGATTTCCAAACAGACCCTGTATCTTGCCATGATTCTAACAGAATCATAATTAGCCACGGTCAAGCCACTGTTGGATGAAGGCCTCCCCAAGACACTGTTATCTCTCGTGATACTGCGATGCAATAAACTACCTAGTTCTGTACACGCATTCGAATTGACTTTATGTCTCCATCTCTTCGGCGGGCATATTCGTATCATATATTAAATTGGAGAAAATACTAAAAACGACAAAAAAAAATGCATGCAGTATTTGATTTGATTTGAAGCTTGCAGGAATTACTCTTTGGTTCTTTCGGTAATGTCACGTAGAAAGAAAATAAATTTAATAATAGAATACGACGTTTCGATTGCAACACAAGCAATCTTCATCGGGTAGAAAACAAACCTAGTGAACTTAGAAATGCAACACAGAGAGTCGACTAACACAACAGTCAGCACCTTACCTGGTTGATTACGTTCTTCCAAAGATTGCTAAATTTGAGAGACAAAACACAGACACGGGGACACACAGACAGACACACAAGCAGAGAGAGACAACACAGAGACACACAGAGAGATAGAGAGACACACACAACATAGACACACGTATTCTATTGTTTAATTTATTTATTTTCTACGTAACTTTACCAAAAGAACCAAATAGTCTTTTCTTTTTTAACATTGTGGTGAATGGAGGCAACCTGTAATGGGCTGCAGGGGTCACGTGTAGCCGTTCCATGCAAAGAAAATCAACGACACATTCCCACACAAATATCTCGATTTTAGTTAATCAATATGAATCGATGCATCATATTAAACCCCTCGCAACAGTAAATGAAGTGGCAGGGTTGCAGAGTTGGAAACACTTGTACCTCACAGAAAGAAGGCACTGGGTTCGATTACCTACTGGGGAGCCTTTTGCGTGGATGTTGTATGTATATCCTCCGGGTTATCCGCTTTTTCTCCTATAGCTAAACACAACCACGCCATGTAACTGGGAATGGCCAAGCCGTCAAAATGCTGAAAAAAATGCTTCCAAATTACTCTACTCAATCGGGGTTACGCATAGCAACATCGCCCCCTACTGTGAGAACCTGGCAGGACCCTCGTGAAAAAGAGTTGAGACTCAGTGAGGCTCACTTGAGTACGCAGAAGTAACAACACACATAATAAGCACGTTATTTTTCACAGTGTACGTACATTCTTGTGAAAAAAAAATGTGTTACCATTTGTGTTCTGGCACAAGCAATTGCAAGTGCAATTTAAACTTTTGTAAGAGCGTTGAAATTACAAGGCAAGCATGAATAAAAAAAAATGCATTGTTGTTTGTGTTACATCAACTATTTTTATTCCATTTAAATTAACGGCCTTGATAATTTGCTGGAGATTTTTGTGGAATTGTTGTGGAATTCATCCGAAAGATTTGTTTTTGTTATATATATTGTATTTTCTTAAGTCCCCCCCCTTCCACCCCGTTACGATTGGACTTATTGTTTTGCTAGTTTTTTTTCCACCGAGTTACATTGTGCTGTACCTTATGTGATGCTGCGTGGGATGAAGGTTCGCGTACTGGACATGCAATCCAGAGCTGGCCGGTTCGATTCCATCGATTCCATGACAAGCGAACCCTGTCAACTCAAAAGTATAAAGTTAGCCGATCGGCAGGTTGCGTGTGGTGGGATAAAGTGTGGGCAGCAGTGTTGTGACCAAGCTATATTCAGGGCTGCACCTTTGCCTCCTTTACCTTCGAGTTGTTTTTCCATCCCAGGCCACCCTTGGAAAACAAAATAAAAATTGCTCAAAGGGTTCTCATCTGGTTTTTCGTATGATTAATATATGAGTACGTATGTTCTCCCCACTCATAAATGATTTCCTTCTGATAATTACCTGACTCATGCTTGTGTATAGTCATGCAATAATAATGGACAATCGTTTGTAAATCCATAACTTGATGATGGTCTCCAGACGCCATGTCATCCATGGGGGTGATTGTTGTTGTTTGACTCTACTTCACCACACTAGTCAATGTGGGGTTTGTTTTTTATCAGGAAAGGCCCACTGAGCTATACAGCTTTATTCAGAAGCGACCTGGCCGAAAAAGATAGCTCAACGAAGTGGCTTATCACGTGGAAATCCATTGCGGCCGAATACTCCAAACGCATGTTGATTCTAAATGTGGAGGGAAAAACCGAAAGACCTGGGAAAAAATCCACGCGACCACGAGGAAAGAGACATGCAAACTCCAAATATACAGGCGTTCGGGTCGGGATCGAACCCACAACCTCCTGTGTACCAGGAGAGGTCATAAACATCTCACTACCGTGGGTCTGTGAAAGGATGACTGAACAGGACCTGTTTGGATGTTACTCTCGCCACCGATGTACACCATGGCAGGGAATGGAAACTCGGACGCTTGGGTTCGCAGCACAATTAATGGAGCACTACACCATGGCAGCACTCTTGCGTGCAATATTAATACATTAGCAAATATAGTTAATTCTCCCGTTCTGTGAAAAACTATTAAATTCATATTCATGACATTTTATGATTAGGAGGGCAATATAAAGAAAATGTACAAAATATGCATGAGGCAATAATTTTAGGCATACATATGTATGTTGAACGTCTTTCACACCGTATGTAGCCAAGCGCGCTAATCGGAGGTAAGTCATTGTAATGTCTACATAAATACATAACATGCATCCCTAGAATATGAAATAATAGCCTATGTTTATGGCTGGATGGAAGCCCACTGAGTCATGTGTCATTTTAAAGAGACGTTAGGGGTAACACGGGGCTCGTGATATACAGGAGTGTGCATTATCTAGGAGGGACACAATATGTTTAGACACAAATTAAACGATCACCGAGTTACCAATAAAAAAAAGTGCGTTCAATAACTCGGCTTGATCGGCAATTTGACTCAGCCCATCATCTCGTTGGGGGTCGATACAATATTTATTATTTTGGGGGGCAAATCAACAGTGGTTGTCTTGTAGATAGACTCGTCAAAATGTCGTGGAATTTCCACGGCTGGCACAGGGCAGTAAATATGAGATGAGCCCCAGCCTCAATGCACGTTTGATTAAGAATTAACTTTATCCGTTCTTTATTCAAATTCAAATGTTTTAATATTAATTGAGCAAATTATCCTTTTCATCAAAACTTTATTGACCTTTGGGTTGTTAACCCGGTAACATCGTGATTATAGCTAGCTGTGATTGGATATAATTTGTCATACATAGCTATATTGCATAATCAAATATGGTATTCCCTCATTATTCGCGAGGGATACGTTTCGGAGATGCTTGTAAATTTTCGGAGATAATAATATTGGCATATGAAAATGTATCTTTTTTAATAAATTACCTTTAATAAAAACGTAAATAATCTATTAAATACATGAACATTATAATAATTATCTCATCACTTTATCTCGCATCACATTTTCTCTCATCACTTTAACTCTCATCACTTGATCTCGCATCACTTTATCTCATCACTTCATCTCATCACTTTATTTAATCACGTTATATCTCTCTCCATCCAGTCGTGTAGAGTCCCAGATGCGTTTTGCGGACAGCCAACATCGTGGATAGCAAGTTCGTGAATAACGAGGGTACACAGAACATTAATTCGACAAAATATAGAGGACATATACATTGTGTTCTATCCGCGAGTAGGCAAAGTTGTTTGGAAAGACATTAAAATGTTTATCAGTTCGAGCAAATTTCCCAAAGAACTTTAAATTCAATTGACGGCAGTTATTGGAGTAAAAGCAGGTTATCGGAAACCCGTAAATTACATACGATGCATATTTTTTTTGTTCAGCAGCAAATTAACATTGATTAAGGTTAAATTGTAGTATTCATCAATAACTACTGGTAGCGTGACACATTTTTTAAAAGACATCAGGCAGAGAATGCTATTTCTTTTTAACAGACCCATAGTCTACAATGTGCTAACAGCTGATGAAATTGCTTATGAAGGAGTGATATCATTATACAACACGTTCTCGAGAAGTTACACAATGGTAACCATAATCCCAATCCGAGACATATCCGTATTAAGAGGTGTAAATTATATACAGCTGAGCATCGTTAATATTTAATCATTGGACCTTTTCGTAGACTTATCTATACTCGCAGCATTAATTCACAAATAAGATTAAAATCATATCATTGGCAATGCAACCTGGTAACGTTGTAGGGGCGCATGCAACAATACATGAGTCCATTAATGCATCATCATATAGAGTCATGAACTATGCACGACCAGATGAAGGCTTCCCCAAGCCATCAGAAATATCTTGGATGTACGTATGTTGAACTTCTTTCGCACCACATGTAGCCAACTGTGTTAATTGTAGGTACAGGAGAAGGACAACATATTAAACACAACAAGCAGTTCTAAAGAAATTAGTTTTCAATCCAGATATGAACGTGCATCGCTCCAGGCGCTTCCTAACATCGGAATGAAGAGCATTCAAGGTGGCCACAGAAGCGCGTCTGAAAGTACGCGATGCAGTCACCGTCTTACGCTTCAATGCTCCATCTCCACCGTGGAAATACCCTTGGATGTGTTCCCTTGACAGGGAGAAAAACACCTGGATCCGATAATGTACGCTACTTAGAGACAACAGACTGACCGCTCAGAAAATGTACGTGGACTTGGGGATGACGCGTCACTCGAAGGAATGGCGGCCTGTAGTCAGGACTAACATCGGAGTGGCAGCCAAAAGAGGGGAAATACCAGAGGTGGGACAAAGTCATTGTTATGCAAGTCCAAGTCGAGTCGCAAGTCATCAAATTCATGACTCGAGTCTGACTCGAGTCCAAGTCACATGACTCGAGTCCACATCTCATAGGTGGGACAAAGTCATTGTTATGCAAGTCCAAGTCGAGTCGCAAGTCATCAAATTCATGACTCGAGTCTGACTCGAGTCCAAGTCACATGACTCGAGTCCACATCTCATAGGTGGGACAAAGTCATTGTTATGCAAGTCCAAGTCGAGTCGCAAGTCATCAAATTCATGACTCGAGTCTGACTCGAGTCCAAGTCACATGACTCGAGTCCACACCTCTGGGAAATACCCAAGATGATGTCTACCGTAGAGATGGAGTGCAGTTGCGAGCGGGAATGTGACATTCTCAGATCATGAGAGGTGGTGACAACTTGGAGGGCTTTCGTCACGCGGTGCGTGAGTGGACACATGATGGGTGACCGTGCCATTTAGCGTTCATAATCGTAATGCAACGTTCATATAATTCATAATATTCATGATATCATGTTTTCAAAAATGTAATGTACACTTTCAGCCCTCTGATAATTAATCCGCTGCCAGGTAAAGGCCTCCACGCACGTCATCAAAGGGGTTATTTGATCATACTTCACCGTATTGGCCAGTGCAGCTTGGTAAAGGAGGCACGCAGGACCAGTAAAGATGTTGCCCACCACAGATGTTAGCTCATGACTATGCCTCAAGATATGCAACCTTGTTTAATGCTTTGCATCTATAATGCCTATTTTATTCATTCGAGCTTGTGGTGTAACCATAAAATAATATTCCCCTTACATGTTATGTTGTATT
The DNA here is from genome assembly GCF_964198595.1 of Lampetra fluviatilis. NCBI lineage: Eukaryota > Metazoa > Chordata > Hyperoartia > Petromyzontiformes > Petromyzontidae > Lampetra > Lampetra fluviatilis. Next base: position 20,807,824 of record NC_136279.1, on the reverse strand, counting down.
CCGTTCATTTGCAGAAATATTTGAATCTTTCGCATTCAGGACAAATATTTTGATTTGTTTTCGCTGGCACATTCGAATATTCCGAGTGAGCAGGCAAAATAACACCGTACTACATTTGGGCTTTAAAACGCAACATGATGTGTCATCCTCTATTATTATAGCATTGTCTATTTCATCCGCATTTAATGCACATTTCTCTATTGAATGGCATACAGGCATTAACTAGTATGCGGGAATTAAATGTTTTCCTGAAATATACGTGAATAGATAACGAACGCTCAATTAATTTGTGCCTGTCATGTTTTGCAGCGTATACATGCACTTAAGTTTATAATTCCTCTCATTGACTGTAACGTAGGTTTTTGACATGAGCAGAGATGATCTGAAATTGTGATCAGCTTGCTCTTTCTTATTAAATGTGTTGTATATTTACGGAGGCTAATTGACACATAATCACATGTTTTAATCTGGAGTTGACAATTTAAACTCTGGTTAATATGCATGGGTCTTTGTACATATTGATTTATTTATTTTAATCCCTAATTTCATTCCAGTTGTGTTTACGGCATCACGTCACGAGCAGTGCATTGTCCTGTGTTGGAGTATGCCCCGTGGAAGGAAATATCTTAGAACTACTTCTGAAATTCCTTCGAGTGACCTCATTTTATACACACGTCAGTACTCCAGTGTGTCTCTGTTATGAAACAAATGTTTGATAATTGTTTTTTTACCCTTTTATCTGGCAACAAAACTGACACCTTTTTTTACAAGGAGTCATGTTTGCATAGACCACAATACCTGCAGCCATAATGCAAACAAAAAACATAACTATGATAATATATGCTCTGTCCTTGAAGTTGATTGGTCCACACCCGAGACAGCTTTCCTTAGAGCCTAGTCTCACATGGGTTGGACCAGATGACGCTAAAAGGCGCAGATAGAAGGGTAAAAAACCAATTATCATATTTTTTACTGGCAAATGAGGTTCCAATGGAAACAAATGTTTGTTTCATGGCAGTCAAAATGTCACATTTTTATTCTCAGAGCTGGAATTCATCCTTATTAATTAAAAACACATTTTTTACGGGTTTTTTGTGTGTGTGTGTGTACTCATTGGTGACTGGGATGACATCATCAACTTAAGATCCAGTTTTAATCATATATTTAATCACAGCAATGGCAGTACGGAATTTAAGAAATTAATTTATGTACATCATGCATCAAAGTGGTTCATTTTGGTTGAAAATGCTGTTTCCACATTACCACCAGGGAGGGGATTTTCACATTGTACACCTCTGTGCATGAATGTATCGTATTTTTAATTGCATCTTGTTAACTTTGACTGCGTAACTAATTTGTGAATATTAAAATGAGGTTGTGTGCGTGTCCAGGTGTGTCTATTAGAATACTACGGTTCACGATCCGTTTTTCATCTCCGTGATAATTTCTTGAACACTTTAAAGGCGTACACAGACTTAAAATCCGACCGTCAAATACCAAAGAGTCTGCGACCATAACGCTGGATAAAGAACGGCGTACATTGACGTCGAAATGTGAGCACCGTCCCTGGACGTTTGTCAAACTGCGTTTGGCAGCGTTACAAAAAAGTAGGCCGGCAGTGTATTGGTGCACTGTCTTGTGACGCAAAGGTGCAGGACTGCTACCAACACTCGCAATGCCCATGCGGGTTCGCTGCAAAGTATTTTGGGGTGGCTCACGTTTATCCCCCGTGAGCGATAGATCCATGAGCATGATTTAGGGCATTGGGGTGGCGCAGTGGTAGTACTTGCGCCTCGCAGTAACAAGGCCCTGGGTTTGATTCCTGACTCGGACACCTTTCTGCGTGGAGTTCGATGTACGCCCCCTTTGCTGTGTTGGTTTCCTCCGGATTACCCGGTTTCCTCCCATAACTGGTCTTGGTTGGGCAAGGATACCAATGCTGAACACGTACCTGCAAAATGTGTCAATTGAAATTACACACAGCAGCAACATGGCTCCCGATTGTGAAAACTTGGCAAGACCCTGCTGAAAAATAATTGAGACTAAAGTGATGTCTTCCGGGGTAAACAAGCATAGTAATAAGCAACGATAATGTCAAGTTATCACGGCCATGCGATGACGTCCTGACATCTGTGTTTTTCCTGAGCCAAGCCAGGGAAAGCCATGCACGGTTTAGGTGGCCAGGTGCAGTTTTTTTTTCTGTGTTGAAAAAATGATGAGGCCCTGATGAGTCATTCCTGGAGCCCAATATTGTTCAGGGTGCTATTTTACCACGACATATGAAACAAGTGGTCAATTAATCAATTCAAATAAATAATTATACTCACTATACACATCTATAATAATGCGTGGAAGGATCGACGATTTATGATTAATGCAAAATATATTAAGATACTACGTTTAGGCTCATTCTCATATGAGCGGCTGAAGCTTCGTTTCACCTGTTTCGGCTGAAATATGAGGGAATTCGAAGTCTGGTTCTGCACCTCCGAGTACTGGGTCGAACATTGCGTTTGATTTGTGAAATATGCACGGGTTATAACTTGTGTTTATTATTGCGATGATGATGATATGAAAACATTACCCATAGCTTAAAGGGTACAATGAAGACAGAACAAACAAATCAAACTCGATGGTAATTAACAGTTCGAAATTCTTAGAACACGTGATTATTATTATTATTTTAATTACGTATTGCAGTTCCCACGAACAAAACATTGCTGTAATAATGTCAGCCCGTGCGTGATAGTCCATCAATGTGAATTGCAAATAATTGCATGTTTGGTGACCAGAAATCTTGCCAAAGTAATGCAAGCCATCACCACTTCTCTGCTAAACTTTTTTTTATTTTAACACAAATTTGCTGAGCATAGGCCCAGATGCCCAAGACGTCACGTGGCCAGCAACAGCGAGCACTTTAAAAATTTCAATAGATACGCGTTCATACGTTTCTTGCATTTGGAGATGTTTATTTATATATACGAACTTGGAAAATATAGACGATGGGAGGGAAATCCGAAGTCAAACGATGCGAGGGAAGAATCAGGAACAGAAGTGTTGTGACCGGTAGTGTGGTGGTTGAACACAGTGTGGACGAAAGGAATCAGTCTGGTAGACCCAGGGCCCTATTATGGAATAGGGCACCTACTCACCCAGCCACTCACCCAGCCACTCACCCAGCCACGCACTCACTCATTCACCCACCAACTCACCAGGGCCCTATTATGGAATAGGGCACCTACTCACCCAGCCACTCACCCAGCCACTCACCCAGCCACGCACTCACTCATTCACCCACCGACTCACCAGGGCCCTATTATGGAATAGGGCACCTACTCACCCAGCCACTCACCCAGCCACTCACCCAGCCACGCACTCACTCATTCACCCACCGACTCACCAGGGCCGTATTATCCAATAGGCCACAGTAGGCACTGTGCCTAAGACCTACGAAAACTAAAGAGTCTACGAAAACAATTTTGACCATGTATTTTTTTTGTATGATAAAACATGTTACCATGATATCTTCTTGAATCAATATATTTAAGTGGCAAGGATATGCAGAGTGTGAATACAAAGAGGCAGAGTCATATTCTTTGGTTCTTTTGGTAAAGTCACTTAGATAAAAAAATGATAATAAAAAATAAAGTGAATACAAATAATGAAAATAAAAAATAAGGGAGACTCATGTCAATGTAAATTTTTTTCGTCTTCATAAGATGAGATAAATGAACACCAGAGATCCACTTTTGGATTTTTTTTTCATTGCAAAATTATCAATAACATCTTAAAATGGTGCTTTTCGCACAATCTCATTCTCAACGGAGAGTGGTGCAAGGGAAGACAAGGCGCTGTTGTCCTATGGTTGATCGGAGACAGTTTTTTTACTCAGCTTTAGTGAGTGACAGCGGGGGTAGTAACATGGGCATTACCAACTTTAAAAAAGTTATCACTGAAGACCTAAGAAATATAAGTGCTTAAGGCCTAAAATAACGTTCATCTGGGTCTGGGTAGACTCAGTCCTCAACATGAGTAGAGGAATCAAAAAGTAAAGTCCATGGCAACAATAACCACGGCAGTAGCGATATAAGAGTGATAAAGGGGTGAATGACTGCCGGAGAGCTAGTGACTGGAGTGAATAATTGAGTACTGAATGTACAATCACTCTGACAGCTCTACGTTGAATTCTTTCTGGTGCGGCGAGGTTGAAGCTGGGTGCTCTACCTCAGGCATGACAAGGGGATTCCAATTTCAGCCAAAATGGGTGCCTTGTAGAATGCCGTAGTCATAATTGATCAGAGTAAAGGAATGTTTCGACATGGAATAGAGCGTCAAAGTTTATTCGGTACTGCACTAGTAATATAGCCAATCCATGACAGGCCAGATGAGACTTTTGTGCTCAGAAGATTAATAGTTTAACTGTAGATAAGAATACCATTATCAAATATAATGTCGGGAACTGAAGAATTGCCAGTCGGATGTTGTCATTGACTGCTGTTTTTTTTGTTGTTGATTTTGACCCCCAATCAATGATTTGCATTCAACTCAGCGGTGATTGATCGCGTGCTATCTGCATGTAGATTGGCTAAATGTCTGTTACTTTCAGCGGTGTGATTTTAATGACCGCGATGCATGAAGTGTACTGTCATCTACACGGCAGCAGATCATCGAGAATCGAGAGAAGATATGTTGGAGAGAAAACTGATCCTTGTAGAATGCCAGAGTTAATGGTGAAGGTAACAGATTGAATCCCATCGACTGTGGTATATAGGAATGCAAGCTTGCAAATTACAGCGAATGCCAAAGCAAAGTAGTGCGTGATGCCAGACACGCTCAGCCCCGTTTAGATTCAGGTGACTTGGAATGGCCAATAAATAAGGGAAACTATTTTGCCGCGATCTCTCGCTTGGCCGTGGCTCTGGGACAGAATCGCCGGGGGGAGAGGGTTGACAGTCCAGGGTTATTGTAAATGTGTGTGAAATTGTACTTTTTTTTCACCACATTATTCATTTTGGTTGCCTCTGTCACTTTTATGGTTCTTAATAATAAAAAGGGTCGGAGCTGTAGTGTCATGGTTACCGGATCGGACTTTCCAACTAGAGGTCACCGTACTCTTTGGTTCGGTGAAGTCACGTAGGTGTAAAATAAAATAAATCACGACGTTTCGGGCGCAACACAAGCGTCCGTCATCAGGTGGGAAAGCATGGCCTGCTGCTAAGGCAGAGACGCTGGTGTCGTGCACGAAACGTCGTGATTTATTTTATTTTTTACCTACGTGACTTTACCGAAAGAACTTAAGAGCATGGATTCCTGCAGTCACGAAAGCTTCAAGTCAAGATTAAAGGTCACCGGTTTGGTTCATTCTCCTGGCACGCCAGTTTAAATAATGGGCGTAAGTCTCTGTAACCTTTGCACCCGCTACTGCCCACCCATCGGTATAGATGGGCACAATGCAGTCGGTCGACCGGCAGGTTGCGTGCGGTGCTGGGGTAAAGTGTGGCTACTCTCACACTCTAACAATGTGGCTGACCAGCGTGGAAGAGTAGGCCAAAATGTCCTGGAGAGTGGCTCTACTGGAGCTCCCTTGAGGGGTCGCCCTTCGTCCAGCAGTGGAGTGAACGTGTAATTGCTTAGCGACGTTTTGGCCCCTTGAAATCAACGTTAAGTGTGTCTCGAATTGAAGCGGAAAGGCTAAATATCAAGAGTCCAGTGAGGTCATTCTTGAAGCAGTGCGAATATTGACGTAGTTGCCACAAAGTTAGTTGATGTTTTAGTGAAAATGTTCAAATATTTGCGCAGTATTGACACGGGTAGTTCTTTACGAACTTCTAATCGAGCTCTTTATACAGACGCGCACATAAATACACCGCATTTATGAAATGGGGCCGTCCATAAATGACGTCACGCACCTAGGAGGGGGGGGGGGGGTCAGATATTTGTGACGATGTGTGACGAGGGGGGGGGGGGTTGAGAAATGTGACGTCACATCAAAATGCGCAACTTTAAATAAATATAGATAACACGTTCTACTTAATTAAATAGACTTTTTAATAAATGTTTTCTCCTACAACATCAGAGTGCAGCGGTACATTGAATACGCACTCCAATGATAATAGTTAAAAGCGATTTGAAGCATGTTTTATTTAAAACGTGGAAATATGTTTTGGGGGGTGGGGGGGGGGGCAGAGCTTTGTGACGTCATATTTGAGGGGGGGTCTGACTTTTTGTGACGCCGTGTGACGAGAGGGGGGGTCAAAAATCGCGTGACGTCATTTATGGACGGCCCCTTTACGAAAAAAACGAGTAATTGTTATGCCTTTCTGTGTCATTAATAAAATGTGTTATGTGTTGGGCAATATATTTGCATTTCTTGTTCGTTGATAATTTGTGAAAGCATTAGTCTGATATCTTTAAACATATTTGAATTATTCATTTTCATAAAGTAATTGCACAAGCCTGCAATTATTGCCAATTAAAGGTTATCTTAACATATTGCAAAAAAAAATAATTGAAAATGCTTGTCTGCTGCAGAAATTAAAACCTCATTTTCCAATTTCCTCAACTGTACTTAAATAAAACATTCAAATTAGAATGTGATACATTGCTGATACTCATATATATATAATTTTTTTACAAATAATGTCAACTTTAAAATGGATTACAATGTGATATGTTCATAAACACATAATTGACATCAGTATATTCTACTTTATAAAATGTTCCATATACCCACACCAATCCACATTATCCTTTCAGAATTTCTTTCTTTGGGTATTCTGAGTGTGTTCGGGAAGGGGGACAGGATGGGGGCGATAGAACAGTGGTGCAGCGATTAGTACAATATACTGTACTCTCTATATATGAACCAAAATACCTTGCTGATCTCTTCAAGGAGGATAAATCATCGTGAAAACTTTGCTCATCTTCGCAGTTGATGTTAGCTCGACAACAAACAAAGACGGTCACCGCATCGCGCACTTTCAAATGCACTTCTGCGCCCGACTGGAACGCTTTTCCTTCTGATATTTGGATGCCACTGGAGCTATGCGCTTTAAAATCTGGATTAAAAAATTACAACTGTTTTTTGTGTTTAGTTTGTTGTCCATCCAGCCACCCCCTATTAGTATAGTTAGCGACGTACGGTGTGAAAGACGTTCAACATACATATATGCGCCATTTCCCTTCTCAAAGATGTTGGCAATCGTGTCCTATGGTCTTCCTTAAATTTATATCTGGCTATCATATTTACTAAAAATATTCTCATTATATACCCCTGATTGCATCCAATTGGTCAAATTGCGTATATGTGCTTAATTAAATGTGTTCTCTGGCTTCTCGTACCTATTAATTCCCCAGTCGAAAACGTTATATTCAATCTCTTGTTTTCTCATTATGTATCCAAGTAATCTACCTTGCCTTTCTCTGATTATACTTTTAAATGTTCTTCTTGTACCTGCTCTCTATATGAATATATGATTAGTATCATATATTTATGATACTATTTTTTGCCAGTCCATGAAATGTTTATTAAAATCCACAATTCTGTTACTCATAATTCGCTTTGTAGGGTCTTCTAATTGTCCAGTTTTTACATCCATGTGGGAAAACAGACCACATGTAGCACTGCAGTGTTCAATTATTGTTGTCAGGAATAATTTATTACTTTTCAGTCTAGATCCCATTTTCTGAAATGCGTACAACACTATAATTTGCACGCATCATGTTATTTTGGATTTCTAGCTAGCTTTTCCATTGTACATGAATCCGGTTGTTTATTAGCCATATTTACATAAAAACATATCGTATCAGCCGTTTTGAGCATAAAAAAAAACTTTTGAGCTCAGTGGGACTTAAATTAAAGAAACTGATTGACTGACTACAAACTCTGCGACCTGAATTCGATTCGTGACTTTGGTTGATGTCAACACCGAGTGATATCTGAGCTTGTACTGGGCCTCTGTTCGGTCGAGTCAGCCTTAAATGACCACGTGGTGCTGTGTGTGAACATCAACACTGGCGAGACAAAGATGACTGGGTCTTGTGCTGGCCATGCTACGTCCTAATGTGTTACACGAGCCTTAATAAGTACTTGCAAACAGTGCTGGCACCAACAATCTACGAAGACGATATAGGGAATCTATGGGGGTTCTTTCGATGCCAGTGTGGCTGAGCGTGGATTTATTTTTCCTGTCACTTTTGTATGTGCATACAAGTGCACCGCTGCATATGTATTTGCCGTATGGTTTCTACGTGCACGTCATACATGGGGCGTATTTAATATAATTCCCGGTGGACAATCTGATAATCGAAAACAAATCTGATCCTTCGGCTGAATTGGAATACAACCAGAAATCCGATTTTTGAATCTCCAGCATCTGAAGATATCCGACTTATCAGATATTTCAGCTGAAAATCCCCCATCCGAATATATATCAAACAGTATAAGTCACGCGGCCTTAAAATAACATGCCGGCGTTTTCACGGCGTGGCATATTCATTGGCCACGCGTGCGTGCGCACGGCGCATTTTTTCAGTCTAATTTCATCGTGAGCAAAAAAAAAACATTTCAACTTAGTGACCTGGGATGGTTGGTGGCAGGCACAATTATAATCGGTAAATGACCCCGCAAATGCGGCGGCTGTAAAAATAACCAACACGAGGAGGAGAAACGGCCTTGGCCAATTGCAGTAATTTCAGAAGGAAGAGGCCATCACTTTATAAGCGCCCAGCTCCAGCCGTTGGCTCCTCTCTTCAGGTGTGCATGCCGAGCTGCTCGCTCCAGACGTCGCAATGCCGCGCTGCGAAGTGACGGACGAGTGCGAGAGGTTTCGTGGGATGCTCACCCACAAGGCGTTGACCTCTGATCGGCCACTGTGTTCACAAATATCGGGGATTATAAATAAAATGACAGTGTGGTTTGCAAAGCCCTTTACTTTTATTTTTTGGTACCCAGATGTATTCATCGCCACGCTCTAGAAACAAGCAGAGAAGCCAGACTCGAACGTTTTTAGCTTCAAATGCTTTTGGCGAGGATTTGGGGATGATTTAGCTTCAGAGTAATAGAAATTGGAAACATCTGATGAATCAGGATCTGATTTTGAGTTTGGCACAATATCCAATCTCACTTTTAATCTTGTTGATATGCATTCGCTCAGCATGTATGCATGCATCTACGCGTGCATTTGAAATTAATCATACATTATGTGGCCTTGTTTTGTAATACACATACATTTCCATTGTCATACGCGTCATCCAGGTTCTATCTACTGCTGGACGAAGACTCCCGATGCCATCATCCATAATGGTCCCTTGATACCACAATTCATGTTGTACATGCACGTGAGCTGATCTTATCGCTCAATCTCCATGGGGGCTCACTCTCTGGGGCATGGTCTCTCCTTTGATTTCCATTCCGTGACATAGTATTGTCCTTTGGCCATCGTCGCGTATGGAGCACCGCCTTGCCCAAGCCCACCTACTTTTATTAACAGTCCACATGATTTCGATTTAAAGCTTTCGTGACTGCAGAGACTCATATTCTTGGTTCTTTCGGTAAAGTCACGTAGAAGGGAAATAATAAAATAAAATTAAAAAGTTACAATAAAATTCTCACGACGTTTCGATTGCAACACAAGCAATCATCATCAGGTGTGAAATCCACAGCAATAAAATTTGAAAAAAGTGGCGTTTTTTTCTTAACGTCAGCACCACAGACAGCAACTGTTGGTTGTTCAGACGGACAAGTCGATCTATTGACTGTGTTCACGCTTACGGTGACTTTCAGACCGCATTCTATTCGCCTTCTCTCCCCCCTCCTCCGTTCCGAGCATAGATGGACTCGTCCGTCTGAAGAATCGCCAGTTGCTGTCCGTGGTGCTGACGTTAAGAAAAGAACGCCACTTTTTTCAAATTTTCTTGCTGTGGTTTTCACACCTGATGATGATTGCTTGTGTTGCAATGGAAACGTCGTGAGAATTGTATTGTTTTATTTTTTTAAATATATTATTCTATTATTTTCCTTCTACGTGACTTTACCGAAAGAACCATGAATATGAGTCACACATGATGTTTCTTTATTGTCTCTTTCTTCTGTCCTCTAAGCCCATGTGTCCCTCTCTTTCCGTCATCTTGGTGTAATTCCAAGCGTGCAGCCGATATGTGAATGCCGTTTCTAAGATGTTAGATTTAGATTGAATGTATATATTGCATTTTTTAAATTATGTCATTACACCGCAAGGATTGTGAGATATGGTGGCAGCTTCGGGTGACCTTGTCAAATCGGTGACCCAGGTCACTGGTGCAAATGAGACGTCCATCTTTGGTCTCCTGAGTTCTCAACACCTGGTTAATAACCAAAATATACTTGAACCTCACCCAGTAGTGGATTGATCATTCCCGCTCACGGTGATGATGTATTTGTATTACATTACTCGTGTTTGCTATATTGTATTTTAGCCAAGCACTCAGTATGCAAGAGTGGTAATGGAAATGTGGGCGTTCTGAATTTCAACATACAATACCAGAATAGTTTCAAATATCAGAATGTGATTTTGGGGTGAACAGGTGGCTCATCGCAAACTATTATGAATATATATTTTTGTATTTTACCAGGTAAAACCCACTGAGCTATGTAGCTCTTTTTTCAGAAGCGACCTGCCACAAATGATAGCTCAACGAAGTGGCTTATCATGTGGAAATGTATAGCAGCCAAACACTCTAAACGCATGTTTCTAAATGTGTCGAGAAAAACCGGAGGACCCGAAGAAAAATCCACGCGGCCACGGGGAGAAGACGCATACTCCAAATCTTTAAGTGTCAGGCTCAGGTTCGAACCCACAATCTCCTGAATACCACCCGGTAAAAATTTCGATTTAAAGCTTTCGTGACTGCAGGGATTCATCTTCTTGGTTCTTTCGGTAAAGTCACGTAGAAGGGAAATAATAATATAATAAAAATAAAACATAATAAAATAATTATCACGCCGTTTCGGCCACAACGCAAGCAGCCGTCCTCAGGTGAAGACACGGTCTGTCGGTCTGTCGGAAAGACAGAGTCTGAAGACTCTGTCTTTCCGACAGACCGACAGACCGTGTCTTCACCTGAGGACGACAGACCGTGTCTTCAGACTCTGTCTTTCCGAGAGACCTGATTTTCACCTGAGGACGGCTGCTTGCGTTGTGGCCGAAACGTCGTGAGAATTGTATTTTATTATGTTTTATTTTTATTATTTTATTATTTCCCTTCTACTTGACTTTACCGAAAGAACCAAGAAAATACCACCCGGTATTTATTGGTTCTCCAGCATAACCATTTGATGGTATCATCCCAGTAACCAATAGCTGCACACACAAAAACACCAAAATAAGTTATATATATATATTTTATACAGGACTAATTTTGGTTTATTTTGGTTTATTTTGGTTTATTCCAGCACAGACCGACAGACCGTGTCTTCACCTGAGGACGACAGACCGTGTCTTCAGACTCTGTCTTTCCGACAGACCTGATTTTCACCTGAGGACGGCTGCTTGCGTTGTGGCCGAAACGTCGTGAGAATTGTATTTTATTATGTTTTATTTTTATTATTTTATTATTTCCCTTCTACTTGACTTTACCGAAAGAACCAAGAAAATACCACCCGGTATTTATTGGTTCTCCAGCATAACCATTTGATGGTATCATCCCAGTAACCAATAGCTGCACACACAAAAACACCAAAATAAGTTATATATATATATTTTATACAGGACTAATTTTGGTTTATTCCAGCATTGAGACGTCCAGAAAATAAGTTGTATCGATATGTGTTTAACATGTTTTTTTTTGCAGGAGATTAAAGGTTTGACCCTAGTGTGGATAAAGGGATCTATTGAAGTGAATTGAGATGTAATTCTGTGACATCCGTCTTTCGATGCCGTTCACTGGTACACTGTGATGTATTACCAGCTGTGACACTTCTTTAATGGGAATGTCTTCATCTCATGATATTAAACTAACAGTGCAAGTGAGAAATATATATTTAGGGCAACATAAGTAACAGAGTAAAACGTATTTAAAGTGTGCCCTCAACAATCTGTCTAATGTTCACATGCACCACGAACTGCTATCACCAAACAGCAACAACGGCTTTATTTTGGGTGTTAAAGGTCCCGTGACACTATTAGCGAAAGTATCTTGGGAAATGTTAAATATGAAATTAAAATACTTTAAATACATTTCAAAATTAGAACGATTCCTTGCGCGTGAAAGTAGTTTGTAGTTACCTTTCAAAAGGCACCCAACGTCTCAGTGGGCCACTGCTCGGTCGTAAATAAAGAAATCGATTTATTGACTCAAACTACTCTTTGACTCTTAAATGGTCCGAATGCTCGAAGACTAGAAATTTTGCCCATCTGATGCCCCGTGCTTAGACTTCACCGCGGCGTCCTCCTCCGTCTGCTCGCAGAGGGCTTAAACCACGGTGTGTATGTGGAATAATTGGCTGGATAGAGGTAGAGGAAAGAGTGTGGTTGATGGGGGGGGGGGTGGTTGCTCAGCTGTTAGCGCACTGCACAACCCGTCGGACCTTGTGTCGATTCTCAGCCACAGCCATCATTAGTGGCGAGTGATATATCTAAGCTGTCCTGCCCACACGCCATTTCGTTAACCTGCACTGACCGGTGTGGTGAAGTGTAGGCAAACTACCATGGCCGATACAACACGAAGAGGCCCTTCAATACAGCAGTGGAAGAACAAAGGACTGTACGTTTTATTTTATATAGATATATAGTTCATTATAATAGTATTCCTAGGATAGCTGTTTTAATATGCAGGTTCTTGGCTGCTCTGTGTACGTAAATTGTGGATTCCCTAAATCTGACTGTCCAGGATTTGTTTCGATCTTTTTTTTTTCACAACATGTGCTTAGAAGAGAAGGCAATATTCATCGCCTCCACGCACATATGACATTGCATATAATGCGCTCACTCTCATTTTGAAGCCTTTAATTTACAGACGGGGATAATCTCAGATGTACTCAATAAATAGATTGGTTCAGGCCAGACCCAGGCACGTCGGTGGTATTGGGATTTTTTTGGAGCTTCCAGTGTTAAGCACAGATATTGCCTGCAGCCCTTCTGTGCATCGTGCGCACGTAGCCGTGTACATCATTGGCGTTGGCCTCCCTTTGGTTAAATTGGCTTTAAATCTCTCTCTATATCAGGTGGCATTTGAAGAGGAACTGAGAAAACATTAGAAATGTCCGTTGGATTTAGTAATCCATTCGATGGCATCCACGGTCGCTTGATACATAGTGCCTGGACTTCCTTGTGTAAGCTTATAATGGGCAGTGGTCAGTTACGTGATGAACAGATTGCACTGCACCAGATTCACAATGGGACGACTGTAATTTTCCATTCGTGAAGGGACAAGCTGCACCTGCTGTCACCCGTGTTGTTTGAACACGTTCAGTAGCCTATATCCTAAGTCAACTTCAGCAGTGGAGAACACAAGTAGCTTTGCACGGTTTTGGCCACACTACCCTCTCATGCGCTGCTCTAGACTTCGTACAATTATTATCGCTGGTTTACCCGGGAAATCCTCGCTGAGTCTCAATGCCCCTTTTTGTCAGGGAGGGTCCTGCCAAGTGTTTGAAGTGGAAGGCGACGTTGCTGCTGTGCAGAGGTGGGACAAAGTCATTGTTATGCAAGTCCAAGTCGAGTCGCAAGTCATCAAATTCATGACTCGAGTCTGACTCGAGTCCAAGTCACATGACTCGAGTCCACATCTCATAGGTGGGACAAAGTCATTGTTATGCAAGTCCAAGTCGAGTCGCAAGTCATCAAATTCATGACTCGAGTCTGACTCGAGTCCAAGTCACATGACTCGAGTCCACACCTCTGCTGCTGTGTAATCCCAAGGGAGTCGTTTTCTGGTAAGTTTTCATGATTGGGATGTTTGGCCAATACCAGTTACATTAGGTGTTCCTGATGACGGCCGCTTATGTTGCGATCGAAACGTCGTAATATTTTTATAATTTTTATTCACTTTATTTTCATTTTTTTTATTTGATTGCTATTATTTCTTCTATCTACGTGACTTTACCAAAAGAATCATAGAATATGAATTCCTGCAGTCACGAAAGTTTTCAGTCAAAATTAGGTGTGTTGTTTTTATCTATGGGAGAAAACTGGAGAACGCAGAGGAAATATATGCAACAAAAGGGGTAGAACATACACACTCCAGAGACACTCACACACACGCATGCCACATACTGACTCACTCTCATACAAAGACAAAGATACCCCTATAGCCTGAACAGACTGTTGGGGCAAGAGCTGTTAGCGAGCACCTAGAGAGGCCTGCACGGTACACGATGGGGTGGGTGGCCAACACCATGCCCGACCGCCTTCATCTCCCTAGTGGCGATGCTTTTACACACCGCACCAGGGAATAATTTGAGGCTGAGTCGACCTAGGAGAGGCCGAAGACCGGTTTAAATAACCGTCACTGGGTGTTGGCCGTGAGCCGGCAATTGAACTCGGGTCGCTGGGTTCGTAGCGCAGCGCTCTAACCGCTCCACCACCGCTCCCTATGCACACACACTCGGCAGAACAGGGCGAGAACGTACAAACTTCACGCAGGGAAAGCCTCTGAGTCTAGAATCTAAACCCAGTGCTTCTCGCCTGTCAGGCGCAAATATTTCCACTGCGCCACCCCGCTGTCAAATAGCACCAATTAATAGGTGCTCGCAAATAACATTTCCCGAACGCCCATAAAAGCTCAATAGGAGAGCTCTGCAATTGCTGTATGTATGCAATAAGTGTTATGCTTGCAAAGTACCAATAAATACATATGTACAATATACAAAAGTTTTCAAGTGATTTCCTGCTCAAGTGAGCATTTGGGCCTGGTGTTTATGTTTCCATTTACAGCCCTCACCCAGCGGTGGAAATAGCTAATTTCTTTCGCTGGCTGAGTCTCACCATAGGACAACCACTGTTGACATCTCCACACAAATTGCTATCCATTTTATCGCCCCCTAAGTGATGATTGGCCTGAGTCAACATCCCTGACCACGATTTTAACTCGTAACCTTCCCGATTGCGAGACGCACGCTGTGCCACTGAGTCAAATGACATGTATTATACCCGAACAAAATAGATAATCGGACGATACATCTCCTTCAAATATATGTTTCTCCGTGTCAAAACAAAAGTATGTTTTACACATATTATACAAGGCGATCCCTTTACAGGCACCTCATTAAAATAATATGGATAATATATATTATTAAAAATTGTGATTGAGAGCTTGCTGTCAACCATTGGCTCCTGGTGCGTGTGACACATTCTTCTTCGTTCTTAATAGTTGTAGCTCTGAATCTCCTGACACGTTTTAATCGAAGGCGCCGCAGCATTTTGTGATACAATTTGACAATCGTTTTCCTTTGTGGAGGTGCATGCCCCAAGTCTCTTCTGGAATATGCATGCTGTGTGTGCGTGTGTCTGTATGACCAACAGACTTTTTGAATCTCCGTCCGAGCTACCACATTCATTCCCTGTTCCTCTGCAAGATATGGAATTAGTGAGTTTCACAGCATTCGATCACCTGTTGAGAATTAAAAGGATTATTGTAAGTCAGTTGGGGAGTTGAGTTCTCTCCCTATATGAGGGCTCCCAGTGGCCTACTCTGCTGTACTTATGAGTCCGAGTGACGATGAAACCAGTTCACAGTTATGTCTTGGTTTCACTGCTGCCTGGTGTTGGGATGGCCACATTTTCTCAGTCTTTGAGTCGGCGGTCGAAATGGCAAAAGTGGCCACATATGCAGTTTTTTAGAGCTGGTGGTTTGATTCAGGCTGAGTGCTTTTGTAATGCTTCTGTGTATTGTTAAATCTATTTATTTTCAGCCTGCATTAACATTTAGGTTCTGATTGATTTTATCATCATTTAACAGATTCGAATTCGTGGGGGTATCTATAAATAGAGCCCCTCCCCCTTGAAATACATTACTTTAGCTATTTATAATTTAAAATGCGGTAAATTAATTTTTCCTATTACGACTTTTAATCCATGCCTGGCGGCTGATGGGTAAGACTCTCTCTCTCGCTGGCTTTACAGCCACAGTCAAGGTGATTGTCAGCCACATGAGCTGTGGGGCTAGAAGTCAGATATCCATCGGGTTGACAACGGGTACAACAATTTCATGAACTTGACACCACAACAATCTCGAAAACGATGTTATTTTCCAGGACTGTTTCAAGAACATTTTTCAAAAATATCTCACCATTATTCATGGCAGTTCCGCTTTAGAGCAGACTAGTTCAATATTTAGGGGCATAAATAAAGTGTACGCCGTGAATTTTTTGGGGCTAACGGAAGAAGAAGAAGAGGAGGGGGGGGGTACTGCAGAAAAATATGTATCGTTGTACAGCACTTCTATGCTCTCACATTTAGGTTCAGTGTTTTCACAAAACCCACGTCGACCAGGCCTCGGAACGCGTGGTCAAACAACTCCCATGACCGACGTGGCACTGGGGAGGTTAAAGCCGTAGAAGGGAAGTGCTCGCACCTTGTCTGTGCAAGTTGTACCTCGCGCCGTTTATTCTCGGCGTGGTTGGCAGTGTTTGCAAATCTGGTGCCTTAAAACTCTGGTAACAAAAAAGGGTCCCTTCATCTGCATTCGACGATCCCATTAGAAAGTGCCCTCTTCCAAAAACGAATGACTTATGGCAGACACGGATTTATTTAATGTACTTGGAGGAAACGCTTGTTCATTCGAATGGCATTGCTTTATACTGTTCTGATACAGTTGTATTGGATAGACTCGGGGGGGGAGGGGGAAGCATTTCCACACGATAAAGTATTCATATTTAAAGATATTTCCAGCCTCACAATGACACCCTCTCTCGTCTGTCTTGAGGTATCTTTAGTAGTGCACAATGATGACAAGCTATAATGCCTATTTATGAAGGCAGACTCAGAACTCTTTGGTTCACGTTTATGCACAGCAGTAGTGAACAGCTGTTAATAACAAGACGTAAGACGCATTACATTTATCTTGATGAATATGAATAATCATCTTCGATTCTAACGTAAGTTTATCAAACTTTAGACTTAATTTTGAGGCAGTGGTAGTTAGATCAAATGCAAATAAAATGGCGTGGTAATTTTAGTCAACCTGTTTAATGGCTGAGACATTAAAATTGATCTTGGTATCAGACTTCAGTGTTTGTTTTACTAATTAAGAACAATTGATCGGATAGTTTCACACTCGTAAAATACTAAACCGTACGGTGTAAGTAAAGATGGGCAATGGTCATGAATAATAACCGACTGGCAGCCAAAGAATGAAATGCATTTAAGAGGGCACCCACCGAAGAGATGGATCCATGAAATCAGTTTGTGTGCAGGTGCTGGGTGGATTGTTGCATCACAAGACAGTGAGGCGTTCATCCAGCAGTGGATTGACCACGACTCGTGGATGATGAAGATTGTGAATTTGTAGAACCTTACTTTTTTGTTCGTCCCTGCACAAATGAACATGGAACTGTCAGCCCCTCATTGGTCAGTTGTGCTCTCGCACGTGACGGCAGGAATTGTGTTGCGTGCGCCACCAAAATCTAAAAACTTCAGACTCTGGATGTGCACGCTGAAATGGTTTAACCGTATAATCAATAAGATGTCACTCCAGTAGAAATCACCTCTAAAAAGCCTTGCTCACCGTGTATTTTGGAGGAGTGTTGTGAACTACTTTAGACCCTTAAGAGTGCCAGATCGATGCAAGAAAACCATCCAAAATGGGACATTGGCTAGGCATAGGTGTTTCGATGCAAGTAACAGGTGCATATTATAATGCGGATAGTTAGCTACAGCACAAAGGTACAACAGATGAAATTCTGAGGACTTCGTTTATTCCAGTGTAGACTAAGTTGGCTAAAATGTTTCTACAATACGCCAATTATGAATGAAGGCATTTAGGATTGGGCACATTTAACAACAACAAAGCACACACACGCACACGTGGTTTACTTTCCAAGCATCATTTGAATGTCATTTGTTATTTCGATAACCACTGCCCGCCATAAATAAAATCTGATGGGAGAAGTGGAATTGCTTGTTTGTATATAACTCCAACCGTGGCGTGACAGCCAGGGACATGTTGAAGGCGTCCTGCAGGACAGCTGAAGGTGATGAAGAGGTTGTGTAACCGGGCGCATGGGCAGACAAATTAAAATTAAGCTTCTTGGAGATCCCAGTCCGATGCCAATGCTTGTGCCCCAGATGTACCGCCACGATTGCGAATCAGAGAATTGTGCTCCTCGACTTGAAAAAGCCTGCTTTTGATGCATTCAGGTCGGGTGATGCACA
Organism: Lampetra fluviatilis; assembly: GCF_964198595.1. Taxonomy (NCBI): domain Eukaryota; kingdom Metazoa; phylum Chordata; class Hyperoartia; order Petromyzontiformes; family Petromyzontidae; genus Lampetra; species Lampetra fluviatilis. The sequence goes on along the minus strand of NC_136279.1, from coordinate 20,789,474 downwards.
CTTTCCATCGACATTGAGCATGCATTGGTCGAATTCTGACAGTTGTTGTGAGAGGGGATTATGGTAATCTCTATACATCTGGCTGCGGTGGTTGGGTGGGCAAAGAACGGAAGCCTGCGCTCCGAACCGCTCAATATGTTTGCAGTCATGGAATGACACAAATCTGTCCATTTCCCCTGAAGATTAAACTGTCATCTCTTTCCCTCTCCATCTTTCGTCTCCCCACACTCCTGCACCCCGGCTCGCCAACAACCCCTCATTTTCTTTAGCCCACTTCGTGCCCCATTCCCCTTAATCTATTCATGTTGGCGACGGCAAAAGGGAGGCATGGTGGAGATGTGTGGACGCGTAAGTTGTTTTCCTCGCTAGGTGCAAGCAGACACCGGTAAAGTATGGAACGGGGGTGGGGCTGGGTGCTGAAGGACCAAGTCCAGCCGTGCACCACGACGTGAGCGATATTTCAAATGTGCAGGAGACACGTGGCAGGGATGAAGGAGATGCGTCCGCAATTTGATTAACGGCTTGTTCAGACGCCAGATGAAGCTCCGATTGTACACCGTCCTGGGCGAAGCCATTGCAAGATAACGCGTCGTTTGTTATAGTGTCAAAACAACAACAACAACAAAAGAGGTTGTGTTTAACGATAAAAAAAAAAGTTTGCTCTCTGAAATGTCGGGGCGTGGTTTTGGAATCGGCATGCGAAATCGTTGGTCGCGGTATCTTTGCAGAAGTACTTTTCCTTTTTGCTTTGTAATTTAAAGCAGGATGCAGTTAAGAAGGTGGAAAGGCATTGTAACTGCACAAACTGATACGTTATCAAGGGCAATTAGATTTTACAGTTCGTCTCATTACTTTTAGTACCATACAAGATATTGCATTACATCCATTGCAATCAACCACAATTATGATTAAATAATTTTTAATACGATCTCCATTCACATGAAAAAAACAATCACGTTGCACTTAACCGATGGTGATGTTCAGTCTCCGTGTCAGGAACACTGAATTAAATGTTATTCTGTGTTGTCACCAGATACATACATACATTGAGATATTTCCAGGAAATTATAATTTACAATGACTGTAACCACTACAGAAATGAATTACGTTCCTAATTTCAGATGATCACGAGGTGTGAAGGCCTCGCAGCTTCTAAATGTAATCAATTCCTAAGTGTTATGGTATTGCAGTACAGTCAAAGCACGACTCACGACTTCAATCAGAAAGTATGCATAACAATTTGTCTCCAGATAAATTGTGTTTTAGTCCATCAGTCTAATGCCTTTCCAAGCCGATATTATCAAGTCGCATTTATTTAAGCAAGCGAACTGTGGATAAGGTTTTAACTTCTGGGTCCCATCAGCAGTCAGGCTTGCTGAACAAATGGTGCTGTATTATCAGATGTTATACTGGTAGGAACCTCCTGGTTACACCAGCCCACAGGGGGTTATTGTGTCCGTCCGTCGTGCAGGGAGGGGCTGGATGGGGAGGGAGGGGCTGGGTGGGGAGGGGAGGGTGGGGAGGGGCTGGGTGGGGAGGGTGGGGCTGGGTGGGGAGGGGCTGGTCACCCCGTGGTGCCCTTATAAAACTCAACGTTTAACCTACTCACGCCGGCTTGTGCCCGCCGGCACTGTCGGCCATATTTGCGGAATACACCACGCTGCCGTTGACCCTGGCCATTGACGGAGCAACCCAACGTTCCTACCAGCTCCCTCCGCAGGAATGTGTTTGGCAAGCACACTCCATATGGAATATGTGAGCCCATTCATTGCAAAAATCACCACTGAACAACAAACTCCGCACGAGGGCAGTGCTCTTGATCGTTTTCATTGTGTGATCCACTCTTGATTTTAAATGTGTAGAGTTGGGTTAGCTGACCACATTCTCCCGGCCCTTGTCAATGCTACATCTGTGCGCTCTCATGTAACCTACGTATCACCCGCCTGCAAAGTTTGGCTGTCGTGTGGTACCCTAGAAGATTATCCTCATGATTGATCGTTTGTTATAGGTATCTAAGGGTATATATTTTAATGAAAGCAAGGATGGGATGCACGTTGTAATTGTTTTTTTTATATTTTCACAATGTATATGTTGCTACACAAACTGATCATAGGGGTTTATGCACCACCTCGCTATGGCTTACTATAATGAATTATAATGATGATAGTAAAAAAACACAATAATAATTGACTTTCCCTATCAATCCACTGCTGGATTAAGGCTTCTCTATTCCGTGTAACGCCTGAGGTTTGTTTGACCATGCTTCACCGTGCTTGCCAGTGTGGGTTGGTGAGTGAATTACCGGCTTATTGCTTGTCACTGATATTAGCCTTGGCCGAGATTGAACACAAGACATCGGGTTCACAGTGCAACGCGCTAACAACTGCACAGATTTTTTTATGACGGTATTATTTATTATTAAATTCCCTCCCCCCACCCAATAGAGATGAGTTTGCTATTATTGTATTTTCATGGAACAAGCGTATTTCGAGGTGAAAGTTATATGTACAGATGTAGGTGATTTCATTTCTTCTTCCAACCTCTGGAGATTGTTGAGCCTAGGCAGGGGAAAGACACCTGTTAATTCATATTACGTTCTGATTTGAGACAAACGTCTGGCACGGGTTATTAGATAGTTGCTTGAAGTGTGGCTCTCTGGCTTTTTCGGTTTGGAAGGCAAGGAGAAAACCCAAAAAAAAATCTCTTTGAGTTTGTGGAAAAGGCGCTGTAAGTCTTTGCAGACATCCCCTTTGTTCCCGTGTTCATGCCCGATAAGGGCCGTGTATGATAGTTGCAGTAATAAAATATTTCTTCTCAGAATTTTCCCTCACTTTATTTTTTCGTTCTTTTTTAGGCGATGGCTTCGGCGTGTTACATTTATTTATGGGTAGCTTTTGTGCTCAGGGGTGTAATTGCTTGCTGTTGCTGTAGGGGCAGGTTTTTTTTGTTGCTGTGAGCGAGCCATCAGCGTTCTTTGAGACCGCCACTGCCACTGGTTCCCTGAGGAGATGATCCTTTTTTTCTCCTCATCATTAAATTTAAACTTTCAGCCACATTCATATTTTACATATCACAACATCTACGGGGAGCGCAAGCCGTTTATCTCTCCGCAATGAATTTCGCTATGCCCACTGTGTGGCTTGTAGTCTAAACCCTTCATTTGTTGGTGCCCTGATAATCTCTTTTATGAGAGTAATCCACAGTGCTGGGCATGCTGGGAACAGCTGCTTTGACAAACAGGGAAGCAGGCCTACTGGCGAGCTCATACCATACCCACTGGCTATCTCCGCTCAACATCCCCTCCCACTCCTAAGCCGAGAGGCAGGATTAACTTTTCTCGTACTCGGCGGCCTTATTCACCGTTACCACGGTTTTAATCCCGCACATCGCAAAACAACGCAGACAACTCGGCACAAAGTATTGACTCAGGTCTTCAGCCGGATAATTGATTCTGGGCATCACGCACGCAGCCAAACGGGCACACTTTGAAAACCCAAGCAGGCGCGGCTATTGTGAGCTTTAGAAGTGTGGCCTCCGGTTTGGATATCTTTGCTTTACCATTGTGCCCAACATTTAGGCATACATTATTGCGATATCCGAAATCTAATATAAATCAGATGCGGCCCTTTCAGCCGTTTTCAAGGGGACCCGTGCGGTTGATGGATTGTACGTCGACTCACATCTCCAAAAGGCAATCGACTCACTTCCACTGCACAGTAAACAGGGCATAAATCATGCATCTCGTTCTTTCACTGAGCTACTCTTTTTTTAAAATATATATATGGGTTCATAAACTGCACCGTATTAATTTGCATTTTTTGACAGCCTTATCCAATTGTTACACATGCAGGAATGTGTCATTCTTCGTGGCGAAGGTTGTTAGCTTAAACAACAACAACAAAACATTTACCTATTCTTAGGTTTTTTCGGTAAAGTCACGTAGGTAAAAAATTAAAATTAATAAAAGTAAAATAAAAATAACAATAAAATCACGACGTTACCTGATCACGATTCCGGTCCGGCAATCTGACATTCTGACGTATGTATTTAAGGGGAGAAGCCAAGACAGTTTGTGAACAAGGATATATAACAAAGTGCAAGTTAATGTAAATCACATTTTCATTGGTGTAAAAGCAACGACGAGCAACGAATAAGAACAATTAACAAAAGACAGATGAATGACTGCGCTTCCATATGATTTATGCCATTTACACTGTGGCTATAACCGTCAATCCTTTAATATGATCTCACATATTACGATGACGCCAAAATACAACTGTGATAGAAACCTATGCTGCAATAGCTCACCCAGCGTGTTACTGTGCAGTTTTGTTGGATTGTGCCATCATTTTTTATGTAACGCTTGCCTTCACGATGACCTCGCGCCGTTTGCCGAGATATCGCAATTGACCCCAGCTGAGCCTTTGGGTATTGCTATTGGCAGGAGAAATTCAACAACAGGGACAATGCATTGACCGAATCAGAAAGTTGGTTAGGAAAAAAAGGCAAATGTGTCCACTGGACATTATGGGAAAGGAAAATAAAACAGACTCAACGATTTTACGATCCAGAGCAATGTTCTAGCAATATCTCAGTCGCCAGGAAGGCTGATCACATTATAGGAATGGTCACACTCACCAAAAGAGGTGCTATTCCTCATTAGATTCTGCAATACTGATTACTGAGAATAACCGCCTCTTACACTATTTGTTCAGCTATATTAAACCTTTACAAACAACAGCAACGCCATTGCGTGCAAGTGCGCAACACAATTCATTTAGTGTAAACACAAACATCTCAAATGCGTGATGTTGTTAAAGGTTGCACCAACCCGACTGAGGTAGCTGTACATGTGCACACCATGAGCCTTGGTCTATTCATAGCTGTCTGAAGGCCCTCCCCATGTCTTTCACAAGGCCCCTGGGACGCCAGGGTCTATGCGCACACTCTCACTTCTGATTGTGAATGCACGGTAGTCATCCTCACCGGTGCATTTTCCTTTCCGTAATAAGCATTACGCGCTATTTTGTCGTACGCAATGCTGTGATTATACGATGAGTGTTGTTGGTGCTAGAGGTGGCCACTAGTCCCCAGGGGAGCGAAGAACAGGCACAACTTTACTGGGAACCAAGCTCAGAGGGGGCCCCAAAAATGTAAATGTTTCTGTTTTATTTATATGATAGTTTGAAGGCTTAACTAATTCCCATGATGAACACAAATTGTCAGGCTACATGATGATGTAGCCACGTGCTTCATTTATGAGTTTTTGTTAAATGCTTTAAATGTGTGCGCCTTTGTAATAATAATATCCTTGGGTACAATCTAGGCCTCGTCAAATTTGCTCTCTTAGACAATGGCAACGGGGAAGGCATTGGGTGCTCCAGCCAACATTATTTTGGATCGGGGCCCCACATTTCTCTCATTAGGCCTTGGTGCCCTCATTGAAAAACAAATACATTCTTGTAAGTTTGCGATTTTTTGTTTTTAATCCCCACTCGTAATAATTATATGGACACAGTTTCAAGCTCCAGAAGCACAATTCCATGTTAACGTGATTTTTGCCGCATGATTTGATCCTGGAGTGGGTGTTATTATCAGATTCTTTGAAAAGTTAAAGATACACCACCACCATAGGCAATACAAATATCCCCCGTATAGCCTTGTCAGGGGCAAGTGGTGTTAGCGAGCACCTATGAAGGCTGGCACGGCACACGAGGGGGTGGGTGGCCAACACCACGTCCGCCCGCTTTTTTTACCCAGTGGCGATGTTTACACACCGCACAAGGTACTCAGTTAAGGCTGAGTCGACCTAGGAGAGGCCCAGGACCGGTACAGATAATCATCATTGCTGTTAGCCGTGAGCGGGACGCGAACTCGGGTCGCTGGGTTCGTAGCGCAGCGCGCTAACCGATACATCACCGTTCCTCACCACCACCACCACAACTACCACCACACTCAGTTTCTGACAGCAAAGCAAATGATTGGGGTGAATGGGTTAGGTAAGTGAGATAAACTGACATCGTGAGTTTTGGATGCATCAAATCTCATATTGTGTTTAGGCCTTAATCAGATTTTTTTGAAGTACAATCTTGCGGCTCGCGCATTGTGTTACAAATCCAGCGACCTAGGTTCGATTTCAGGCCATGGCTAATATCAGTGAAGAGCGAAATCTGATTGGGTCCCGTTTTTGGGCTCTCCCACCCTACTTCACCAATTCGTACTGAACATCGTGTCTATCCATGGTCAAACAATTCCCCTGAATGATAGCACGGGTTGTAATACATAATTATTCATATTCTTGTTAAAATACTTATGTTTCACGTGTTATCAACTTGTATCTTAAATGTGTTAAAAGGGAGCAAAGAGTCATTTGTATTTTAATGAAGTGTTCTTAATTGTTTTTTATTTTAACAGAACAAAACATATTCTGGCTGAAAATAATTGCAGTGAGGGTGTTAACAATCATCAGAATAAATTGTCTATAACCCTTTGTAATTCTGCTGCTGGATGAAGGTTGCTCCATGCCATGCCAGTCATGGGGTTGATTTGGTCATACTTCACCACACTGGGCAGCGAGGCTTGGTAAGGGGAGGTCGAAAGAAGAGGCCAGGCAGGCCCGGTCCAGATATCAATCGTGGCGAATGTTAGCCGTGGCCAGGTATCCAACTCAAGGGACCAGGTTCAATAGTTAAAGTGAAATGGCCATCCACCACACAGCGGTACCCTTTAAGGTCACCTTCAAATGTTTCTTTGACCAAAACTACATCACTGCTATGGAACTGAAAATAGTGTAAGAAGTTGAATGTGTTGGATCCAAAAGAGAAAGTGAATGCATTTGACGATTCTATTTTATTGAACTAACCTACATTCTGCGCACTCATTTTTACGTCTCTCATCAGCTGGAATGTTTTTGTGATTGCATTTCAGCTGTGACTTTGGGAGTTAATGCGTTTGCTTTTAATTAGCGTGAGATCAGTTTCACGATCATGGCAGAGTTGTTGGCGAGTGGAGTCACACCGCGTTCCCTTGGTACAATCGCACATCTAAATTTAAATGGATTTTATGTACAGTGGTGAGAGCCAGTGGGTAAATGGAAGATGGATTTTGTCAACTATTTTTCAAAGCCATTTCTTTTTATTGCTGCACCATGGCACGATGTTGTGGATTCTACTTTATCTCAAAAAGTCGCTTTCCATATGCCACTCACATTGCACCTATCACACAGTGGTGTAATGTTTTGCTATAAAATGGCATGTGCTCGATTGTATCGTCAGGATGATAGGTGTATGATTTTCATTGTTGCTAGAAAGTAGATATGATTTTATTCATAAGTTTTTTTCATGTGAATGTTTTACAAGAAAAGAGACGAAAGGAATTAGGCCAAATTAAGTGCAGAACCTGATCTGATGTGATGGTTTTATTGTACAGTCGTTGGTGACTGGGCCGCTGCCTGGATTCAAACCCAGGATTTCAGCCATCTGAACTCTGACCTATATGGACCATATCGTAAACAAGTGTAGTCTGTTCTAGATTTGAAGCTTTCGTGACTGCAAGGATTCATACTATTTGTTTTTTTTGGTAAAGTCACGTAGGTAATTTTTTTTTAAATAGATGAAAACAACTAAATTAATCACTAGTTGTTTTCATTTATTTTATTTTATTTTTTTACCTACGTGACTTTATTTAAAAAACCAAAGAGTATACAGTGAAGGGAAAAAGTATTTGATCCCCTGCTGAGTTTGTACGTTTGCCCACTGACAAAGAAATGATCAGTCTATAATTTTAATGGTAGGTTTATTTGAACAGTGAGAGACAGAATAACAACAACAAAATCCTGAAAAACGCATGTCAAAAATGTTATAAATTGATTGGCATTTTAATGAGGGAAATAAGTATTTGACCCCCTCTCAATCAGAAAGATTTCTTGCTCCCAGGTGTCTTTTATACAGGTAACGAGCTGAGATTAGGAGCACACTCTTAAAGGGAGTGCTCCTAATCTCAGCTTGTTACCTGTATAAAAGACACCTGTTCACAGAATAAATCAATCAATCAGATTCCAAACTCTCCACCATGGCCAAGACCAAAGAGCTCCCCAAGGATGTCAGGGACAAGATTGTAGACCTACACAAGGCTGGAATGGGCTACAAGACCATCGCCAAGTAGCTTGGTGAGAAGGTGACAACAGTTGGTGCGATTATTCGCAAATGGAAAAAACACAAATGAACTGTCAATCTCCCTTGGCCTGGGGCTCCATGCAAGATCTCACCTCGTGGAGTTGCAATGATCATGAGAACGGTGAGGAATCAGCCCAGAACTAAACGGGAGGATCTTGTCAATGATCTCAAGGCAGCTGGGACCATAGTCACCAAGAAAACAGTTTGTAACACACTAAGCCGTGAAAGACTGAAATCCTGCAGCGCCCGCAAGGTCCCCCTGCTCAAGAAAGCACATATACATGCCCGTCTGAAGTTTGCTAATGAACATCTGAATGATTCAGAGGACAACTGGGTGAAAGTGTTGTGGTCAGATGAGACCAAAATGGAGCTCTTTGGCATCAACTCAACTCGTCATGTTTGGAGGAAGAGGAGGAATGCTGCCTATGACCCCAAGAACACCATCCCCACCGTCAAACATGGAGGTGGAAACATTATGCTTTGGGGGTGTTTTTCTGCTAAAGAGAAAGGACAACTTCACTCCATCAAAGGGACGATGGACGGGGCCATGTACCGTCAAATCTTGGGTGAGAACCTCCTTCCCTCAGCCAGGGCATTGAAAATGGGTCGTGGATGGGTATTCCAGCATGACAATGATCCAAAACACACGGCCAAGGCAACACAGGAGTGGCTCAAGAAGAAGCACATTAAGGTCCTGGAGTGGCCTAGCCAGTCTCCAGACCTTAATCCCATAGAAAATCTGTGGAGGGAGCTGAAGGTTCGAGTTGCCAAACGTCAGCCTCGAAACCTTAATGACTTGGAGAAGATCTGCAAAGAGGAGTGGGACAAAATCCCTCCTGAGATGTGTGCAAACCTAGTGGCCAACTACAAGAAACGTCTGACCTCTGTGATTGCCAACAAGGGTTTTGCCACCAAGTACTAAGTCATGTTTTGCAGAGGGTTCAAATACTTATTTCCCTCATTAAAATGTAAATCAATTCATAACATTTTGACATGCGTTTTTGAGGATTTTTGTTGTTGTTATTCTGTCTCTCACTGTTCAAATAAACCTACCATTAAAATTATAGACTGATCATTTCTTTGTCAGTGGGCAAACGTATAAAATCAGCAGGTGATCAAATACTTTTTTCCCTCACTGTAAGTGTAGTCTGTGCTCTTTCAATTAAGACAATGTTTATCTCTCGAAGTGTGACATCTGGAACCTCCTCATCTGAAAAAAACATTTTTGTTTCCTGGGGCATAACATTTACATATGTTTTTCGAGAGAAATCTGTTGCTCCATCACCATCATTAACCACATTTATGTTAGGCCTTTCACACTGCAAGTATCTCACAGACCACCAAATCAGGGCAGCCAGCAACACCAATCCACTTAAAATTGTATCATCAGCAGCAGCAGCAGCATCAGCAGCATCAGCAGCAGTCATGGTCAAGCCACTGTTAGACGAAGGCCCCCCGAAATCCGTCACCACTTCCCATGATTCCACGATGTCAAAACTCACCTAAGCACCTGCATTTGAACTGATTTCACCGATACTTCTCCCCAGTGGGCATCCTCACAGACGCGTCCAATTTCTAGGCTGCAATTTTGTTCTTATTCTTGACCACTGGAAATCGTCCCTTCACGCTTTGACGTATCCCACCCAAGCCCTTTTGGCTTTTCTGAACAGTTCGAATGATGTCCTTAATCTGCGCGTGTTCTCTAATCCACGTGTTCCTGTTTCTGTCTCTCAATCTAATTACAAGCGTATACCATTCTATGCTTTATTTGCACGTTCTTTGTGCTCTACATTTTTCAATCATGCCCAATTTCGTGAAGCACGTGACATCGCGGGTATAGTACGCACTGATTTTAAATTGTACCCCTTCTTCGCTGACGTTTGACACAGGCTTTTTGCAATTCAGGTACAGGGGATGTTTTTTTCAACTTCATGGTGACAGCCACAACATCAACACGCAAACAACATGCACTTTATTTTTATTACAGCTGCAAATGTTCCCCCCCCTCCATTACTTTAGAACAAACACCTTGCTTCTTCAGCATTCTGCAGTGCTAATGGGTATCTACGGGAATCAAACCATAAACGTGTGCAAATTGGCTTAGCGGTAAACATTAACCACTGGGCTCGCAAGAGCTTTTTTGTTTGTGGCTTTTTTTTCAGTTGTCCCAGTTATATATCACGCCTTGGCAGAGAGAAAGACTCTCATAAGGCTCCTCCTAACCCCCCCCCCCGACTACCTCATTGTTAACCAAGCCAGTGAGTGTGACATTAGTGCCAAGGTTGAACCTATCAGAGTTATAAGTCAACCAATGTTAGCCTTTGCCCCTCAGCTGAATCACCCATGGCCCTAGCAATGTGTTTGCCTGTCTAAGACAACAAGGAGATGAAGATTGGATACACTAAGGCGGTGCACTTATACACACACACACAAGGTCGCACGTGCATGTATTATGCACGTACGGTGTATGATGGTTGCACGACTGATATTATATGAAACACGTAATTGAGATTAAAATTTCGTGATAACAATTTCATTTGTTTCGTGTTATTGCAGCAACCACTACTGAGACACTTTCAATATTGCTGAGGAGGAACGCGCTTTATTTAATTGTGTTCTGTACATGGGGTTCACAGAAATAAAAGTTGGAATTGGAATGCTCGGTGGCTTGACGAATGTTGTTTTTTTGGTTCAACGTGCATGCTGTGCGTTTGTGTTGCATGCTGTGTATTTGGTATGACTGCGGTTTGCGTGTGTGTTTGTGTGTGTTTGCCTGTGTGTTTGTGTGTGTTTTTGTTTGTTTGTGTGTTTGTGTGTTTTCTACCGTGGGGAGCGGTAGTGTGGCGGCTAGCGTGCTGCGCTATGAACCCGGCTACCTGAGTTCGATTCTCAGAACCGGTCCTGGGCCTCCCCTAGGTCGACTCAGTCTCAAATGGAGTACCTGTTGCGGTGTGTAAACATCGCCACTGGGGAGACAAATGTGGTCGGGCGTTGTGCTGGTCAGCCCACCGTCTCCTGTACTGCGTCGGCATTCATAGGCACTCGCCAACACCACTAGGCCCAACAGTCTGTTAGGGTTACACGGGGGAGAAGTGGTTGTCTTTTGTATTTTCCAGAAGCATTCAATGTTGATATGTGTAACGCACGCAAAGGTAAATGAGCTGTCCTGAAATAAGTCACGTGCTTGTGGAAGTGGAAGGGAGAAAGCCCAAAAGAAGAATGGGCTAAATATTTTATCAGCGTGTCGTCCTATACTTATTTGCGGTGTCATTGCCCGCGTCAACACCTTATCACCGTTGTCACTAACAAAGGGCCCGCTCCCTCAGTCTGCATCTGCCCTGGCAGTGAATGACAGCGCCTGCACATCTCACTTTTTCTTAAAACCTCAAAAGAACTTGTCATGAAATGTTTCCCTCTGTATGATCGGTGTGCATGTGTGTGTTTTGGTGTTTGTGTGTGTTTGTGTGTGTATGTGTGTGTGTGTTTGTGGGTTATGGGGAGCAACAGGGTAGTGGTTAGAGCACGAACCTGGCAACCCGAGTTCGATTCCCGCTCACGGCCAACACAGGTGACGATTATCTGAACCGGTCCTGGGCCTCCCCCTTGGTTGACTCAGCCTCAAATGAGTACCTGGTGCGGTGTATAAACATAGTGACTAGGGAGACCAAGGCGGTCGGGCGTGGTACTGGCCACCCATCACATCGTGTACCGTTCCGGCCTTCATAGGTGCTCGCTAACGGCACTTGCCTCAACAGTTTGTTAAGGCTTCTCGGGATATCTTTCTTATTTGTCTTTGTGCATGTACGGCTCAGTGTCATGGCGCATTGATTAGTGCACTACACTACAAAGCTGGTACGGTATGTGAACATCCGTGCTGGGGAGACAAAGGCGGCCGGGCATGGTGCGGCCACCCACTCTCTCGTGTGCTGTGTCGGCACTCCCTATAGGTGCTCACTCACAGCACTGGCCCCAAGAGTCTGTTACTGGTAGGAACCTCCTGGTTACACCAGCCCACAGGGGATTATTGTGTCTGTCGTGCAGGGAGGGGCTGGGTGGGGAGGGAGGGAGGGGCTGGGTGGGGAGGGGAGGGTGGGGAGGGGCTGGGTGGGGAGGGTGGGGAGGGGCTGGGTGGAGAGGGTGGGGAGGGGCTGGGTGGGGAGGGTGGGGCTGGGTGGGGGGTGGGAGGGGTGTGGCTGGGTGGGGAGGGGCTGGTCACCCCGTGGTGCCCTTATAAAACTCAACGTTTAACCTACTCGCGCTGGCTTGTGCCCGCCCTCACAGTCGGGCATATTTGCGGAATACACCACGCCGCCATTGACCCTGGCCATTGACCGAGCAACCCAACGTTCCTACCAGCTCCCTCCGCAGGACAATGTGTTAAAGGCTATCGAGGGGATCGTTATCTTTGTTTCTTGTGCCTGTCTGCGTGTATTTGTTGGGATGGGAGAGCCACGGGCACAGAGTGGGGCATTGCGCAACACTCTCATCTATTCAATTAATCTGAGAGACGTCTCAACAAAATATAAATGCTGGAACATCAGGAGGGGTCGTGGGGCGGCCTCTGTAGCAGAGATCATTGGTGGTGTCCTGGGGAGCTTGATCACCTCTCTTGGTTCACTTTATTTCCTCCCTATCATCACGTGAGCTCACCCTGTCGCCATTTTTTTCTTATTTTTATTTTCCTATTTCCCCCCTCCCACCCTACCCTCTCCTATTCTTCAACCTCTTCCTCATAACCCAAACCACCACCAACCCCGCCTTTTGTTTTTCTTGGCCTACTAGATCACAGCTGTAGGGGCACTGCAATTTTATATGTGTGTTGGTCACTTTATAACCGTGCACTCTGCTTGTGGGTGTTTTTTTATGTACTGTTATTGAAAATCATAAATACACACTTTTTTTCAGGAGACATCTGAACTCATATTGGGAGTCCTCTAGGCCGACTCAGCCAGCACCTCCCATACACATCGTGCGCAAGACGTTCAGCATATTGTACATACGTACATAAATCAGTACCTTCGATACTGATTTGTTATGTAGCTGCGCCATCCTCTCGTGTACTGCGCCGTCCTTAATATATGCTTGCTAAAAGGATCTATCCCGGAAGTCTATGAGACTAAATTGAGTGCTCTGTGTGTGAGTGTGTTGAGAGGGTAAGGAATGATGTAGACCCGGTAAAAAAAACAATTCAACGCAGATAGGCTGGGCATGAAAACTGCAGAAAGATGATTTAATATAATTTAACTGCTCCATTGCCATGGGCACTTTATAAACTGAATACTTTTTTTCTGCACCACCTGTAATTAACAAGATCAAATCATCCATGATTGCGCTATGGAAAAGTCCACATGCGGAGGAGGGCCCCTTTCAACCGTTCGTCGTTTATTGTTTCTTAATAGAGAGTGTGTAATGCATCTGCTGTACTTCGTTCTGGTAAATCGTGCACAAAACTCTCCAACGAAATAAACAAACAGCCGTTGACATTCCAGACTCTTGTTTTTTTTCCCCGGCTAACAATCCCAGCAGCATTTCTAAATAAAGTTGTTTTAGGGATGCCGATAAACACGTGCATTGTAGACTTGAATGTCATGCCTAAAATAGAGTGACTATCACAGCCTGAAAGATGTGTTAATAAAGCAGAGCTCTGCTAGGAACAGAATTACTGTTTGTGTTCAGGCACTGAGCCATGAGCATAAAGGAAGAGTCCCCGGGGAGCGGTGAGTCTTATAACGGAGTGGCACGGCTTACCCACGCTCCTATGTGCATTTGTTTTTGGACTACAAAAAGGGAAATTGTGTAACAGCCGTGTATTCTCCCCATAGCCTGGCATGAAATGTACATATATATCAGACATAGCCTCTTAAGATCAAAACAAAGCTAAAAGTTACCGTACTTTTTGGGGGGGCAGTTCAAAATCAAGTTCAGGATGTTATCTTGGCCAAAGCCATACATTATTCGTTCATGCTTTCCACCTGGATTTGCTGCTCAAGAGACATGCGATGTCCAAGATTCGCGGCATCGCTATCCAACCATCTGCTCTTAGATATTTTCCTTGGCTGCCAGACTGTTGGAGACCATTCCAATGCCTTTGTTGCTAATCAGTCCTCCTCCATCCTAAAAATGCCCTAATCAGTGCAATATTTTTTTCCCAATCATCTGTATGTACAATGCCCTGGCTGAGGGAAGGAGGTTCTCTCCCAAGATTTGACGGTACATGGCCCCGTCCATCGTCCCTTTGATGCGGTGAAGTTGTCCTGTCCCCTTAGCAGAAAAACACCCCAAAGCATAATGTTTCCACCTCCATGTTTGACAGTGGGGATGGTGTTCTTGCGGTCATAGGCAGCATTCCTCCTCCTCCAAACACGGCTAGTTGAGTTGATGCCAAAGAGCTCAAATTTGGTCTCATCTGACCACAATACTTTCACCCAGTTGTCCTCTGAATTATTCAGATGTTCATTGGCAAACTTTAGACGGGCATGTATATGTGCTTTCTTGAGCAGGGGGACCTTGCGGGCGCTGCAGGATTTCAGTCCTTCACGGCGTAGTGTGTTACCAACTGTTTTCTTGGTGACTATGGTCCCAGCTGCCTTGAGATCATTGACAAGATCCTCCCGTGTAGTTCTGGGCTGATTCCTCACCGTTCTCATGATCATTGCAACTCCACGAGGTGAGATCTTGCATGGAGCCCCAGGCCGAGGGAGATTGACAGTTCTTTTGTGTTTCTTCCATTTGCGAATAAACGCACCAACTGTTGTCACATTCTCACCAAGCTGCTTGGCGATGGTCTTGTAGCCCATTCCAGCCTTGTGTAGGTCTACAATCTTGTCCCTGACATCCTTGGAGAGCTTTTTGGTCTTGGCCATGGTGGAGAGTTTGGAATCTGATTGATTGATTGCTTCTGTGAACAGGTGTCTTTTATACAGGTAGCAAGCTGAGATTAGGAGCACTCCCTTTAAGAGTGTGCTCCTAATCTCAGCTCGTTACCTGTATAAAAGACACCTGGGAGCCAGAAATCTTTCTGATTGAGAGGGGGTCAAATACTTATTTCCCTCATTAAAATGCAAATCAATTTATATCATTTTTGACATGCGTTTTTCAGGATTTTTTTGTTGTTATTCTGTCTCTCACTGTTCAAATAAACCTACCATTAAAATTATAGACTGATCATTTCTTTGTCAGTGGGCAAACGTACAAAATCAGCAGGGGATCAAATATTTTTTCCCTTACTGTATGTTGAACTTCTTTTGCACCGTATATATCCAACCGTGCTTATCAGAGGTGTGGTGGAAAGATCCTATCAATTATACCTATGACGCCTACCTTCCATGCTCTCTTCCACATTGCTTACCGTGTTGTTCCATAAGATTTACAGCGCAAAAAGCTGCTCCAGAATCATGTCCTCAAATAGTTTAGCCTACCACAAGTTGTTTTATTCTTGTGATTATAATCAACCAACATGTTCAGGTTTTTTTTTTCTGTGTTGGTTTGTCTCCAGGGATGGATCGTTGAAGGTGACGTGTACACATCTTGCAGATGCATGGAGAGGTGCATATTTGGAATTAGAATGAGAGACAGAAAAAGGAGCACGTAGATGGGAGAAGACATCCAATGAAAGATGTCATATTGATTGTCAAGAAATGTAAAGTGGGCTTGGGCAGGCAAGACGCATTACTTGAAGGGGTGATGGCCAATTGTTTCGACCAACAGACAGAGTGGCAGCCAGAGTAGGAATGACAGCTAAAGTACGAGCATGCCCGAGAGGACATCCACTCTGGAAATTGAGTGATGAAATCAGCTAATATGTAGGTCCTGGATGGATTGTTGTACCGTGAGACCGAGGGTTGGTGACTGTTTGGGAAGCCCTTCATCCAGCAGTGAATGATGATGATGAATACTTGGCTACACTGTCAGTCTTAGTCTGTGAGAGCCTAGTCCTGATATTTCACTTGTCAATACCACGCGAAGTGGCATAAATTTACCGATTGCAATTTATTTTTGTGGCCAATAACTGAATTGTGTGATAACTATTTGACATGAGTTGGGTTATACAATAATTCACCTGCAGTGTTCACGTAAATACATTGATACCACTAAAGTTCTTGCTACCTCACGTGGTATCAATTCATGCTCTATCTCATCGACTATCTTTAGAATGTTTATTTGTTTAAATAGTCCACTGAGATGCAAACCGCCACGTTATTTGTGAGGGGTGGCTTTCTGGTGCGCTTCAAGCCGAGGAAATGCACGTTTTATTGCTCACAAACATGACATTATATTTTGGAGGAGTTTAAAGCAATAAACATACGTATAAATAATTGTTGCAAAGTGGTGTTTAAATCTTTAAATGCCCTATAGCACTGATTCATAATGTGGAGCCGTAGTGCAGTGGTCTGTGCGCTGCAATGATGAATCTGGCGACCCGAGTTTGAATCCTGGCTAATAGCAGTGGGGAGTGAAACCTAAACCAGTCCCCCCCTCTTTTGCACCCCCCCTCACCCCTTTTACCAACACCAACTGACCAGAGTGATAAAAGTATGGTCATACAAACTTGAAAATTGACATGGCGTGTGGGGGAGCCTTCATCCAGCAGTGAAATAGCAAAGAGCTGTAAGTTGTTATTAGTCATCATTCAGAATATGTCTGCAGCACGATATTGCCAAAGCTACACTGATGAGTTTTGAATAATGAAACACGAACATTGAGAATCCATTCCTTGCTAATTAAATTTTTTCCATTGCAAACAACAATCAGTTTTGCAATGGGTCCTTGAAAAATCTCATAATAATTTTGCAATAAAATAAAAAATGTAAAAACATTTGCTAAATAAATTGACAACCACCTGCGTGAAACATTGAGATGAAACATGTGTTTGTTTATTGATTTACCGTACTTGTGTGCTCATTAACTTTAAATTTACAGGCCAACTCAATTCATTTGCATGCATCTTATTTAGAAAAGGTCACGCCATTTTTGGCAAATTTGTTTTATAGCAGGCCTTACGAATGTGTGACATGCCTGATTAAACGACGTTAAATTGTCACAACAGGCAGTTAAGCAGTGCGCTTCTGTGTGTGGCGATTGGTCCACACACAAAAAAAAATCGCGGCTTATTCCGATTGCCGCTCCTCACCTCCAAGCCGATCAAGCGCACGCGGCTCAATCAGCTCTGCCATGAGCAACCTAGACGCTTACCAATTCGGTCTAACAATTTGATATTAATTAAAATGTTTTTCGCAAGTCCCCCCACCCCCCCCATTTTATGGTTCTACCTCTTGGTTACTCTTTTTGCCATGATTGACTCTGGTGGCTCGTTGAGGCTGGATCGTAAATAACGGTCGAGACGGTGGCCTTTACCGTCTGTGCGCCAAGGACAAGAAGGTGCTTTTGTATTTTTGGAGATGCGTCCCCAGCAGCCTGGCTAGATCCAGAGGAACCCGTAAAACACAACCCCCGTCTACTCTGAAAAGCCCTGCGCGTTAGCAAGACGCGACAAAAGAAATAGGGCTTCAAATTACGCCCCACTTGCGAACGTTGCATACACGCATTTAATGCGTATGTTTTACGTAATATTTTATGACCTTGGAGACATCAATAATTTGCTTTTTGGAACTCTCGGAGCCACAATTTGCGAGTCGGCCCTTGAATGTACGTTCGTGGACATTTGTCAGAGGGCTGGTGTAAAATACAAGAGATGCCATGTAAGTAGGGTGACTTGATGCTCTTGAGCTGCCTTTATGGCAGTCAATAACATGGATAAAGCCTTCAGGAGAGGAATGGCTTATGACGTTTTACACCCGCCCAATGCCTGAGGAAATTGGATTTCCAGATATTAAGCTCAGAAGCAGCTTGGCTTGTCTGTGCGCGTAGCTGAAACATGGTGAGATGCAGTGGAGGGTGAAATTATTAAAGATGACGTTTGCCAAAAAACATTCTCTCAACATTATCACTGTGCGACTGTGAGACTGAGCACCTATACACATAGTACTGACACTATCCTCTGCGTCTAAATCAGGACAGGTGCGTTGAAAGTTACGGCAGGTGCTAAGAGGAGTAGGTATGCATTCATTTTTATTAATTATTAACGTAATACCACACTTTGGTCCTGGATTTGTATATATATTTTTTCGAACAGTGGACATTTGTAAAAATAGCCCAAAGCTTGATGTGTGCGCTTTGCTATTTTCTGCGACAAGTTTGGAGCGAATTATGTCACCAGAAGGGACACTCATTTTGAACCTGCAAACAGACGTTGGAGTTGGAAAAAAAGAACTTTTCATCGGTAAAAGTAGGCCAAGGCTTGAGAATGCATTCACGTGAATCGCAGATGGCCTGATGGATACATGAAGAAAAGGAATACATTGTCGTTGTTATTTGTGCAAGTTGTAATGTGTCTTGACACGTTGCTTTCTGTTGGCTGCAGGATGCTCCTCGGAATACAAATGAGTCTACGCATGCTATTTAAAACGGAGGCTGTGGGGAAGGGATGCTAAAATTACTCAGCATATTTCTTCCAACATTAATTAGGCAGCCATCGCAACACACCACGTTAATGCATCATACAATTGATACGCTTTAGTCTAAATGTACGGTAATGGAGTTACTCATTTGTGCTGTGCGTTATTGTAATTAAAGTTGTGTAATCATTTCTAAACAAGACGTGAATATGTTTATTCATTAAGATAGAGGCCGTTTACATCGTGCACTAAATCTATTATTGTTTGTTCAGGATATTTAGGGCCTAGTGTCATAAATGCATACGCCACTTGCCTGGCAAGGCATGTGTTGAGGCGTATTAGCTGAACTAACACATGCATACACCGATGTACATAAGCATATATGTACATACGGGTGTACACACAAAGATCCCACTGAAAGCCCACATAGTCTCTATGAGATCTCTTTTACCAGTGGCAAAATATAGTAGTAGGTAAATGCTTACCCCGAGCTCTCAATACTCTGATATTGCACTGTGTTTGAGTTGTACGCCTTCTGGTGTCATCTGGTCCAACACCAATGGGGACTAGGCTCTAAAGAAAGCCGTCTCGGGTGTGGACCAATCAACTTCAAGGACAGTGCATATTATTATCATTATCAGAGTTGCTTCTTTTTGTTTGCTTTTATGACTGCTTGTGTTGTGGTTATTGCAAACATGATGCCTTAAATAAAGGTGTCAGTTTTGTACCAGTTTAAAAGGGTAAAAACCTATTACTACCCACATAGTCTGTCGGGGAAAGTGCTGCCAGCGAGCACGTATGCTGGCCGGCATGGCACACAAAGGACAGCTGAATAGACAACAATAAGAACAATAAAAATTTGTATGAAGTTCGCAGACGATGAGTCGTGACTCTGGGTTGTGTTCTGTCCTCTGGAGAAGTGGGCGGACTCGACCACGGCTGAACACCAGGGGAGGAGGTAGGAGGAGAGGGGAGGTTGTGAAACGGCAAACAACTTTGATTTTTTAAAATCCTCTTCAGAAGGGCAAATTGTGCATTTGCAATAGCGTCGCAACGCCGCAGCTGAATTCCTCGGCACGAAATCTGCCAGACGCTAAAACTGAAGACTTTCCTCGGACCGCGACTGTGCACATCGTCGGAGTTCGGGGTCCAATTCGCCCTGTTCGGCCTATTGCATTGACTTAGATTAATAATAATAATGATACACGCACCTGGCTACCTCGAGTTATGCAAACTGGTTTATGAGGTTCCCTAAGTGCGATTAATCACAGGTGAGCTCACACCGGCCACACGTGTTTACTGGGATGGTGGGGGGCCCAGGATCGGGTTAAGATATTGCTCGACGCTGATGTTAGGGGCCGTCCATAAATGACGTCACGCGATTTTGGAGATTTTTGACCCCCCCCCCCTCGTCAAACGGCGTCACAAAAAGTCAGACCCCCCCCCTTGCATTTGACGTCACAAAGCTCTGCCCCCACCCAAACCATATTTCCATTTTGAAAGAAAAAAACATGCTTCAAATCGCTTTAAACTATTGTCATTGTAGTGCGTATTTAATGTGTCGCTGCACTCTGATGTTGTAGAAGAAAACATTTATTAAAACGTCTATTTAATTAAGTAGAACGTGTTGTCTATATTTATTTAAAGTGGCGCATTTGATGTGACGTCACATTTCTCACCCCCACCCCCCACCTCGTCACACATCGTCACAAATGTCTGACCTCCCCCCCCCCAGGTGCGTGACGTCATTTATGGACGGCGTCTTAGCTGTGGCTGGAACTCGAACCTAAGTCACTGGGTTCACAAGGCAGTAGTACGCTTACCACTCGACCACAGATTATGTTGGTCGTACAGGAGATCGTGTGTGCGAGTATGCACACACACACACACACTAACATGCTATGCACACACACACAACACATATTGTAAGTGCACACGCAATTGTAATGTGATTAGTACACAATTAAAGGGCAAACGTTTGGGGCAGAGATCTTTTGTGAGGTTACAAAGGTTTCACATCTGCATAAATATATTAGTATTGGGTCAATGGAAATCTAATATTCAGTCGAGTTCCTAAGTAAATTAAATAAATGTGTAGCTATGGATATTCCCAAAGGCTTCAACGGTACGAAGATCAAATGACTTGTTTGTTATGAAAGCCAATGAGCATGTGTTCAAAGTGCATGTGGCTTGTAAGGTCTATTAAAATGTGTAACATCATTCAATCATCATCATATTCAGCAATAATTTAATTTTATAGTTCACTTTACACTCATAGGACACGGTACGACTATGAGGCCAATAAAAAAAATACATTTCAGTTGACTCCTTCGGGCAAGTTAAAGCGCTATTTCCTCTCTTGTCAAACAACTGGAGACTTGAGGTTGAAAAGTGTAAAGTTTGAATTGAATTTTCTTCATGCTAGAGGTTCTCTCTGTGTGTGTGTGCGTGTCATATATGTATTAGCATTTGAAACATAAAGGGCGAACGGGGTAAGGAATGGCCATTCATACCGTGAATTTTCCCGATGCCTTTTCAGAATGGAGCTGTTGTGCCAATCGTGAGCCGCTTCGCACACAAATTCCAATCATGTCTGCACTCCGATGTGTTAAGAGCGGTGCTCACTCCATGCGTGGGTGTGAACCAGTGGAAAAGCCCACAATATTCCACTGGAGGCAAAGCTGCGCTGCAGTGAATTCACTGTCGGCACCCAAAAAGAAGGATGAAATTCACGAGTGGGAAATATTGGCTCACAGCTGCAACCCAGAACTGTCGAGGCAAGGGTTGGGTGGATCGCGTACACGTTTTTTTGTTTCGTTGCGAAACTCGAAAACGCGCTGGGCTTTGAGGCGACCGGGAGACGACACTACAGGAAGTGGTTTCAATTCATCTGTGTGGAGCTTTGGTTTTTCCGAACTCGAGAAAACCTCCGTCATGCGAGTGGCGCAAAAGGGCACGGCTTTGCATTCCTGCCTCGCAGTACCGGTTGATTTATCTCAATCCACCCTCTTGGCCCCAGCACATTCCCCACGAGTGATGGCCTTGTTTATTTGTTTGCTAATCTACGGTATATTACACTTGTAAACGTAACGCAGGTCATATATTTAACAGTAAAAGATATATTTTCGAAAAACATACGTACTTTTAAATTAATTGGCTTCCACCTCGCTGTCCACACGGATTCCTATGGGGGGGGGAGGGGTTGCTAAAGTCGTATTCCTCCCCCACCCCCCTAGTCTGCTAAGTAGGGAGATGACACAACCCCCCCTATCCTCTCCGATGGTGGTGCCTCTTAATCGAACCAGCAGAAAGCATTCATTTTCACGCAGTGATACAATCAGGCAAAGGGTCGAGTTCCTTGGCACGGCCCGCAAGATAAAATAAAAATGTTTAATGAATTAAGTGTCATACCATCGATCCTCAGCTTCCCGCACGGACACGTGCATTACTTTGCTTGGCCAAAACACGCAGACATTATATTCTTCTCTATGTAGGAGTTAAACGGTAAACCGAAACCATGCTGTCTGTGCCGTACGTAGCTATCATAGATATTGTTGTTGGATGGAGCAACGATTGGATATTATTCAATGAGGGCCCAAGATGAAGCTCATATTGACAGATTTTCTCTCCAATCAATTGTTCCTCAGCTCCTAAACAAACCCAACGTTTTGAGTAGGGTTGCCACAATATAATTGTTCACAATATTTTATTCGTTTTCACAGAAATGGCAATTATCGAGTTATCAGTTTCCACGTAACTTCACGATCATCTTTCACAATGTCATTGTATCGTCTGTGAGCTGCTCTGTACTCCCGATACAAAGGGAGTTGACAATAACAGATGCTTAGCTGCAGTTCCCTGAAAACACACCTGTCATAATTAGCATTCTAATAGTTGCAATTTACACCTTTTACACTTATAATGCGCATGCTGTCCGTTACATGCGAAAAAACGATCAAATTGATTACAAAAAATTAAGATGTTACGAACCCAACTGTGCCATCGATTTTTCCAGACAACATCTTATTTAATGCGTAACAACTTTTTTTGTCGTTAGAGCTCACTGCGCTTTTTGCTTTTCAATAAATATTTTTTTTTGTCAGGAAATCAAATATGAAATATATATATACACGCCAACCGCAATAATCACGGCATTACGATGCGTTTATCGTGGGACCCTAGTCTTGTCTAATATATCGCCGTATAGCGACACAAAAAACTACCCCTCGGGTGCATTGCCACACTCTGATTCGGAACCACGTGACGCTCGACAGCTCAACACAGCAGTGGCGACACAGCGCACGGCACGCTATGCAATAAATGGCCCTACAGAGCCCATGACGCCGCGAGACATGGCGCTGTGCCGCAGTACAGCACACGCTGAGAAAGAAAAAAACCCCACACACAGCACAGCATGGAACGAGAAAACGCCTGGCGTCCATGCTTGGTCTGTTTATCTCACTATACACAATGGGGTGTGTGGTATTTGAGCTGCGACTCTGGGAATCAACAAAGGGAATTCAGTATAAACATCCACCAGCAATTTGCCACGGCATGCCCGTATATGAGCAACCAAACGACCCGCTTGTCATAATCGCGATCGTATCATCACTCTTGACTAAAATACACGCATCTTGCATATTATTGTTATTGCTATGTTGCCCACCTATTATTAAATCACATAGAATGCACCCGATCTTGTCAGATGTCAGAAGCGAAGCAACGTTGAGCCTGGACACTGCTTTCATGGGTGAGTGCCACGCATGTGCCAGGTGTTACAGGCTGCCCGCGGGACTATGTTGTCAGCAATGCACAATGCAACACAATCCATTGTAGTGCTGTACGAAGCTCCAACGTCCGTACTCTCCCCCTTCACCATCCTGCACTGACCAGCATGGTGAAGTATAACCTGCACTGCCCAGGGAGGCCCTTATTCAGCAGTGAAGTCACTCAAGGAATGTGCGTGTACATTGTGTTTGCTGAATATGCTCGTGGAGGGTTTCTCAAACTCTCTTGCTCTCTCGCTCTCTCTCTCTCCCATTGCAGTCACCCCATAGCTTCAATGGAATGCTTCACCACATTCCATAATATTCCCCGTTTAATGAACCCATGCCATGCGGTTAACACACTTACCCCTAGGTCAGTTTGCATAGAGTAAAAAGGGTTGAATTCCTGCGCCACCTGGTAAATTTTACAGGGGAATTGCCAAGGTGCATTCGTATATACTGTCAAACTGAGGGCTCTATGAGTATAGATCGATGTGGGCTGGTGTGTCATAGCTCAAGTATTCCGTTTAAAAAGTACCTGCAACGAAATCCTTAAATCATTGATCACTGTCTTCACAAATAAGGTTATAGACTGCACTTCGTGCCAAATTGTTAAAACATTAATTACGACTGGATTTTTTAAACTAGATTTTTACCGTCTTTTTTTCCATCTTATATAAGGTTATCCATGTCTCGCTTGAAAACAATTATTATATCAGTAGGCGCTCAAAGTTTTTTTTTCATGAAATACAGTGTAATCTTTAACAAATCGAGTTTTGGAATTTCTGGAAAAAACCCTTAACTTAGTCAACTGAACAAATGTCAGTGACTAAAAATCAGTGATAGTTTGTGCAGACCACAGCAATGGACTGTTACATGCAATACATAATTCATGCGAGACTTGTGGTAAATATTAATGTGGTGTTAAACCACCTGTTTTTGAAATGTTAGGCTCATTTAATAATGATAAACTTATGCTTGCAAATCGCCACTTTGTAAACATTTATGAGCTTGCAGCATTGCATAACAAGTGCTAAATAAGGGCAACCATTGCTTACATTACAATGCATTTGGGATGTGCCACTGAGTTTTGGATTAATCCAGGCCGAGATATGAAATGTCTGTCCATTGGAAAACATTAAATGTTTTGGACTGATCCAGAAGACCACCACAACTTGCTGTCATCTGGTGTCGGTTGACGTTATTGTAAGCATGAATACATTACACATTAATATGTAATGTACATGACAAGAAAATCCAAAGGAAAATGAAACATTGTCCTTGTAAATCCAAAATTATGAAAATAATACAACAATGCACCGAAGGCAAATCTTTACAAGACATTTTCATAAAACTGTTGTCTTCAATAAAAAAACAAATCTGCGGTTTATTCGAGATATATTTCAAATGCTAAAAATAACAACAAATTGTAGCACGGTTTTCTCCTATAACTAGCCACCCTTTCCACTAGCCGACTCTAACCTTTAAAACCCGCTCAGTACACCCACTCCAGACAACGTGCTGACTTTATACTCGCAGCAGGATGCACTCTTGCTGCCATTTGCAATCTGCTTCCCACGCATGCAAAGCAGCAGTCTTGTCTTACCACTTTCTTTGCCACTTAATAATGAAGGAATTCATACTTATTAGGTGCTAATTAAAAAAAAATCTTACAGCTTCCACGAAATTATTTTCTAAATTCAATACGCTATTCGCCGCATAAATCTATGACCTTTAAGTGGATACTCTTTTTTTTACGTCTAGCGATCTTACAAATCTGAGCATTGCATTAACGGGAATCCACACCGTCTAACGTTTTCTCATAAAATGTGTCACTCTTCAGCATGCAGCCTGATTGATATCAATCCACTCGCCATGCAAACACATCCTCAATAATGGTGTTCCAGGCATAGCCATCGGTGTCTCTCAGCGAGTGCCAGAA